>NC_142081.1:6494658-6810074 GCF_054644295.1 Miniopterus natalensis | reverse complement strand
CATAAAGAAATAAAGTGGCAATAGATAAGTACCTATCAATAATAACCTTAAATATAAATGGAGTAAATGCTCCAATCAAAAGACATAGGGCAGCTGAATGGATAAAAAAACAAGACCCAAATATATGCTGTCTACAGAGACCCACCTCGGAACAAAAGACACACAGCCTGGAAAAAAAAGAATTTCTGGAGGACTTTAAGGGAGAGCTCGACAGCAATACAGTCATAGAAGGGGTCTTTAACACCCCACTGACTTCATTGGATGGACCTTTCAGACAAAAAATCAACAAGGAAATAATGACTTGAAATGACACACTAGGTCAGATGGATGTAATTGGCGTTTACAGAACATTTCACCCCAAAGCTGCAGAATGTCCCTCAAGTGCACATGGGACATTCTCAAAGACAGACCACATGTTAGGACACATAACAAGTCTCTACAAGTTCAAGAAGACTGAAATCATATCAAGCATCTTCTCAGACATTTACACCATGGAATACTATGCAGCTGTAAAAAAGAAGGATCCCTTACCCTTGGAGACAGCATGGGGGGACCTGGAGAGTATTATGCTGAGTGAAATAAGCCAGTCAGAGAAAGACAAGTGTCGCATGATCACACTCATATGTGGAATCTAATGAACAAAATAAATCGATGAACAAAATAGATCCAGAAAACACAGAAGCATGGAACAGACTGATGAATCTCAGGGGGAAGGGAGGGGGTGGTGGGTGGGTGGATGGCGAGAGATTAACCTAAGAACTTACATACATATATGCATAACCCATGGATACAGACAATAGTGTGGTGAAGGCTGGGGGAGGGGTGCAGGAAGGAGGGGGTCAATGGGGGAGGGAAAGGGGGACATTTGTAATACTTTCAACAATAAAGATAATTTTTTTTAAAAATAGTTCTGCTCACTGCTAGGACATGGTAGAATTTAAAAACAGACCCAAGTCGGACAGGTCCTTGTCTTCTTTTTTCGGAGATGAGGGAACTGGGGCCCAGAGAAGAGAGCCTTGTCCAAGGACACACAGCTTGACCTAGACATTGACTACAAGGTGTCACTCAGGGAGGTTTGGGTTTAAAACATTAAAACAAAACAAGCAAACAGACAGACGTCCTCAGCATTCCTCCTGTCCCTTCTCTCTTTTTCTTCATGGCTGAGTCCTGGGAGAGTGCTTGGTTCCCCAGAGCAAGGGCCAGCCTGCCCGGCGGGTCACTCCCTCGTCGCGTGGGCAGCGAGGGGCTGCAGGAGCCGGTGCTCTGCTTTTCAGCTGAGCCGCCTCGTGCAGGTCTCTCCACCGGCACAGTTGTCTTGCCTGCCACCCAAGTCCTTGTGAGGAGCCAACGGAAACAGGAATGTCTGCTCTCACCACTCTTTGAACCCAGTGCTAGCAATTCTGGCCAGCACATAAGCAAGTCAAGGAAAGACATTATTGGTCACACGATGCAAGGTGGATAAATCAAAATAAATAATATTTCTATATACAGTAGCACCCCTTATCCAGATGGGATACATTCCAAGACCCCCAAGTGGCTGCCTGAAACCTCGGACAGGACCACCCTAGATGTACTATGTTTTTCCCATACATATATACCTTTCACTAAAAGAAAGCACTTTACGAATTCTCTTTGGCATATTTGAATTGCCAGCATCACTATCTTTGTGCTTTGGGGCCGTTACTAACTCAGGGTGACGGACACAAGCCCTGTGTTACTGCGACAGCTGATCTGACATCGGAGATGGCTGCTAAGTGACGAATGGGTGGGAAGCCGACACAGGGGTGATTTATGTCCCAGGCAGATGACGTGGGATGGTGCCAAGATTTCATCACGCTACTCAGAACAGTGTGCAGTTCAAAACTTATGAATTGCTTATTTCTAGAATTTTCCATTTAATGTTTTTGGGCAGCAGTGGACCACAGGTAACTGAAACTGAGGAAAGCAAAACCATGGATAAGGGGGGATTACTGTACTAGCAATAAACACATGGACACCAAAATTACAAGTACAATCACTAAAAAAAGAAAGAAAGACAGACTTAGGTGTGAATTTAACAAACATATCTAGGACTCGTATGCTGCAAACTACACAGCACTGATGAAAAAAATCAAGTAAGACCTAAATAAATACGGATATGCTATCTTCATGGGTTGGAAGACTCACATAGTAAAGATGTAATGTCTTCCCAATTTGATTCATAAATTTAACCAGTCTTCCCCAGCAGGATTCTTCTGTAGATACAGCTAAGGTAGAGAAAGAAAACAACTGGAAAAGCTAAAACACTTTTGAAAAAGAAGAATAAATGAGAGGAATCGGTCTACCCCGTTTCAAGACTTATCATCTAAGCAGACTAATCAAGACCGTAGTGTCGGCAAAGGGCGGACACATAGGTCAGTGAGACAGAATTAAGAACCCAGCAATGGACCCACCCAAATGTGCCCGGCTGATTTTGACGAGAGTGTAAGAATAATGCAGTAGGGGAAAGAAAGTCTTTCTGACAAACAGTCCAGAAGAAAATACGAACTTCTGCAGAAGTCTCATATCTGATATAAATGTTAACTCAAACTGGATCGTGGACTTAAATGTAAAATATAAAACTATAAATATTTTAGAAGACAACAGGAGACCTTTGGGAACTAAGGCTAGGCAAAGAGTTAGAGTTAACACTGGAAGTAGAACCCATAAAAGTAAACAGTAGCAGATTGGATTTCATCAAAATTGAAGACAGCTCCAGAGGTCAGGCAGAGGGAGGTCAGCCCTCCCCTTCCTCTGTGTTCTGCTCAGGCCCTCGTGGGGTTGGGTGATGTCCACTCATAACAGGGAGGGCCATCCGTTTTGCTCAGTCCACCAATTCAAATGCCTATCTCTTCCAGAAACACCCTCATGGACAAATCCAGAAATAAAGTTTACCCAGCTATCTGGAGTCCGGCGGCCCAGTCAAGTTGACACATAAAATGGACCATCAGGGTAACAAAATCAGGATAGAATTGATGTAGGGAGAGGTGAGCAACAACGGACAGAGGAGACGAGAGAAACAGACCCACACCCACGTGGAAACCTGACAAACAGAAAGGGGTGGAATGGCCAATAAAGGGGCTGGGATAACTGATTATTAATACAAGAAAAATTAAAGTGCTTCTTAACCCATGCCAAAAACTAATCAGTTTCAAAAGGGCTGAAATACGAAAAATTAAATAAAAAAAACTACAGGAGAATATCCTTATGGTCTCAAGCTGGGAAAGGATTTCTTAAACAAGGGCTAATTGTATAGAAAATGATTAATAACAGACAAAATTAAAATTAAGATTTTCCGCTCTGCGATTCTTCTTATAAGGGCACTAATCCCACCATGAGAGCTCCACCCTCATGACCTAATTACTTCTCAAAGGCCCCATCTCTAAATACGATTATATTGGGGATTAGGGTTTCAACCTGTAAGTTTTGAGGGGAAGGCGAGCATGCAGTGTCTAGTAGTCAGTAAGGCACTGGTCCCATTCCCACTGCCCCTGCTGGGCTCCCAGCTGCTGGGTGACCTTGGACAAGCCCCACGATCTCTCTGTGCCACAGCTTACCTGCCTTGACAAAACCTCAGAGTCCCTGAGCCACCTCCCTTACAAGCAGTCCAGAGGCTCATGATGAGTGAAAGGCCCTGGGAGGGACACTACCAGGAGGGACCAAGTCACACTCCCTGGGACCTGTCAGATCACAGCCCATTCCCTGCCCTTGAAAGCTTAAAGAAGGGCAAAGCGCCCACCAGCTCTTCTGAGGACTGGCAGCCAAGTCTGGGGGTCCACACACACCACACACGGAAACAGGCCCCTCTGGGCATCCCTGCTCTTGCCCTCACCTTGGCTATGGCATCTGCATGTTTTGGTGCTTGTCCGCGGTAAGGGAAGGTCACAGGCACAGAGCGCCACTGTGCCGTCAGAAGGCACCGTTCGCAGCCTGGCCTCCGTCCCCCGTTAGCCATGTTTGGGCTCCCATTTCTTGCAGACACGACGTGTCAGATACATTTTCTCATTTAATTCTCAGGTTTTGCGGACGTGGAAGCCCAGGCTCAGATATTACCCTGCCCGAGGCCTACAGAAGAGCAGAGCCCCCGCAGTTCCAGAGCCCCAAACACGCCGGGCTGCGCGCGGACTGGGCGCGCGGGGCTGGTCACCCGGACCCTGTTCTCAGGCCTGGGAACCGGGCGTGCCAGCCCCAGGACAGCTGCCCCTGACGGGCTGGGCTCGACAGCAGGGGAGGGGACACCAAGAGCCGTGGACTCGGGTTCCAGGCTGGTTCCAGCGCCAACCAGTGGGGAGACCTCGGGCCTCAGTTTCTCCTTCGGGCCCACGCGCAGAGAAGACAGGGAGCGCTCCGAGGTTCCGCCGCCCCGCCCTCGGGGGTGGGGCTGGACGTGGTCACGTGGAGGGCACCGGGTCCCCCGCCCCCCGCCCCGCCCCGCCCCGCCCCGCCCCGCGCGCCCCCGCCCTCCGCCCGCCCGCCGTCTGGAGCCCGGCGCGCGGAGCCAGCCTCCGGCGCCCATCCTGCTGGGGACGCGCCGCTGAGCTCGGCGCTGTGGCCGCGGGACCCGGGGACGCCCGCCCGCTGCTCGGCCCGCGCGGGGCCAGCTGTGCCAGCGCCCTGACCGGCAGCAGCTCCAGCAGCACCAGCGGCGGCCGCGGCAGCAGCGACACCATGGATCTGTCCTTTATGGCCGCGCAGGTAACGGGGCGCCTGCTCCGCGCGCCGCGGGCCGCCAAGTTTGGGCACGTCCGGGGCTTGGGTCTCGCCCTCCCCACTGGTGCAGGGCGCGCGGGAGGGGTCGGGCCGGGCGGTGGCGCCAGCCGGGGATCCACGCCCCGGTCCTTTGTCCGGCGCCCGGCACCCCCACCTGGTGCGCGCGTCCCGGATGGCGAGCTCCGTTCTCCAGGGGCGGGGCGGGCCGTGTGCCCAGAGCTCCTTGGGTTCACCTGTTCCCTGGTCTCCAGGGGCCTGGGCGGCGCGAGTCGCCCCCTCCCTGCGCACCCTCCCACCGGCTGTCCCCCTCGGACACCCTGGAGCCCTTCCAGGCCGAGCAGTCGGGGTGTGTGCACTGGGTGCGCGGGCGGCCTCGCTCTCCCCCGTTCTCTGCCTTCCCGAGGCGCCAGGCAACCTGCCACTTGCCTCCCGCTTCGCTTTCCTCCCTAAGCGGAGACCGAGACCGAGACCGAGACCGGGACCGAGACCGGGACCGGGACCGGGACCGGAGCGCAGCGGAGCAGGCGGCCGCGTTGTGCCCGCCAGGCGCCCGGCTCAGCTTTGCGCCGCGCCTGCAGCCCCCAGTGCCCGCGCCACCGTAACCCTTCCCTGGACGCCAAACAGGTTCCCAGCGGCCGGGAAAACAGGTGGCTTCTCATCGCTTGATCTTGGCTCCAGGAGAATCCCCTTGAGTCCCGAGGCTGGGTGATTCTCATGTTTCTGGGCCTTGACTCCCAGAACAAAGGCGCGCCCCCGCTTTCTCTAGCTGCCGGTGGCCTTTCGAGCACCCAAGGCCGGTCTGGAGCCAGGAAGGGCCACGCTCTGCCTGGGAGAATGGGTCCCGATGTACCAAATCCAGACCTTGCAGCATCTCTGAGGTTGGTTATGTTGGGAGCCTAGAGGTGGTAAGGCCATCGGAGGGTCTGTCTGTCCCCTGGGTGTTTAATTTTCCAGGGAGTGGAGTTGGAGGGGACACTTTCCTTTCCCCCCAGACTTCACTGTGGTGGAAGCCTGTTTCTAAAGTAACAGTTAAATCCAGGCTGAAGGGACAGCGAGTCCCCAGATGCAGGCGTGAGGTGGTGCAGACTCCCCAAATTGGCTCCAGGGAACCCAAAGCCAGCTCTTGGCAGCCTCTTGACAAGTTTTACATAATGCTAATGGCTCCCATGAGCAATGCTGGCCTTTCCCCCCTAATTTTTGTCTCCTGTTTCTAAACCCATGTTTAAAATGTTGTCGTGTGGACATTTTACACAGTGGTGACTTGAGCTACACGGTAGCTGAGGTGGCACCAGTGGATTTATGTATACAGGGGACAGGAGCTCATGCAACATCTGTCGGCCTTCCCCGCTGGACCCCGCTGGACCCCGCTGAACAGCTGGCATTTCTGTGGCTAAAAAAATAAATTGATCTCTGCAAACCCGGGGACTGGCGGGAGCATCCTGAGTTGCTATGGTAACATGGCAAAATAAACATAGGGCTTTTTAGCACCTATAGGCTGAGCTTGCACAGCGATTGGGTTTTTTCCCCTTTCTTTGTTTATGATTCAAGTTTCACGTGGCCCGTTTATTCCTGGCGACAGATATTTGGGCTTTAATTCCACGCTCAGCCCTGGGCCAGCGGAAGGGAGCAGTGCCATCAATGGGGAGAGACACTAAGGCTTATTGCGCACCTGCTGCGTGCCGGACTTTCCCACAGTGGGTCCTTGCCAGCCTGTGACCCAGGCACTGCTGTCCTCATTTTACAGATCAGGGGATCAGACTTGGGCAGGATTCAGTAACGTTCCCAGGACGCGCCATTAGCAAGGGAAAGAACTGGGTTTCAAATCTGGGCCTGCGTAGCTAAGCCAATGCCTAGACCCAGATTCCCACCTTACTGCTGCGCCCTGAAGACACGAGATAAGGGACAGGGCAGACTACTTAAAGGTGACTCATCTCTTCTCCCCGCTGAAGTGGTCTGAACACGGTGCCTCTTACTCTACTGGGTGGCTTTCTGGTGCCACCCTGTCCCCCAGGGCAGGAACTTTCCTTCCTTTACCTGTGGCATTAACAGTACTTGGCCAGCTCGAGTGCTCAGCACACACTGTGAGTGTGCAGTGACCGCCGGGTGTGTGTGACTGAGTCGCTGTCCCCACACAGCAGCAGTGGGTAGTTTGACGGAGAAATGGCAGTGCCTCCGTCCGCTCGTTCGGCGGATGCTGAGTACCTGCCTTGTGCTAGGCCGTGCCAGGCACGGGGACAGGGATGCTGGGGGGCAGAGCTGAGTGGGATGTAGACTTTCTTTCAGGGTACTGGAGAAATGAGCCTGGCCATCCCCGGCAGGGGTGACCAAGGTGGCTGGCACATAGTAGGTCCAGGTTCCACAGGAGCTGACGGGTGGGGCTGAGAAGCCCACTTAATCAGTGGGCAGCGGGAGCCCCTGCGGGTCACTGAGCTGGGACTGGTTTACAACTGAAGCAGCGGTTTGGGAAAAACCCCACCCCAGCAGTGGCAGAAGCCGGAGGGCCCGGTGGAGTCAGGGGCTCACACCTGCTTGGCTGATGGATTGAGCGAAAGAAGCCAGGTCCTCATGAGCCCCAAACCCAAGCCTGTCCCCCTGAGTGTTGTGAAGTGTGATTCCTGCCCATGGCTTTAAAAGGTCCGTGGGATAGGAGCTGTTTCACAAGGATTTCCCTCTCAAAAGCTAAGCTTTACAAAAACACCCTTCTTGGATGTACGGGGTGGACATCAGTCATCCGGTAAATCCTCTGAGGCCGTTGTACCCTCCCTGGTGTGGCGACGCGGGGCTGTGTTAGGGCTTAAAAGAGGCCGTGGGCACTGCAGCTGTCGGGCACTGCATCTCCATGGCTGGAGATGGCCAGGAGGACAAGGCTGTCCAGGCCCTCGGGGGGCTGGAGAATCCGAGACTTTGAGGACTGAGCCCCAAATCCCTGTGTCACTGGTGGGGTAGCCCATCTCCACAGACGGCCCCGTTCATTCCTTCCCTCCCTCCTGGATGTGCGTGCTGGCCCCCCATTGGGGGGAAATCTGATCTTCTCCCCTTAAATCTGGGCTGGCCTTAGTGACTTTCCTGACCAAGAGAATGCAGGATGGGTGACTTGCTGGGACTTCTGAGACTGGCTTATAGGAAGCCTGCAGCTTCCTCCTGGGACTCGGAATACCTGCTCTGAGGGAAGACTCCATCATGCAAGGGGTGCAGAGACCCGGAGACCTCCACTGCAGGAAGGGAATGAGCACTTAAGGAGCCTACTGTGTGCTGGGCTGGCGAGGAGTGCCGCTCACATCTTCCGAGGTGTAACCCCCTGCAGAACAGGCACGCTGTGACATGAAGCTCAGCCTTGTTTTTTCTTGCACTGTCCCTAAGGTGACTCATCGGGACCCAGGAGTTCCCACCCGTTGCGGCCATTAGAAACACCTGGGAGCTGTTAAGAGTCCCGCTGCCCAAGCCCCACCCAGACGCTCCCACCAGAGTGGGGGCCTGGGGACGGGCCTCAGTATTTCTTTTCCGTTCCCCAGCTGATTCCAGTGTGCAGTCAAGGCTGAGATCCAGAGCTTAAACCCTCCCGGTAGGCCTGTCCCCCTCCCCTTCTCAGGATGGGGCAGATCCTTGGCCCTTTGGTCCCTTTTAGGTCATAAAAATCATACGGTCCCTGGAAGTCACCCCAGTATTGATTCAGCAACTTTACATAGTGAGGTCCAGAGTAGTACAGCCTGGAACTTGCTCCAAAGTTAAGGTTCCCCTTCCTCCAGCCCACACCTGCCACAGATGGGAACCTGCAGTCTGGCTGGGCACCTTTTTTGTTCCCCTGGCACAGACAGGGGGAAATGGAGGCCCAGGGGCCCTGCCGCAAGGCAGGGGAGCCAGGAGGGGAGCTCTGTCTGCTGACCACGGGCCCATCGTTTCATGTCACCTACCACTTCGAAGAGCAGCCTGGGTGCTGGGGGTCTGGGGGGAGGGGGGTGACCAGGGACCCCCCACAGATCAGCTTCAGGGACTTATAGATCCTCCGAGGTACATAAAGGGTTTGTGTCCGTTTTGAAACAAGTCATTAGAAGTCTGCATTCGTCTGCTAGGGCTGCCAAAACAAATGACCACAGCCGAGGGGCTTAAAACAACAGAAATATAAATCTCTCCCAGTTCTGCCGGCTAGAAATCCAAAATTGAGGATGGGCAGGGCCGTGCCTCTCTGCAGGCTGCAGGGAAGAATCTGTTCCGTGCCCCTCCCTTAGCTCCATGGTGTTGCCGGCGGTCCTTGGCCTTTCTGGCTTGTCGATGCCGCCCTCCGATCTCTGCCTCCGTCATCACTTGTCTTCCTGTGAGTCTCTCTGTGTCTCATTTCCTCTTATCAGGACACCAGTCATACTGGACTAGGGCCCACCCTAATAACCTCATCTTAACTTGATTATATCTGCAGAGATCTCATTTCAAAGAAGGTCACATTCATGGTACCAGGAGTTAGAACTTCCATATATCTTCTTGGGAGACACAATTCAACCCATCAGAGGGTCTGGAGACCCACAAAGAATAAGGATCCTGGTTCCTGTGTTACTGGCCACTGATCTTAGAGAGGCAGTAGACAGATCACTTGTCTAAGCCTCAGTTTCATCACCTGTGAAATGGGGACAAAATTGCCCTCCCAGCCATTCATCTAGTCATTCAGCAAATGTTTCCTGTGTGCCAGGCCCTCACAGGCCCTGCTGTGTGACATGGCAGGGTGGAGGTAAACACAGGTGCCCTGGGAGCCTGGAGGAGGCACCCGACCCAGCTCGAGAGGTCAGGGAAGGCTCCTGGAGGTTTGAACTGAGATGAGTTTGCAGGATGCATGGCCCCCGTTAAGCAGATAGGAGAGAGGATGTTCCAGGTGGAGGGAGTGCAGCCCAAACACCTGAAATGGAATGGGGCTGGAAGCTGCCTCCTGCTGGGGCTGGGGGTTGTGTACCCATGTGATTGGGCCAAGGGTGGGGAGGGGGTGAGAGATGAAACCAGGCAGACTGAGGCCAGGCAGGTGACTCCATCAGCTGGAACAGAATGGGGTGAGGGGCTGTGGTGACTCGGAGAGCAGGGCCTGGCCTGGAGGGGACCCGTGCAGCAGCCCTGAGCTCCAGCTCCTTACTCTGCCCTGCAGACCCACAGGCCCCAGGCTGTGGCTTCTTCCAGGTTTTCCAGAAAACCGAACATTTAATTTGTACGTGCAGTCTGGATTCACATCTTGGCAACTAATTAATTTCTTTTAAAGAACCAACCAACCATGATGTGAGCTGTTTCAGTTATTTATTGCTTATTATTTCAGTTACTTAGCAGCTTACAGCAATATTTGTGTTTTGCTCATGATTTTGCGGGGCCCGAGTTGTGGAGGGACTCGGGCATTGTGTTTCTGCCCCTGTGGCATCAGCTGGGCAGCTGGAGCTGGACCTGGACTTCCAGTGTGGCTTCACACACACGCCTGGCACCTCCTAGCAACCTGGCCATCCTCTCCACTGGGCATTTCATCCCGCAGGTGTGTCTGCAGGCAGCTGGACTCCCTCCCAGTACGGTGGCCTCAGGGTCTTTGCACTCTTCTGGGACACTGTTTCCCCTCCAGAAAGCATTCTCAGGTGGAAGCTGCCCAACTTCTCATGACCTAGCCTTGGAAGTCCCAGAGTGCCGCTAACTCTGCTTTCTTTTGGTCAAAGATGCCCTGAGTCCAGCCCAGATTTAAAGGGGGAGATGAGATTTCACTCTGGATGTGGGAGCAGCCTGGGCGTCTAGGAGGGAGGAAAGGAGTGGGTGGCAGTCAGCTTCGGAGACGGGCTGCTCCGTGGACCAAGCAGAGCGGGTATGTGGGCTGGATTCTTCCTGGGGCTGCCACTCGAGACTAGACTGCAGTGGGTAGAGCCCGACAGAACCTTGTGGTAAACGGCCAAGCCTGGAGAGAAGAAAATCATCGTAAGGAGGGAGGCCGTGACTATGTTAGGCCGACTGTGTGAAACTTGATATTTGGCCACTTTGACCTCCAAAATGGCAATTTCATATAGTTAGCCTAATGTGCACTGCCTGATAAGACAGTAAGTTCCTTGAGTTATGGAGGAAAGAAGAACTGTGGGACGTGGGGTGGGGTGAGGAGGCACAGCGGGGAGTGGTGGGATTACTACCTGCTGGAGGCATCTGAGGAGGCTTCCTGTGTCTTGAGGAGCAGGCCACCCCTCCCCACTTCTGCCCTTGGCCCTGCTCTTAGAAGCTTGGCCCTGCTAGTGGGGGGACATGGTCACACCTGGAACACTGTTGACACTGGGTGAGTCTTTCTGGAAGACAATATGTGTGGTCTAGTCATAGCTGAGATGCTGATACCTCTCCCACCAAGCTCCCTTTCTCCATCTCTCCCCCCCTCTGGATCTTGGGAGGCTCACAGTTAATTTGCATTTTAATCATTTTTCATGGAGGGAAGGAAAACACAGAAAACATCTGGCGGCGTTGAAAAGGGGATTGTGTTATCTCTTGGAATGGTCCTCGGCTACACTCAGGCCTGTGGGATCCTTCCAAGAGATATGCAAGAAACCAGCAGGAGATTTCCCTCCCCAGAGGAACCCAGCACTGCCCAGAAAAATCGAATTCTAGGGAGTCCAGCCATCTGCTACTTAGGGAGTGTTTTCCCCAGCCAGGGACTACTCTTTTTCCTTAAAGCAAGAATTATCATTAAAATCCAAATTGTCTGTTATCTCAAATGTTTTTAACCAAAGGGCCTATCTCATATTTCCAATTCCCATGGAAAAGATTTAAATATTTTATCATTCTAATTAGACCTGCCTTGGGAGAGAATACAGGGCTACATGTTTGCAGGGGTGTAATGAACCGTTAAAGAAAAAGTAAAAATCTGTAGTGCTTTTTGTAGACCAAATTTTCAGATCGCGTTTTAAGAGCCAAGGCATTCCCGTTTGAGTTGCAATAGTTGTATCTCACAGAGCTAAGAAAACTGGGGCATCTGGAGGCGGATTGCAAGTCTCCGATTAAAAACCTGAGTGTTGGGGTGGTGGAGCGGGTCACTGGGGAGAAAAAGGGACATCTGTAATATTTTAAACAAAAATAAAATTAAAAAAAACAAAACCTGAGTGTTTTTTAGAGCACCTGCTGTGTGCTCAGTCCTGTTTCAGGGGGTCTGAACCCCACCTCCTCCTACTCTGAGATGATGGAAACCCATCTCTATTCGCTCTCTCCCGTTCTATCCCCTCAGGATGTCCCTGTACCTTCCAGTCATAGTTGCCATGTATCAAGTACTTACGGTGTACCAGGCAGGCCCTGTGTTGAATAATATAGAGTCTCACTAAATCCTTATAAGAGCTCCATGGAATAGACAATTTTGAGATCCATTTTATAGATGAGGAAACTGAGGCTTAGAGAGGCAAAGTCACTTGCCCAAGACACACAGCTAAAATTCAAACCCAGATCTCTGTGCCACTTTCGCTTACTTTAAAAAGCTAATCTGACAGCCTCTACCTCCTGATTGGAATATTTAAACCATTTACATTTAATGTGATTTTTTAAATATAGTTGGGTTTAAATCTACTCTCTCACTGTTTGTTTCATTGGCCCCATCTGTTCTTTGTTTAATTTCGCCTCTTTTTCTGCCTTCTTTCGGATTGAGAAATTTTTATTTCATGTAATATCCTCTGTTGACTTATGAGCTATAACTTTGTTTTGTTATTTTAGTGGTTGCTTTAGTTTATATCTTTAATTTATCACAGCCTGTCTACAAATGATATTGTTTCTCTTCACATACAGTGCCAACGACCTTACAATAATATACTTCTATTTCTCCCCTCTCAGTTTTTGTGGCATTTTGTTACAGGTTTCACTTCTACGTATGTTATAAATCTAACAGGACTTTTTTTTAGCTTCAATTCTCTTTTTAACATATTCACTATTTCCTCTACCTTTTTGAACATATGGAAGGGTTATAACGTTTCAGTGTCCTTTCTCCTAATTCTAAATCTGGGTCCTTCTGGGCTGGTTCTGATCGATTGCCTTGTCTCTTCATTTTGGGCTATGCTTTCCTGCTGCTTCGCGTGCCCGATACATGTTGGTTGGATGCCAGGCGTTGTGAACTTTCCCTTGTTGGTTGCTGGATAGTCTTGCATTCCTACGAACATCCTCAAGCCTTGTTGCAGGAGGCAGTGTTGTGATTGGGAAAGAGTTTGATCCTTGCTTGTAGGAGTTGTCAGGTGGGACCAGAGCCACCTTTCGTCTGAGTAACCGTCTCTCACCACTGAGGCCAGGCTGTTCTGCGTGTTCTGCCCATGCTCCGCGTGTTACAAGATTTTCTAAAGGCTGGTGGAAGCAGGCCCAGTTCCCAGGCACTGTTCCCTGAATCCTCCTGGGGGATTCTTTCCTGTCTCTGGTGGTCTCCTGCACTCATCAGCCCTCTGCTGAATACGCGAGTGGTCCTTCTGCAGACCTCAGGATGCTCTGTCTGTATAGCTCTCTCCCCTCCACACTCCGCCCCGTGGTCTCTGGCTGCCTCAGTCTCCCCAGACTCTCAGTCCCGAGGTTCCCCTTCCTGCTCTGCAGCCCAGAAGCTTTCCCCAGGCAGTCAGCGGAGGCCGTTGTAGGGCTTGCCTTGTTTGGTTCCCTCTCTCAAGGCTCACGGTCGGATATACCTTGGAAGCTGTTTTCACACATGCTGTCCCTTTTGTGGTTGGGAGGGTAAATCCGGTCCCTGTTTCTCCATCTTGGCTGAAAGCAGGGTTTTCTTAGGCCTGCGGTTTTAACAGCCAGATTTCCACCCTCTTCTTTCCCTCCCTTTGTGGGAAAGGAATGTAACTTCTGAGTCCGAATCTGACCCAACCTCCCCCTCCCAGCTGGGGGACCTGGTTCCACATTTCCCTGTCTCTTCTCAGTGTCATAAACGCAGGTAATGTGTGTCCTTACCTCCCAGGTGAGCCTCTGATACCAGAATGGGAGAGTCAAGCTGTGCGTGGACTGGCCAAATTCCCTCCCACGGTGCCGGTGCCACTGGAGTTTCTTCAGGTTGTCCTGTGACCGGATGTTCCATGACAGACCCCGAGAGACCCTGATGGAACCTGAGGGTGATCCGGGTGTGAGGTCTGTGCCAGTGGCCAGAAGTTGGGCGGCTCAGTGACCGGGGCTGGGTCCCGTAGGCCTCCACCCCAGGCCCGGGGGCTCTGGCGAGCCTCATGCCACAGAAGGATGACAGCCGGAGGGTGGGGAGCAGGTTGCTCCAGCCTCACCCCCACCAGGGTGGCAGCCAACAGCCGGGACCCTGCTTGCCGTCTCCAGACCTCACCACAGCCCCTCATCCATCCCTCGGCGTGGAGCGCAGGGAGCTGATTAGAAGTTCATTATAATTTGGTTTCCTGGCTTTGAGGGAGACCAGAGGGGGCTGCTGAATGCACTCTCCAGGCCCCTGTACCCCCGCCTGCCTTTGCTGAGCAGTGACAGTGTCGCCCACGTCGCCTGGCTCCTCTCTGACATCCTGGCAGCCCTTCCCTCCCCGTGGAGAGTCCAGTAACCGAGTCAGTCAGGCAGGGTGGGCATGCAGGCGGCGTGCCGCGGAGACACTGCGTGCTGGGCTGGGGGCCGTCGAAGAGCCAAAAAGGAGCTGTCTCCAGCCTATATTTGTCGCCCTCACCTTGCACACAGAACATGGCTCTCAGGCACCCAGAGAAGTGAGGCAGGAGCCCACCCTCGGGTGGCAGAGGAAGGGGACGGATGGTGCAGGTGAGGGCGAGGCTCTGTGCCATGACCGCCCATTTCAGAGAGGGGGAAACCGAGGCCTGGCCCGAAGTCGCCCAGGTGGGAGCAGTAAGACCAGGCTGGGTCCGAGCCCAGGCCCGGGTGCTAGCGGTGGACAGCAGCTGACGGATTACGTCTTGTCGGAGCGGGAGTGAGGGAGACCTGAGCCCGCGCACGTGTGGTCCTGTGTCACAGACCTCGAGGCCCAGCCCGCTGTCAGCTGGTGTCCCCCTCCCTGGTGGCTGAGTGGACAGAGTGGATTGTGGCCGAGACAAATTATGCCGAAGTGCAGACAGGCGGGCGCCAGGGCGGCGGGGCCCCAGGAGGCCGAAAGAGAAGAGGCGAGGTCTGGAGGAGGGCCACGCGCTCGCTCTGGACGTGACGCCCCCCTCCCCGGGCCCCCACAGCTCCGTCCAGCCGTCCGTCACAGCACCGTCCTGTCCCAGCCTCCCCAGGGCGGAGGTTCCTGCTGCCCAGCCCGGGCCTCCTGACTTGGCCCATCCGGGCCCCTTTTCCTTGGGCTTTTGTCCTGTCCTGTAATAAATGATCGTCATGAGTCCTAGAGGGTCGTCGAACCTGGGGTGGACTTGGGGACCCCGACACACACGTGTAGACACCCCCAAACTGCCCCCCAGACCAAACATAGAACATTTCCAGGGCCCTTAAGACACCCTCTCCCAGCCAGCGCTCCCCAACAACCTGACCCTTGTCCCCTGTTGCTGTCACTGTCCCCCATTCCTCCCAGTCGTTCTGGGGCGTCCTTGTCTCTGGACCACTCCTCTGCGTGCGTCTGCACTCAGAGGAATTGCTTTGTTTTTCTGCACTCGGCTCGCTCACAAACACATCTGTCTCCTGGAAAGAGCCGCCCGTGACGCGGTGACGTGTCATCCGCCAGCAGGACGCTGCTTAATGACACCGTCTCTCCTCCTTCCCAACCCCCAGCGCTTAACTCCCCCTCTTACTTTAAAAGCCTTGTGAGTATCGGCTTGTTTAAGACGATGCCCTTATTAAAACGCTCCCGGGGGGCTCACCGGCTGCGTGGCCGTCTCTGCCTGCCCGAGACCGTCTGAGAGCACAGCGGTTCATTAGGACAGTTCTTCATCGAGCCTGACACTGGCTTCCCACACAGCCGGACACGCGTGTCGCAGAGATTTGTATGATGTTGGAAGTGCTTCCGTGAGCCTGTTCTCGCAAGCAGAGAGCTTTGGGGGTGAGGCACGGCAGCCCCCGGCTCTTCTCCTCCCCAGAGGGCTCGGGGTCCTCTCAGGGAGTGGCAGCCAGGTGCCTGGACCGTGCCCTCCAAGGCAGCGCAGTATTTCTGCAGCATTCGTGTGGCACGTCTCACTGTCCATCCACCAGGCTGTCACCGGTGCCGACGTCAGATGGAGCCCTGGCTGGCCCGGCCCCCGCCATCCGTCCAAGCACAGAACGCAGGGCTGGCATGAAGCCGGTTCTGCACAGAGATGAAGGTGGGCGGGCCTGGGGTGGCAGACCCGGGTCTGACTGGCCCCCGCACTCGCTGCGGGACCTTGGGCAGAGGGTAACCTGACCCCCCCACAGGCCCCCAGCCCGTCTCCCCGTCTCCCCAGCTCATCGCGTCGTTGCTACGCTGGAGTTGGAAGGAGAGTATTGAGCTCGTAACGCCACAGCTTGAGCACGTGTCTTCCAGAGCATGCACATCGGAAGCAATGACAGTGAAGACACTGCCCCCTCTGAAAATAAAGCGACTGCTGCCTCTGATAACAGTGACACCGAGAGCTGTGGTCGCTCCCCCAGTTATTATCCACCTGGTGCCGGCCCTGTGCCAAGTCTTTACGTCTGTCGGCTCCTGAAGTCCTCACAGCGCCCCGATGCAGTCTCAGCCCCATTTTACAGATGAGAAAAGTAAGGCTCAGAGAGGGTGATGGGTTGGTCCACGGTCACACAGCTCCTTGTGAGCCAAATCACACATGGCATACAGACCGCCCAGCAACTCGTCCTGCACTTTCTCTCTGTTGGTGTGGTTGGGGGATGGTTTCATTTGTCGCCTTTGGGCATGTGTGCAGTTGCCCATGTGTGAGTTGACTCAAGGAGCTGCTTGCTCTTGTTTACAAGTGTTTGACAAACAGCAAAGGTGGCCCCCAGGAGAGCCCAGTGCTATTGGTGGGGCTGGGTGATGTGGACGCCTGGGCTCAGTAATAGATGTGTGTGTGTGTGTGTGTGTGTGTGTGTGTGTGTGTGTGAGAGAGAGAGAGAGAGACACTGTTTTCTTTTAAGTAGAACTCGTTAGACACCAATAACCAGACAGGCGATGGGTGGGCAAGGTGCGGAGAACTGAACGCCTCAACATAATCCCACAGCTTTCTCCCCAGCCCTCCACAGGACGGTTATTCTAATACTTCATCTTCTCTCTCGGTGACCCCGTCCCTCCTTAATGGGGAGTCGCTCAAACTCCCTGCAGGCAAACCCTCTCTCCCGCCGGCCTGGTCTTCAGTGGGTTTTGATGTCGAGGCCCTCCCAGGCAGCTTTCACCCGCTCGCCCCTTCTCTCCAGCAAGTCGCTGGGCACCTCCCTGTGGGCACAGCGTCTCTGAGCCCCTCCACCCCTGGCGGGAGGGCCTGGCCCCAGGCGAGGTGAGGAGCCGGGCCTGGGCCAGGGAGCACGTCTGTGGCTGCACCGTCCGAGGGGACGGAGCCTGAATTGGCGCCTGGCCTAAACCCAGCCCTCCTCTTTCCCCTCCACCCTGTGACAAGCATCACAGTCTCTGATTGTTCCCAGTTAGTCAGGAAGGAAAAAGAGCCAAAAAGACCCGGGGACCTTTGCATCGCCCCTTCGTCTGTCTTCTTTCGTCCCTGCCTGTGGCAAAAGCTGGCATGGAGATCACAGCCGCCCGTGTGCGTCGTTACAGTGATCGTCTGAGACACCAGGACTGTCCTTTCCGATCGGAAAGGAGGCCTTTCCAACCTCTCCTTGGAGGAAACCTCTGCCCCCAGCTCCCTGCAGCCGCTGGTAAGGATCAGGGTCCTCTCGATGCCACTGCCGTTTGTTTTATGTCACAATTATGACTTGAAATGATTTTGTCGCATGGAGGAGGGGAGATTTAAAGTGACCAAAAGGATCCAGGCAGGGAGGTAGGACGCAGGTGTGCGTGGCCCACACCGCCTTCCCCCCAGGACGTGCGGCTCCCGGAGCAGCACCCCTGGGACAACAGGTTCCCCGGGGCCCTGGACACCCCCATTTGGCCCTGCTGGCCGCCCGAGGCAAGTGCTCCTCGGTGCCTGGTGGCCCAGCACTGTGTGCTCTGATGAGAGAGCGTTTTTTCCTGCTGTGTTGTGCTGAGTTTCTATGGCAACAGTTTCAAAAGCGGCAAATTTGCTCTTTCCTCTTAATTCTCGGACGCTCTCAGCCCTTCCAAAAATATTCTTATTTTCCTAGGTCCCCTGTGGGACTAGACACATTCGCCACAGGACCCAGAACCACCTCACCCACCATGTGTGTATATATTGTATCAAATCCGATGCGCAGCAAGTAACTGAGCAAATATTTTTAATAAAAATGTTCTTACCATCCTTTCTGTAAGTTGTACTAGACGCTGGCGATTCAAAGAAAAATTAGGTTCAGCTCATGTCCTTAAAGAGCTCTCGGTCTCTAAGAAACATAAACCAGTACACAGCTGACTATGATCTCATGGAACATAACATAATGTACTATAGAGTAATGTTAGTGCGCATCTAACACTAAAGTAATGCAATATAATGTAGCCAATATAACAAGGCAATATAAGCACACAGCTAACTACGATGTAGTGTAACTACAATATAATACAATGTAACATAAGGTCACACAATGTAATATAAGTACACAACTATAATGTCATATAGCGTAATGTGATGTTAGTACATAGCTAACTATATGATGTAATATAACAAAGTAATGCAACATAACATTATAATGTTATAAATAAAAGTTTATAATACATATAATTATATATGATAATTCTATATTAGAATATATATAATAATACAGTGCAGTGTAATAGTGTAGTAATCATGTCAGTTGTAAGAACAAATTCGTGTGGGGCCCCAGCGGAGAAAGCCATTAATTCACCTAGAGTGACAGTAAGGGCTAGGAGCTGGCAAACTTGGATTTTTATTTCTGATCAGTTACTTAGGAACTGTGCAAGTTCAGGGAAATGACTTGGCCTCTCTGAGCCCCCAGTCACCCACCTCATGCTGGGCTGGGGTGAGCATGAGTGACACCACGAAGTCCCAGCACCCAGTACAGAGCAGCCCTTCATTGGGAGTCATGCCCATCCCTCTTCAGCCCGCTCAGGAAAGGGCGGGACGTAGCCGGAGCCCCCGGGCAGCAGAGGGGCGGGAGGGCAGGCGGCAAAGCCAACGGCCTGAGCAGCAAGGTGACTGCAGGCAGGTGCCTGGGCGTGGTTCAGGGGAGGTGAGAAGGCCAGTGTGGCCGGTGCAGGGAATCGGGTCTGACCCATCGCCATCAAGGTGACTGCAGGCAGGTGCCTGGGCGTGGTTCAGGGGAGGTGAGAAGGCCAGTGTGGCCGGTGCAGGGAATCGGGTCTGACCCATCGCCATCCCTGGGCAGCAACCCGGGGGAGTCACTGCTGAGCAGGACTGATGTCACGGTGGCTCAGTGTTCCTGAGGGTGACACTAAAATACACACAGATGTTGCTCTAGGAATCCTCTGTGTGCACCCAGAGCCAGTCACTGTGTCATTGTGACTTGTCACATTGGGGTGCTGCAGGCGCGACCTCCGCCTTCCCCTCTTTGAGGGAATGAAGTGTCTCTCCTCTTTGTCCAGCACAGTGTCGGCACATGGAGGTGTCCACTCAGTGGTTACAGAGGGGACTGTGGGGTTTGTCGCCTCTGAAACAAGCATGAGGACGGTGCCCACCTCATGGGGTTGTTCACGATAAAATGCACTCCTGCCCATAAAGTGCCCAGCCCATTCCTGGCAGAGAGCAGGCTCTCAAATATTAGCTTTGATTTTTATTTCATGCACCTTACTTAATTGAAAACTCTTCAACATGTAAACATTAGCTAACAGGAGTGACAAGTGCTGATTTTAGGTGGCAAATATGGCCGTTGTCTCAGCCCACATGGAGAAAACAGAGGAAGGGGGGTGTCTGTCTGTGTGTTGCAAAACTGCTTTTTTTCTTGGGTCTTTCAACAAAATAGCCCATTTTTAGGCCAGTTCTCTGCAGGACATCATCCCTAAGCATCCTGGGCTGGACAACTTAATGAGAAAGCCTGCGGGTTTGGGGTGCGGAAGCCTGGAGGCCCGTCCCAGATCTGTGATGTTCACTTGAATGACCCCAAAAGCCTGGAGCCAGACTCTCATTGCTGACCAGCGGCTCGGACTCCAGCTGTTAACTTCGGCATTTGGTAGAATTTGCCCATGAAACCATTTGGAGATTTCTTTTTTTTCCCTTCAGGATGTTTTTGCCTCCGTCCTGCACACAGTGGTCCCAGGGTCAGTTCCGACTGGAAGCCTGGGCCACGGTTCAGGCTGGGCTGCACACCCACCTCTCGGGTGCGTCTGGGCCTGGACAGGGTTATGCCTTAGTTCCATCCTCAGAGCCTTTACCTCATGACTTTGGGTGACTTCTGTGCACAGCCTGGAGGGAGCTCAGAACCTGTGCAGGTTCATACGCAGAGCAGGGATCCCCTCTGCCAGCTTCCTCCCCCAGGACACTCTTTGGCTCTCAGGGGCCTTCTCTCCCAGCCCTCTGGCTAGAAACAGTGTTTCTGTCAACTTGATTGTCCTGTGCTGTCTGTCTCACAGCTCTGCACTGTCACATGCCCGCGGGCAAAGCAGGAGAGGAAAGAGAAAGAAAAGGCCGGGGACTCCCCCACACTCTCCCAGCCACAGGGCCCCTCTGGGTTCCTCCGGCCAGAGAGCCGGTTTTCTCTTGTATTTTAGGTTCCCGAGTCCCTGCCGCCACCATCACTGACATAGACACGCAGCCCAGCAACTGAGGTTCACCTTGGGGTGGGGCTGGAGAGAGAAAAGAGAAAAAGGAAAGAAACTGGGGATTTCCCTCTAGCTCTCCAGCCCGGGAGCCCCTCTTCTCAGCCCTCTGTTGACAAAGAGGGGCTTTCTCCTCGGGCTTTCGCCGTGGAAGCTGGGAGCTGAGGGAGACCCCAGTTTGCCCTCAGCCCATCGCTCTTCAGGGCTCTCCTCCCTCCGGCCCATCTGCCGCCTGCGGCCCCGCGTGGGGTCTCGGGGCCCCGTCGTGTGCTGCCCGGAGCTCCCAGCTCAGCTCTGATGGGCTCACTCCTGCTCCGTCCTGGCAGGCGCCGAAAGCCTTTTCATTGTATTTTGACTATTTCATAAGCATCCCCTGGGTCCAGGGCTAAAATCCTCACTGTTTAGACAGGAAACTGACCCAGCAGTGGCCCGTCCAGCAGGCATAGCGGGGCCTGAGCCTGGACTGCACCCTCCTGGGGGGGCATCTCCTGCCAGTTCCCGGCCCTGTGGCTCCTCCCTCCTCAGGTCAGGAGCCCTGGCCTTGCCGGGGTGCTGCTGCAGGGTCCCCACTGGGCCTCCTCCGAGGAGTCCTTGCTGATTGGTGAGGCGGGAATGAAAGCTCCAGGTGGCCTTTGTCTCCCTGATGCTCCTGCCCTGAGGGTCTCTGGCCCTCACCCTCAGGACACGTGATGAGGGGGTCATTGCCTTTTATCTCCCTTTATCTTCTCTGGAACTTCTACTTCTTTTCTCCTGTTCCCAATGGAATTCACTTAAAATTAATGAGATCCAAAGTGGAAAATAAAGAAAATTAAAAAAGCTCCACAAGGCCGAGCCTAAGAGGGCAGCAGGCTGGGCTCCTTTCCCCCGGGTGCCTGGGGCCCCCCAGTGAGGACAGCGAGGATGGGACTTAAACAGTTGCAGCCCCTGAGCCTTGAGTATTAGGGCTTGAGCAGCATTGCAGACTTGGGGGCACGTCTCATGCCTACAGCACCCTACAGGGTGGTCCCCACGACTCTTTTTTCCCCAGACAGGGAAATCCAGGCCCAGAGAGGTTCGGCCACTTGCCCACGTCACACAGCACGGGAGCCCAGCCTCACCCCTGACTCTGCAGCCCAAGGAATTAACCCCAACCCACCCTGCTTTACCGTGAGACCCCCACCACTCCTTCTCGCCTCTGTTAAAGTGCAGGGATGCCGTGTCATGACTGTGTTTGAGTCTGTGTCACTTTCCAGTGTTGACCTCAAGGTCAGAGGTCACGGTTACCCTTGGCATCCCTGGTGCCTGTCCCACACCTTCCCGAGCAGAGTGGGCTGGGCCTTCAGTGTTTGCTGAGTGATTAATGAATGGATGCACGGCACGCGGAAGCTATCCGGCCTTCATACTGGGATCATGGAGACCCTGCGAGAATTTAGTGATAAAAGGAACTATTTTATAATGTCCGTAGGCCGGCTAGGGGCAGCGGTGGCCTTTTCTGATGCACCAGGTCACCCAGAAACCCGGGGCCACTGGTGGTGTGGGCTGAGCAGACAAAACTGAGGGCGTGGCCCCCTGAACAAATTCTGAAACTGCAGCTGGTTCTCAGGTCAGCCACACGTAGAGTTGCCAGATTTAGTTGCAAATAAAACTACAGGACACCCAGTCAAACTTGAATGTCAGACCATTTTTCTAGGATAAGTATAAATTTTTTACTATAATTACATCCAATGTTTGGGATATACTTATACTGAAGTATAAGTGCTGCTGTTTATCTGGAATTCAGATTTAACTGGGTGTCCTGCTGTTTTCTCTGAGGGTTTTTTTGTCTAAGGGTTTATCTGATGGTCCTCGCTGCCCCGGCCCCACCTTAGGGCCGTCTGTGACTGACCGGTGGCTGCTAACGCCTTCTCACCTGGCACGGACTTCTGAGCACTGGGCTTGACCTTGGCGATCACTCCCCGGTGAGCGAGGCTGAGAGGCAGGCAGGGCTCCAGGGGGTCAGAACCCCTGTCTCCTGGCCCCAGGGAGATGGGAAACAATACAAATGTGTTTACTCCCGTACAAATTTAACTTAAAATCCACAGCCCAGGAGTACCCGATTCTAGCTGCTGCCAGGATGTGGCCATGCCAGGGCCCTGCAGATGGACGGCCCTCCC
Source organism: Miniopterus natalensis (assembly GCF_054644295.1). Lineage (NCBI taxonomy): Eukaryota > Metazoa > Chordata > Mammalia > Chiroptera > Miniopteridae > Miniopterus > Miniopterus natalensis. The sequence goes on along the minus strand of NC_142081.1, from coordinate 6,787,517 downwards.
GGGGGCCTGGCCAGCAAGCCCACCTCACAGCGCCTGCGCCAATAGATGCCCGTTCTCTCGCCTCCCCGCCTCTGAAGGCTGGTCATTGTTCAGGACAGAGCCTAAGCCTTGTCTGGTTGCCGTGCTTTGAAGATTTCCTTTGAAAGCTGGTTCTGTCCCTTCCTCAGGAGATGCCTGGCTTAGGGGAGATTTATGTAACCGTCATGTCCTTGGCAGGAACAGGAGGGGACCCAGAGGCGGCCTCCTTCCTCTGAGCAGCTCTGCTGTGGGGGGCAGCGTGTGGACTGCATGGCCCCCTGGGGACAGTGCCCCAATGTCTGCAGCAGCCACCCCCTCCTGGAACCCCTCCCCCAGCATGCAGCCACCATGTGCCACTCGGTGACCCCCGAGACTGAGGTAGCTCGGTGGTTAGAGCATCAGCCCGAGCAGGGAAGGGTCTTGGGTTCAATTCCTGGTCAAGGGCACATACCTGGGTGGCAGGTTCTATCTCCCACCCTGGTCGGGGCACATGTGGGAGGCAACCAATGTGTCTCTCTCACATCAATGTTTCTTTCTCTCTCTTTCTCTCCCTTCTCTCCCTCCCTTCCACTCTCTCTCAAAATCAATGGAAAAAAATATTCTTGGGTGAAGATTAACAAAAAAACAACAAAAACATGTCATCATATTTTCTCATCTTATAATAAACTATTACAGAGGTTAAGAAATGGCCTTAGATTACACAGCAAGGACATGTTGGCTCCAGGACCAAATCGCATCATGGCCTTGAGGTTCTTGGCTGATGGTGCTAGAATTCATTCATTCACCAAATATATATCTTTTTAGTGTTTCTGCTGTGCTAGGCACTGGGGATCCTGTGGGGAGAGGGCAGGTCCCTGCCTTCCTGAAAGCTGCGGTCACAAAGCACAGCCTTTGGAGGTAACACTGACCTTGAACGTTGGCCTTGGTCCACTATGGCCTGGTGTCCCCTCTTCAGCAAACCAACTTATGTTTTTCTGACCTTGACATGATCTGATGGGGCAACGAGCCCCCACGGCCCCCACCCTGTGTCATTCTCATGGTGTCTAACTTAGCAAGAGGAGACATGGGGGCCTGTTCAGTGTTTGATGTTAGGGGCTGCACCCCCAAGTCGGCTCCATCCACAGGGGCCTGTGACGACACCTGCCCACTGGTGTGATGCACCCAGTTGCCACCCAGACGACATCTCCAAAAGTGCCTTAAAAGTAGACGGGGCTGGCGAAGGGCCTTTCCCAGCACCTTCGGATGCTTCTCCCTCAGCCTATTTCCGAGGTGACTTCAGCCTTCGTTCCCTTATTCTGACCATGAGTCAGTTCCTGGTCGCCTCTTCCCAACGACCAAATGATGGCACTAAGGCTGATCTGTTTGTTTGTTTTCTCCCCCCCTTCCTTGTAGCAATGGGGGAGGGGGCACGGGAGTCAGAATCTCTCCTGGGGAGCCTGTCTCTGTAGCATTGGCTCAGAAGCTCTGTCTGGGAGTCTGTCCCAATGAATGGAAATGTGTGTGCAGGCATGTGCGGGCACCTCAATGTGGGCACAGGGTGTTCATCGGTGCACTGTTTACAGGAGGAAACATGCAAGTTCCTAAGGCTCCAGTTCCAGGGGAACAGACAAATTATGGCCTGTACTTATGAAAGAATATTATACGGCTATGAGAATGGCATTTTGATGGACTTTTTATGCAGGAATATAAAACCACATCTTTAAATGTGTTTTCTCTCTTTCACATACACACACACACACCTCGCACACGTGCACATGTGCACACGCACACGCAGAAAAAAAGATTCGAGAGAAAAATATCAAAGTGTTAACAGTGAGTATCCCAAAGTGGTGGGATTAGGGTTCTCACTTCTTTATCGTCTTTTCTATTTTCATTTCTTTTTTATTTTAGAGAGAGAGGAAGGGACAGAGAGAGAAACGTCGATTTTTGTTGTTCCACTTGGTTATGCAGTCCGTGGTTGGTTCTCGTACGTGCCCTGACCAGGGGTTGAACCTGCCACCTTGGTGTATGCGGACGATGCTCTAACCACCTGAGCTCCCCGCCAGGGCCCATCCTCTCTTAAATTTTCTTAACGTTCTATGCTGAGCGTATAGTACTTAAAATGGGAAGGGAGCTAAAGGCATTTACAACCCACGCTGTCGTGGAGGGGCCTGGCATTCAGAGGCACCGCCATCAGCTGTGGGAGGAGCTGCTGAGCTGCTCTGGGCCTCAGTGCTTCCGTCTGTGGAATGGACGTGCGTGCCCCAAAGGCTCTGTGCATGCTAATCCTTATAGATTAAAACACACACCGTCCGCTATAAAGACAAAGGCATGGCCCTGCTGGGTGTTTCTCTGCATGGGGTGGCACGGCCCGGCGGTGCTCCTGTGAAGGGCAGTGAGCCCCGAGCCCCGAGCCCCAAGCCCCGGCTGACTCTCACTCTCCTACCTTGCAGCTGCCCATGATGGGAGGAGCCTTCATGGACTCACCCAACGAGGACTTCGGCACCGAGTACTCCCTCTTCAACTCCTCCACCAACATCCACGCGGCCTCCAACGGCCAGGGCCAGGCGGAGGAGCCCGCGCGGTCCTCCAACGACGCCGTCCTGCTCTGGATCGCGATCATAGCGACGCTGGGCAACATCGTGGTGGTGGGAGTGGTGTACGCCTTCACCTTCTGAGGGCGCCCGCGCCCCGAGCCGGAGCCCCGACCACGGGCGCGGCCTCGCCTCTCTGGGGCCACCACGTGTCTGGAACGTCCCCGGGCAGCGCCCTGATTTCAAACATCCCACGCTGCCATCAAGCTGATCCAGAAACCACGAAGCATGAGCTCCCAGACCCCTCAGGCGTCACGGGGCCGGGCCTTCGAGGAGCAGCTTGGGGCGTCCTTAAAGCTGCTTTCCAAGGACAAGAGCCCCGAGGGAACAGCCGGTTAGGTTCCAGATGCAGGCGCAGCTGGGCGATCACTTGCAGGCAGCAAATATTCACTTAGGTGTCTTGTCTTCATGCAGACTCATCACTCCTGGTGTGCGGGGTGCCGCCTGGTGTGCAGGTCCGGGGCAAGAGCCCCTTAGAACTGGAGAGTCCCACCCCAATCTCAGCCCCCGGGAATATTGGTGGTGGTCACTTGAAGGCTTATAGAACATTCCCCATTTCACTTGCAAATGGCACCTTTGTCCCCAGACACCTGGCCCCTTATGAGACCCAAACGCATCAGGAAACCCAAGGATGGAGGGGTTGCTGGTGACATGGTGGGGTTTCCGGGAGGGTGGTTTTCATCTGCTGGGTGGGCTTTCCCTTCTGTTTCAAAATGAGGTCTTCCAGTCAGTTCACGCCTCAGGCCCCCCACATGAAGATGTTCTTTGTTCTCTGAGAAGTCACAGAATTTTAGAGGTGCATGAGGCTCGGGCCACCCAGTCATTTGATGGGCGGGCAGGAGAGGGTCTGGTTGCCTGTGGTCACCGGGCGCATTCACGGAGGGGCCAGATCAGGAGGGACGCCGCCTGGCGGCTCAGGGCTGTCTCTAAGCCTCTCCTGAGCGGATTCCTGCCTTCTCAGCTGCCCTCGGGGTCAGTGTCCACAGGGTCTTGAGCTGCGTGCAAGGTGGGCAGGGAGCTCAGACACCTACTCTGTAAACTCGGTTTACGCTCCGTGTGCTCTGTTGCGGGCATGGGGGTCCTCCGTCCAAGTCGGTTTCCTACATCCTCAGAAGTCAGCGGCTGGGGGCCTGTCACACAGAGAGCCCCCAGCTAAGACCAGAGCGGGATGGGACATGCCAGGGGGAGCAGTTCGGGAAAGGGCCCCCTTCGGAGGCAGCCACCCTGTGCGACGGAGGTGGAGTGGGGTGGGGGCTCACTCCCCCACCAGCTGGAGTGGCTGCCTCCTTGCTTTGTCCCTGCGCTGTACAAAACAAAAGAAATGGCACACGCTCCCCTCTGTGGTTGAGAAACTAGAAAGTCTAGTTAAGAAGCCCTATGCAGGTTTGGGCACAATTGCAAAAATGCTGAATTGGTCACCAGGGTCTCAGGAGAAATGAGTGTTCTTGGTGACAGGTGAAGGGACATCTTCATTGTCCAGAGGCAGCCACTCGACCCTGGGAGGTCGGCACTGAGCAGCCGTGGTAATAGGATTATCAGCCCGACCTGCAGACAGAGCCCGCAGATGGCCGCCAGCTCTTATTGGTCCCATCTGTCACTGCAGCCGCGTGGCCACCCCAATGCTTCTGCTGGAGTGGAGGTCGGGGGTGCTGAGAGCTGGCGGGATGCTGCCGAGGAGAGGAGGGATGCGGGACCTTCCGCCCGGACGCCTTCTGGAACCACCCACGGGGCCCTGCTCTCTGCAGGACCAGCCTGGAGATTGGGTGGCTGGTTAGCCGTCGGGCCCATCGTCCCGGGAAACCCCTCCCCGTCGAGCCCCCGAGCCTGCCCATGAGCATGGTCTTTCTTAGAGAGCCCAAGGAGGGGGTGAGAGCCAGGCGCGGGAGACAAGGCGATGCGTGAGGTTCGTGTGGAGGTCACTCCAGCCCAAACACTCTGATTCTTTGATGCCAGGGCAGCCTGCAGCTCTGTAAGAGGCAGGTGGCAGCTCCCGGGTCCCCACAGGGCCTGGAGAGGGGGTCCTATCTTTTCTGTTGTGTGGGGAGGAGAGAAAGATGGAGGACTCCAGCCTTCTGGGCAGCCCCGGGGCCGGTGTTCACCGGGTACTTCCAGGCCCAGCGGTCTCCCCCATGAAGGCCTTTTTTCCCCCTGGCATAAATGTCAGTTAAATTTAACTTCCATGTCTTTATCTCTTTTCAATGTCAAGGAGCTGTAGGGACCATCTTGTCCAAACTGCATTACACAGACCACAGAGACTCGCTCGGGGTCGTTCCATCCCAGCCTCCTACGGTTTCATTGTCTGCTTGTTTCCCACCGTTACTCAGAGAGCAGCGAGGATAGACGGCCAGTTTCTAACCAGAGCATCACACGCTGTCCCTCCCGTCTGAGCCGGGGCTCTGTCTTGAATCTCAGTAAAGGGCAGAGATGTGACATCATTGTTTGAGACGCGTGCTCAGGCTCTGTGCTAGACTCACACGCACACAGTCCATGCTTACAGTTACCTTGCAGCAGCCTTGCTCTGATACGCAGATGAGGAACCGGAAGCTCAGAGCAGTGGAGTAGCTTGCCTGAGGCTACACAGCATGAAAGTGATGAGCCGGGATTTGAACCTCTAACTCTAAAGCCAGGCTCTTTCTGCAACACCTTGCTGCCTCCGGTGGCTGGGTGGCACATCCAGGGCACAGTGAAACCAGTCCCTGCGTGTACAGAGGTCATTTCCCAAGGTCCGCGTCGTGGTGTGGCCTGAGCCGGCTCTGGCTTCCAAAGGTAGAAGTCTCAGACTGTCCTTGGAGTGGGGCACGCTCACCCCCCTGCTGACTCTCTCTCCCTGCCCAGGCTGCAGGGTGGTGGCGAATGCAGCCTGGCCCCCTCTGTAAAGTTGAGCACGGTCTCTGTGCTCTGTCACTGCTGTCCCTCCCCTTTTCCATGAGATCAAGGCCAGAGAAGGCCCAGAGACCAGCTTTCTCAGGACGCATGCAGAGGGGAGCCCTGCAGAGGGGAGCCCTGCAGAGGGGCCCCAAGGAGTAAGGCTCCTACAGCCAGATTTGCTGGGAAGGGCTGTGGGACAGTCCGTGTTGCAGGCTGGGCTCCAGTCAGGGCTCAGGCCTCCTGTTGAAGCCCACTGCTCGCCCAAGCAGGGAGGACAGGTGCTCCTCTCTCGGACCCCAGCCCGGGGCTCCGGTTCTGGCTTCTGGGTGAGGTGGCCCCAGAGCCCACCTTGACTTGAGGACCCAGTACCGAGAAGGAGGGTCTGGTCTCTGTAACGGCTGCTCCTCAGAGAAGGCATCCTACATTTTCTGGAATGTTCTCTGTGCCCATTTTAACTCATGTCCCTTTTGCAAGCTGTAGGTGTCCCACACCCACACCGGTGTCTGTTCGCATGAGGGACATTTCATGTAAACAGCAACACCTGCTGCACGAGGTCATGAGTCCTGTCCCTGGAGCTTTGGTGGAGAGGCTGGAGGACACTTTAGCCTGGCGTGTCCTAAAGGGATGCCACCTCCTGTCAGGCACGGTGACCACCCTGCGGGCTCCTGCTCTGTCACTGCAGCCCTTCCCCTGTTCCATGAGATCAAGGTCAAGAGGCAAATGAGACTCCCCTGATTCTCTCTAACACCCCCCCTGCCGCAAGAGAGCCGATCATATCTCCTTTCAGGCATCGGCGGGGTCCCAGGAAGGGCAGGCTGGTGGCACTTGGCCGGAGCAGCGAGGGGCCATCTCGCAGCCTGTTCTAAATGGAAGGCTCGAGTGCCCCCAGGCCACCAGCATATGGTGACTCCCTCCCTGGAGACCGGAGGCTCGTCGTCCTCACCGCCTCCTGATTCCTGTCGGGCTAGTGGTTCTCGGTCGGGAGCATGACCTTGCCCCGCTGTTCGTGGTGATATTATTAATTATTCTTCCTGCTGTTGTTTATCCGCATCTTCCCTGTGCTGCGTGCCGTCTGCATCTCACTCCTCAAATCACCGCCAGGGCAGGAGCGAGCCTGCGGAGAGATGCAGTTAGTATTGTCCCACTTGCTGCTGAGAGCCTGAGGCCGGGGTCTGTGCCCACAAACCCGCAGCTAAGGAGCTGTGATTGGGATCCAGCTCTGTGGGCGGTGCAGGCCGGTGGGTGCCGACATCGCTGCACCCACACCCTGCATGCTGAGCCCTCTGGAAGGGTCTGTCCCAGGCTGGGCCCTGAGGCTGGGCCTTCGATCCAGGAGGAGGGGTCTCCAGCATAAGTGCTGCAGAGGGTCGCCACCAGTGCGCATATGGTCATCAGTCCCATAGCTGAGAGGCCTTAGAGACCTTCCAATCAGGACCTTTAATTCGGGGAGGGCAGCGGGGACCACACAGTAAATGACTGGAGAGCTGACAAGGCTCCGGACACCCGGCCCAGGCACCACCTCCCAGTGTGCTGGGCATTTGACGGGGAGCTCAGTGTGACCCTCGGTTACCAGCCCCAGCCCTGGGTCAGGCATCATGTTCTCTGACAGCTGTCACCTGGCCCCCTTGCCAGGTCCTTTGACTCTCCCCAGAGCAAGTGGGCTGGGCTGCTGAGACTGGACACCCAAGGAGCAGTGCCAGGGGCCAAACAGAGCCGTAGGAGCTGGACCCTCAGTGTTCGCCCTGCGCCAGCCCCACCCACCCCGCGGGCCCTGACCTGGGTCATTCCGTGAGAGGGATGGAGGAGAGGATGGTGAACTGAGCACTGAGAGCCCAGGGGGACAGAGTCTGTAATCTCCACGCAGAAAAGAGAGGAACCCAGGAAACCAGAACTAAACGGAGGCCGGATGGTCCCTGCCAGGCACCTCTGAGAGGAGACCTCGCACATTTCCTTTCTCTTGGGGAGGTGAGGGTCGGAGATGGGGCGGGTGGCAAGGGAGAAAACAGCGCAAACCCTAGTGACTGGAGAGAGGCCAGATTCCCAGAGAGAAGACGCTTGCTATCAGGAGTGTAACGGAATGGTAGAGAGTACATAAAATTCATAAATACATAAATTTTCAAATGTGTTGTTTGTTCTGAGTCACTGTACAAGTTACAAATGTTTATCAAGGTACATAATAAAGGCAGAGAGCCCTGGGACAGGCTGGACAGGCGGGCGGTTTCTGGGATGTGCTGTGCATGGTGCCCACTTGCGCCTGCCCAGACTGCTCCATCTCCCCGGGGGAGCCCGGACCCTCTGTCCGCACCTCTCTGTGCCTGAGCAGCAGCCAGGGGCCCAGCGTCTGTCCCATTAGCCGTCTCTCCTCAACTCTTACCGGGGAGTCACTGTATTCACTGTTCAGAGCATTGTCCCAACAACCCAGATGGTCTGATCAGGGCTCGGTAAACCGGCAGGCGGGGGCTTCCAACCTCTTATACTTAGGGAAACTGAGTCTCCGAGAGGTTTGGGAGGGTTTGCAGGCCAGGCCGGTCAGTAGGAGAGAGGGGTCTTGAGCCCGGGGTTTCCAAACCGCTGGGCCAGTGCTTCTCAACTGGGGACAGCTTTGTCCCCCAGCGGACCTTTGGAAATGTCTGGAGACAATTTTGGTTTTCACAGCTCGCAGGGGAGGAGGGGTGGGCCTACTGGCATCTAGCAGACAGAAGCGAGCGACACAGCGGAACGGCCCCACAGCACAGAATTCTCCCGCCCCGAGGGCCCCGGTGCCGAAGTCGGTACCTGCTTGGGCCATGCTGTCCCTCACTCCAAAACTATGGTGTTTCCCAAAGGTCCTCTCCCTCCTGTGAGCCACTGAATGAATCTGAGCTCTGCAGAGCAAAGCAGCCTTCATGGCCGCCGCCCCCCTCAAACAATTCCAGCAGGGGACAGTGATCTGGAATTTGCCGTCCCCGGAAATCCCTGTGACTCTTCATTTCCACTGCGCTCCACTTTCACGGGGAGCTCAGCCTGGATGGAGAAACCCCTGCAAAGTGAGTGGGGGGCTGAAGTCGCCCCCCGGACCCCCGTGCGGCAACTGCGTCTCTGGGACCTTGAGGGGACTGGCCTCCCACCAGCGCGTCCGAGCAGCGAGAAGCGAGGCTCGGGGCGAAGTTTAGCCCGGTGGGCGCGGGGGCCCCCTGACAGCCTCCGGGGAAACCCGCGCCTTGTTTCGGCCCCTCCCCCAGCCCTGCCCTCCCCCCGCCGAAGGCTCACTAGTCTTTCTACTGCCTAGTTTTGCAGAAAACCTATTCTTGTAAGTAGCCACCCTCCAGATACCAGTTCCTCCCAGAGAGTCGGAAATGTTTGTGTGTTTTACTGACGTTTTCATAATCAGCTTGTACACGTAAGCCGTTTACTGAATAAAAAGGTATTTTAACTACTCTCATAGTCCTTTGCTGCTCGCGCCCTGGCTCAGAGGAGGTCACTCACTTTTACTACGGCAAAAGGCTGTTTCTAACGCAGGGCCTCCGTGTGCTCTTTTCACTAAGAATATCTAACTCCCCTGGATGTGAAACTGTGGCCGTGGAACCGTGTCCCTCTGACTGTTGGCACCGTTGCCGTTGTGGTCATTTTCTGTTGTGATAATTAAAAGGAAAGAACCTGTCTGAGTCCGACCTGTGCTTTCTCTCCAGGACACTGTCTGCCTGCACATCTCTGCGAGGCGAGGCGAGGCTCGGTGTCACCTCCACTCTGCTGCTGCTCCTGCCCCCCTTCCCCCCGCCAGGACGATCCCCTAGCCCCCTGTGCCCTCCTGTCCCCATCATCAGGCCTGTAGAAAATCCCAGAAGCCCTACTCGCCTGCCCATCACCTGTTTTCCCCACCCCCGGAGCCATCTGAGAGCCACGTTTAACATACTCCACTTGCCATCCCCTGCACCCGGCACAGTGCCTGGCTCACAGGAGACGCCCAGCAGACATTCAGGGAACGAGTGACCCGCCCAGGACATTTCAGCCCTAGCAGGGCCGGTGAGGGTGCAGCTAGTTTCACTCACTTGTTCACTGGTAACAGCAAGCACAAGGCCCCCACTGGGCGTCCCGTGCAGTTCCGAGCTCTTCACACACGTAATGACTCTTGATCACAACACCGTTAACGTGGGGACTGCCGCTGTCCTGTTTTTACAGGTGAGGAAACTGAGGCATGGAGAGGTTTCTCGCCCAAAACCATGTAACTGGTGAGTGGCAGGACCAGGACTGGAATCCAGGATCGGATCAGAGTCCATATTCCGATGGCTGTAAAATACCCCCTCACCGTTTGTTAGGCACAGACTGGGGGGGGCCCAGTGCCAGGAGCAGGGTCACTGGGCCAGCAAGCAGCTCCTACCCTGGAACACAGTTTTGTGGAGAGAGGGACACAAATAATGTCACTGTCAGGTGTTTCATGATGTCACTGTCAGATGTTTCATGCTGAAGTGATAGGGACCCAGGGTCCCTTCTGAAGAATCCATACCAGGCCCCAAAGGAGGTCCGCCATGGGGGCCAGAACCCACTGAAGCAGGACCATGGGTGCAAAGGACAGATCGGATCAGTGACTTATGCAGGAACAGGCAGTTAAGGGAGCTTGGACCAAAGCTCTGGGTTCCAACTTAAACACTGGTCATCCTAAATGGTAGGAGGCATCCACCTCTGGACAAGAGAAAGTGTGCCAGGCCAGAGACTCATGGGCAAGGGGCAAGGGTTTTGTGACCAAGAAGCCTTGGGCTGTGGGGTGCCCCCCCCCCACTGCAGCCTTGGACTGGCCTGGAAGGGGGACAGGCTTGAACCTGGAGGCCAAGGCGGTGATTAAAACCAGCCTGAAGTGGTCCTGAATGTCGGTGTGGGAGCCGTGGCGGGCAGTCGGCCTCCATCAGATGTGCCCATGCCCCGTGTCTGGAACAGGGAGGCAGCAGGAAGCTGAGAAGCGACTCAAACCTGCCCCCTGTCTTCCCTGGCACCTGCCCCTGCCCCCCGCTTGGGCGGACAGCCTCGGGTCCTCCTGCCAGCACGTGGCGTGCGGAGATACAGAGGTCCTCACACAGCCCACGGACCACCTTCTTAAGACTGAGGGGCATCATTTTGAAATAACGAAGAAAGCTAGTGGCAAGATTTTTCAGGAAAAGAAGGCAGCAGCCACAGTCCAATGCTGCTACGTTTATGTTTTAAGAGGCAACAGGGAGACCAGCCTGTGCCAAAAATGTCCCCTGCTCCCCACTGCCACCTCCCTGCTAGCATTTATAGTACATTTTTGGTTTTACAAATTCAGTTTTAAATGCATAGATTCATACTCTGTTTGCGTGCTGCCTTGAGTCTTGGTGTTTTAATGGTTTGAAGTGGGTTTCCCAGAGCAGACTGTTGGTGTGGGCCCATAAAAATAAATCACCAGTCTTCACTGTGGACCAGGAGCCGCTTGAGTTGGTGGGGCGGGTGTGCTCCCCTCTCCTTGACAAGCTTGCCTGGCCCACTATGGGGCAAAGGCCCCCTGAGGATCACTCTTGTGTCCCCAGGATGCCCAGCCTAGGCAAGGCGCAGTCTCCCCTTCACACAGTGGGTGAAGAAATAAACGAGAGGAGCGGGGATGCAGCCCCGTGGTGCCTGGTGGAACGGCCACTCCCCTGCTCACCTCTGGAGCTGCCCGAGGGGCTCAGGGACCGGAGGGAGCAGGGAAAGGGACTGGTTCCCAGGACAGCGGTGAGCCCCTTGGTGATTCTGGGAGCCTGGCCTGTGGGTAACTTTCCACTGGATGGGGCCCCAATTATTCAGGCTCCCGCAGAGCATTGGCCTGAGCGGGACAGCGGAGGTGACCTGGTGATTAATATTTATACAAGCCCAGCTGCTGGGGCCTCTTCCGCAAACCACACAAACAACATTAACTACCACAGTAACCAGCGACCAGCACTTGTGGGGGTGCTGCACTCAGGGTTTGCGAAGCATGTTCCAGTCCAGCTTTGACCCCCTGGACAGGGGCTCCTGTGCTGGCCTCTCCCAACCAACATCTGCCGCCCCCCACCTGTCTGGGCCCGGTGCTGAGATGCTTAGGAAACGAGGCAGGGCCCTTATTCTTTGTCTTGGAGGTGGGGATGGGGGGGTACAAATGATCAGCTGACGACAATATGGTGCAAGTGTGGACAGTGGGAAGCCTGGGGGCCCGGGGTGAGGGCAATCAGAGGAGGGCCTCCCAAGCAGGCTGGCAGCCCAGGCCAGGGGCCAAGTCTCCAGTTTTTAGAAAAGAAAACTGAAGTTCATGTACTCATTTATTCAATACTCAATGATTGAGCACCTACTGTGTGCCAGGCACTGTTCCAGACACTGGGCGTGTATAAGCGAACAAAAGAAAGTATATCTACCACCTTCTGATGGTAAACATAGACGGGAATCAAATAAATAGTTAAATAATGTTGTGTTTGTGACACAATAAGAAATATATAATAGCGTCTATTACAACACTATTATGTACTTAAAATTTGCTAAGAGAGTAGATCTTATGTTAAGTGTTCTTACAACAAAAGAGTAAACAAAACAGAAAGCAACCCATAGGTTCAGAGAACAACCTGACTCTTACTCTCTAGAAACCCACTCAGAATCCTGCCTTGCCCAGAAAACTTGGGTGCATATCATTCAGTCCCAAAAATTGCCCCCAGAGGGGACCATGACTTGCGGGACCTGGAAAAACACTGTGGGCCCTGGCCAGCAGGGGGCGCTGTGGTGCTAGAAATGTGAACAGGCCAAGGAGCCAACTGGTGCTGGGTGGGTTCCAGGCCCATCTCTGCCAGTTACTGTAGGAGCAATGCCTCCTACAGGAAGCACCAGCAGAAGCTCTGAAATGGTATCTTTCCATAGCTCACGTTCCCGCACAGGGAGGAGCCCTAATCTGCAGAGGAAACTGACCAAAACTTCCTCGTGTGCATCCAGACCTTGCCCCACAAAATAAATGGTGGGCCCTGAGCTGAACCCAGCCCTCAGACCTGGGCATGACTCTGTTTTGTTTCGAGAAAGCTTTTTATTGAAGTACCACGTACCGACAGAAAAATGCACGTATCCTTTGTGGACAGTCCAATAAATTTTCACGAAGTCATCACACTCATAAACCAAGGGCTCAGGTCAACAAGGCAAACATTCTCAGTTCATCCAGAAGCCCCTTCAGCCTGCACAGTGCTGGAAGTTTCAATGTAATTAGTTGCCAACAGCAACAGCAATGGAAAATCTGGATTTCTTAACAAACAGAAAAGATCACATGTGGCTGCCTGCCCAGGGGTGGAGGGGGCGGAGGTGCCCAGGGGTGGAGGGGGCGGAGGTGCCTGCCGGCTTTAAAGGAGGTCGTGTCAGGACCAGGCAAGAGGCGCCCCTGAGCCCCACATTTTATTTATTCATTTATTTATTTATTCATTTATTTACTTATTTAAATCCTCACCTGAGGATATTTTTTTATTGCTCTTCACAGAGAGTGGAGAAGGGGAGAGAGAGAGAAACATCGATGTGAGAGAGACACATCGATTGGTTGCCTCCCGCACTCACCCTGACTGGAGCCAGGGATCGAGCCTGCAACAGAGGTATGTGCCCTTGGCCGGAATCGAACCCAGGACCCTTTAATCTGCAGTCTGAAGCTCTAACCACTGAGCAAAACTGGTTAGGACAGACCCCCACGTTTTAAAGGGTCCTTCCCTATTCTCCTCTACCTGCCACCTACTGTAGGACTAGGAGCCCATGGGGCCAGGAGGACGTGTCCCTCTGGATCCCTCATTTCCTCTTCTAGGCCATACTTTAGTGCTCAGGACCCCAGAATTCTGTGCCCTCCCCTAGTCCTGGGTGGTCTGTACTTTGAGACCTGACTGCCATAGGTGTCTGCACCTTTAGGCCCCAGGGCGATGCCCAGGACAGCTGTTTGTGAAATAGGGGGCGTCCCATGTGCTTAATGAGATGATGTCAGCAGCTGGCTTGCACTCGGTGCACACGCACTGCAGCAGGTGCCGCAGTCCCCCTTATCCCTGGGGGATACCTTCCGACACCCCCAGGGGTACTTAAAACCGCGGATAGTACCGAACCTTATATGTGCTGCTTTTTCCTATACGTGCATACGTATGATAAAGTTTAAACTACTCTTGCACTTTGGAGCCATTATTAAATAAAATAAGGGTGACTTGAAGTCAGGCACTGCGATACCTCAGCAGTCAGCCTAATAACCGAGAGGGCGACTGAGTGACCAACAGGGACTCTGACAAGGATGGTTCATGTTTCTGGTGAGACGGGGTGGGATGGCAAGAAATTTTATCCCACTACTCAGAAGGGCATGCAATCCAAAACTTAGTTTATTTCTGGAATTTTCCATTTAATATTTTCAGACTGCAGTTGACCGCGGGCAACTAAAACTGCGGAAAGCGAAACTGCGGATAAGGGGAGTTACTGTATTACCATTTTGAGGGCTCATTGCTCAACAGATCGGCCCAATCTCCTGTTTAAATTCTCCTCTGGTTGGCCCGGCTGGGCGTGGTTCAGTGGTTGAGCGTCGACCTAGGATCCAGTTGATCAGGGTTCGATTCCCGGTCAGGGCACATGCCCGGGTTGCGGGCTCAATCCCCAGTGGGGGGTGTGCAGGAGGCAGCCGATCAATGACTCTCATCATTGGTGTTTCTCTCTCTCTCTCCCCCTCTCCCTTCCTCTCCCTGAAATCAATAAAGATATATTTTAAAAATAAATAATAAAAATTTTAAAAAATAAATAAATTCTCCCCTGGTTGGAAGAGCTGACTCGGGGCCTGTTCTGCCTTAAAGTTCATTAGGGAGGCAAGGGAAAGGAAAATGCCCTAGGACAGGGGCCAATAGGGGCCACTGCCTGTTTTTTATAAAGTTTTATTGGGACACACAGAGCATGCCTGTTCACTTACGTCTTGTCTGCAGCTGCTGAAGCACTATGAGAGTAGTTAAGTGGTTACAACAGACACCATGTGGCCAATAAAGTTGAAAATGTTTATTATCTGGCCCTTTACAATAAAAGCTTGCTACCCCCACCCTAGGCAATACGACTGAGAGTCAGCCCTTCCTTAAAAGAGAGGGAGGTCCACCTGGCAAGCCAAACAGGAGGCCCCTCTTTGTCCCCTTCGGGAGCAGAAACACCCAGGGAGCCTAGGAGGAGGCAGTTCCGTGCATGACTGGCCCGGGGAAGGCGGCCCCATATCCACATGCCTCCATCTCCCCCATATTTACCCCAACGAGCCTACCCACCAGCCTTGGGTAAAGAAGGAACTTGCATGGAGGCAGCTTGGTGGCCACATATGGCTGCACAGGCTGCCACCACCCAGGAGGCATCCACAAGCTGACATCCAGTCCGTGCCTCTGCTGAGCTGTGTGCGCGGCATGGGCTATACCTGCCCAGAGAAAAGGGCGCCTCCTAATTCTCAAAAAGCTCCCTATGACCTGTGTGAGCTAGTGTGGCGGCCTTGGTGACAACCTGAGTTTTTATTCTAGTCCTGGCCCTGACCTTGGGGAGGAGACACAATTTCTCCAAGCCTCAGTTTCTTCACCTATAAAATGGCAACAAGAGTAGCTGTGACGGGCTGAACCTAGGCCCTCCAAAAACGTGCAAGCCTCATGCCTCCGACTGATGACCTCAGATGGCAAAAGGGACTTTTCAGGTGTGCGTCTGATTAAGATCAGGAGATGGGGAGACGGTCCTGGATCATCTGGGTGGGGCTCACATAACCACAGGGGTCCTACAAAGGGGGGCAGAGGGGCAGAGTGAGCAGTAAGGCGGGAAGGTGGGAGCAAGAGGTGGGAAAGGTGTGAGGAGGGGCCAGGAGCCAGGATTGATGGCGCCCTCTAGAGGCTGGAAGAGGCCAGGAAAGGGGTTGCGCCCTAGAGCTTCCAGAAGCAACCGGCCCTGCCAGCACCTTGACTGTAGCCCAGTGACACCGACTTTGGATATCTAGTTCCAGAACTCTGAGGTAATAAATGTGCTGTTTTAAGCCGCTCAATCTGTGGTAATCTGTTTAAAAAGCGCTGGAGACTCACATGAGTGCTTATCTCGGAGGGTGGTTGCGAGGAGGAGCCCAGATGGCGCCTCTAAACATCCGGCTTCGGGAGCAGCGCGTGGCGCTCAGTCCCTGGAGCCACGCCACCCCACCCTCCCCTGCTTGGCTCCTTCTGGCCCCCGGAGGGCTGCCATCCCAGGAAGCTCCTGGGAACATAAGTGGTGACCTCTGACCCCGCGAGGAAGGGCAGGAGGCCAAAGGCAGCCAGATGGCGGAGATTACAGTCATCACATGCCCTGGCCCTTCCAGAGCCGCCAGGCCGCGGGAGGCGGGCCGGGGTGCTGGTGATGTCACCCACACGCTGCAGCTTGCGTAATCTCTTTCAGATGCAGGAAGCCCCGAAAAGCACTTTCAGACTGGTCACTGGTGGCCAGCAGGCCAGATCTTGCCCAACAGAAACAGATCACGCAGGAGATAGTCACCCACACACTCTCCCTCGGCTGATTCAGCCCCAACGCCCGCTTCCGGGCCCAACAACAGCCCTCCCTCCTCCGGACTACAGGCTGCCCCTTTCCAGGTCACTCAGACACAAACCTGTCCTCAAAACTGTCTACACTGAGACTTCACGCCAGACCCCGTCTCTGCAAGTGCACGAACCAGGGCAGCTGAGAAGTCCCCAGGTCAGACCTGGACAAGGCCCTGGAGTTCAGTCACAAAGGCCAGAGCTCATGAGCATTGCTCCTCCGGACAGGAGCTCCCTGCCACCCCGCCACCTTCCCCAGCTCTGAAGCTGTCCTTCTGCTCCCCAATCTGTGCAAGCACATTGGTCCTGGTGTCCATGGCCATGGCCATGGGCTTCAACATCTCTTTCCATTCTCCCATGAGATGCTAGGGCCATGTGCAGGGGATGTCGCAGGAACCCTCAGAGGGGATCACCTGGTACCTGGGCTGTGCACACCTGGGTGGCAAAAAATTATGCAGATAACCCGTGCGTAATAACCCATGCATAACTCTGTTACCATCCTGCCTCATCTGCATTCGTATCGATGGGCCCTGAGAGTGACGGAGCTGGGTTTTCCACCCTCTAAATGGAACTGTATCACACTTAGTTTCCTACAACTTGCTCTGTTACCCAAGGAACACACCTTGGGGAAGCTTCACGCAGCTGAATCTCCTGCCTCCTTTTACACTGCTGTTTCATAGTCCATGGATTGGCAGACATCATTTCCAGGCTATTGCGATTTCAAAGAATGCGCTAAGTGAAGTCCTTGCACACAGTTTCTGAGCATAACTGTGGGGATTTCTTCAGAGCAGGCACCCTGAAGTGGCATTTCTGGGTGACAGGGCTGTCCCCACATTTAAAAAGTTCACAGCTCTTTCGAATCTGCCTCCACGGTGACTATCTGTTTATGCTCCTTTCTCAGTTCCCCAGCCCTTTGCAATCGATGGCATTATCCCTAATCTTTACTTAGTGACCTTTGGCTGCCTTGGTAAACTTCCTAAGGCGCTGAGTCCAAGGAGAGGAAATCAGCATTTTGGAAGCAAGTTCATCAGCGGTGGGTCTGGCCTCTTTATCCAGCTGACTCTGGATTTTCCCGGGTCAAAATGCTACTCACTTTCCAGTGTTCCCGACAACTCATTTGCTGGGCCTTCCATAGAATAAGCCATTATTGAGGACCTACTGTGCACCAAGCCCTGCTCTAACTGCTGAGGGGATAAGAGCTCCCTCTCTCCATCACCTGTGCAAAGGACATTTCCTGCGTGCCTACTATGTGCTGAGCACACAGGGGAGGAAAAGTAACCTTCCTTCTACGCATCTGAGCTCTAGGCCGAGATCCCCTGTAATAAAGACAGATTACCAAGAGAAAAATAAACAGTTTATTAACATGTATCCTTCGTGTAAGCATGGGAGAGACCCAGGGGAAAGTGAGTGACTGCCCTGAGGTGGCCTAAACCATCAGCTTAAATACTGCTCCCTTCAGCCAAGGTCAAAGAAACAGGGTGGAGGGGGCGATTATGGGAGGTGACCAGGAAAACAAGAAGGTAAGGTCATTTTGCGGCTGTAAGTCCGTCCCTCCCCCATTGATGAGAGTCCTGGTGATTAGACCCCCCCTTTTCTTCCCGGTGAGGAGGGGGAGACACGTCTACCCATGGAAATTTCCTTTCTAAACACAAATGTCCCTTACAGAGGGAGACTTCTCCGTTTTCAGAACTTCTAATGTATCTGCCGTTTCTCAAAATAATCCTTATGCCGAGAGGCCTCGTTGGGGGTGGTATGTTCTGCTACCTTTTAAGGTGGCAGAGGGCACTGTTAAAAAACAATTCAACCGAGTGAATTTTAAAGATTTCATTGGCTTTATTTAGCAATTTACGCATCCCATCTAGCAGAGAAAAAGGAGCTCCAAGAAGCTGTACAAAATGATAGACTTTTATAGGTAGAAGGGGGCAGGACAGAAGTTATACAAGCAAAAAGCTGGTTGCTCGTGGCAAGGTCACCTTTCTTTAGGGGACGGCAGGGGTCTGTCGGGCAGATGACCTGCTAGTGCTGATCAGGTGACTCCAGATTGACTGGTTTATGATTCCATGTCTGGGGAAGGTTGAAACTAAGTAAGTTAGGTACCAAGTCCCCATTTGGTGATGTGGGGCTTAGCACAAATGACTCCATTTTGTGTCTGTTGTCTCTCTCTCTCTTTTTTTTTTTTTATCTTTATTGATTTCAGAGAGAGGAAAGGAGAGGGAGAGAGAGAAACGTCAATGATGAGAGAGAATCATCGATCAGCTGCCTCCTGCACGCCCCCTACTGGGGATTGAGCTCACAACCCGGGCCTGTGCCCTGACCGGGAATCGAACCACCTGGGTCATAGGTCTGTGCTCTACCACTGAGCCACACCAGCCGGGCAGTGGGTGGGTCTTGGCTTCATGCAGGAAAGATTTCACAACACAAGTCCAGGTGATTTTGAGAGTACATTCATTAAAGCTGGAAATAAGTAAGGGCTTAGGACAGAAGAAGCAACAGGGGAGAGACTAGGCAGGGCTGCTTGGACTCACTGAGAAATCTAAGTCACAGTGACAAAAGTGAGGCAAGGCAGGGCTGCTGTTAGCTCACTGAAAATCCAGAGAAGAGAGAGAAACCCAGGGGCCTTGAAGACAGGTTCAGGGCAGCCTGGGATGAGCTGCCGCTGCTGTTGCTCCCCTGGTTGTAAGTCTCATGTGGCCCCTTAGAGTTGAGGAGATGCACGCCTGCAGGGGAAGGGGGGAAGGGAAAGGCCCTGGCGTGCTCCGGGGGGGGGAGGGGGCGCTGGGTCCTTCCTCTTGAGGGTTTTAAAGGCTGGGAGTTTAGGGGAGATCTTAGGGGAGGATCTCAAGAGAATATTGTCAGCTTTATGCTGATGCTATCTACCTGCCTGAGGGGGGTGATTTAAGCTATTTACCCTGTGGGTGGGGAGGAGAAGTGCAAACCATTTACTCCTAAACATCCTAGGTTAGGAAGGATAGGATTTTGCCGTTTACGAGATGGCTGTACACTGCTTGGCGGTGTAACTGTCTCAGTTTCCCTTTTCCACTTGTCCCGGCTTTCTAGCCTGTCTCACTGTCACCTGCCCTCCAGAGCCTCCCTTCACCCTGAGTGTCAACAACATAAGAAACATAAGAAGCGATGTTTTGGGCTATAAGCGATCGTGGAGGAATTCCAAGCTTCCCATAAGGGTAATGGGAAATCTGGGAGGGGGAAATAGACGTCCCATAAAAATCTGTGAGAATTGGACCTCATGGGTAATACCTAACTCCTGATTCATTCATGCCTTTGACAGACATTTACTGAGTGCCTACTATGTGCTCAGCAAGGCGTCAAGAGCTTAGCTAATGCTCAAGTCTTACTTCTTGCTTTGTTTTCATCTCAGACGGAGCAGAGGCTACAGTGCCAGAAATCTAGACACATCTCAGCGTCACGGAGATGGGCTCCTGCGCGGGCCCAGGAAGCTCACTGAAGGCCTGTTTATGAAAACCACCACTTTCCTCTCAGTAGGGCCATCACCATTATTAATTCAAGAACATCTTAGAGGAATAACTCCCCGTCAGGGACGTCGGTGTGTAACAGGGTAATAAGAAGCTGGGAAAATTCCTAGACAGGAGGAATTGGGAAACTGAGACAAGAAAATTAAACAAGGCCAAACAGTTTGGGCAGCTTGAAGCCCGTTTGAAGCAAAATCTTATCTTCCCCAACCAAGACCACTTGAGAACAAGTGGTTAATATCTCTCCTCCCTGACCAGAGAATACATATCTTAAATCACCCTGGCACTGCTACGGCAGGAGGGGGAAGGGGGAAGGGGAAGGGGAAGGGGAAGGAAGGGAGAGCTTTATCTCACCTGCTAAACGAAGTCAGCGGTCTTGGGGAAGGGGAAAAAGGGAGTTTATCTCACCCACCGAACAAAAAAGTCAGCTGTCCTAGGACTTGCCAAGACAATCAGGTGTATGTACAAACATCCTGAGAAAAGCCACGAGAAAGTAAAAGAGGGACCTTGAAAGCTTGTCTGTACCAAGACATCCAGCAGAAGAATCTTGAGACCTGTAGACAGAAAAGTATAAAATTCCTTGAACCCCACTGTTGCAGGCAGTGGGAATGGCACTGGGCGTTAGACCGGTGGGGTCACGCTGGACCTGGGTTCAGCAACCTCGGTACTTGGGTTCTGGCCGGGAAAGAATTCAGACCCAGGACCCGAACTATAAGAGAACATTTATTTGGTAAATCACAGAGGCAGAAGAAGCAATTCCTAGAAGAAATGGCCCCGTAAACAAGTTATAAAGGCAAAGGAAGGGCCTTTGGGGCTTGGGACTGAGGAGCTAATGCTAACGCGTGTGGGGTGGGGGTGGGGGAAGGCTCAGGCAGACCCCCGGGAGGGAGGGCGCACTGGGTCCTTGTCTTTACGGCTTTAAGGGAGCAGATCTCAGGGGCGGTCCCAGGGAAATATCTCATTATAATATTCAGCAGCTTTCCAGGTGCGTCCTTTCAGGGTTGTGGTCTCCCCTGATGGATCGATTGGTGTCAGGGCAGGGGGTCATTATCCAGTGCAGCTGGTCCTGAGGTCGGCTGTGGCTGTTTGGTTGCTTTTCTGGGCCTGGAGCTGAAATACAGCTGAGGCCTAGGTGTCATCTCTAGGGAGGAAAGGTCAGGGGGTCCAAACCGCAGGACCAGTGATATGCTAGGGGAGGAAAGGCCACCCTGGGGTCGAGGCCCCACCCTACAATTGTCCTTTGCTAGGCATCCAGGGCTTTCCATCCTGGTGACCTTCTGTACCTGGCCCATTGCCCTTGCTCTGCTCTTGTCTAACTGCCTCTCACACCACGAGGCTCGCTCCTCAGATTAGCTGAGAGCCCATCTGCACTTTATGCCCGACGAATTTTGATAGATCTGCTTGCTTCGCTTCTTTAACAAATTTGCTTGCTTTATTTCTTTAATAACTTTGCTTTACTACAATGCTGCTGTCTGGTGTCACTCATTTGAAACCTTTCCTGTGAGACTAACAAGAACCAAGGAGGGGACAGCCCCCTCCCTTCAACTTGGGGGCTGTCCAGCAACATCTTCTCTGGTGTTTCTGGTGCCTGGAACGAACGTAGGGGCAGGAAATGTGCCCTTCCCTTAGGTTCTTTAGTTCGCCTTATAATCAAATTGACATATAACAGATTAATAGAAAAAGAAATTTAATTTTGCATATAAGGCATCCCATAAAACTATGAGACTAAAAGAAATGACCAAAGCAGGAGGCTTCTATACCTTCTAGTAAAAAAAAAAAAACCCACAATAAATTTGTGAAGAATTGAAAAGACAAAGGTTTGGGCTTTGTGTGGGAAGGGCAGTAAATTGGTAAAGTTATAAAAACAGTCCTTCTCCCCCCACCCCCTCCCCGTAAAATATCAGGTGATTTGTCCAATAGAATTTCCTACATCCTTGTAATGCCTTTTAATGGGTTCCTCCGACCTTTGAATTTCCTGTAATTTTCTATCTAAATAGAGGCTTGATTAGATTCAGGCTGAGTGGGTTTGACAAAAAGGGTTTATGGGGGTATTGGGTGCTTCCTGCTGCGTCACACGCCAGAGACACGTAATGTCTGTTGTCCCTCAGTGAGTGGGACACAAACCCCTTCCTATGAAGTCCCACATCAACCTCTCCTCTGGTGATTTTAACATCCAATGATGGTTCTTAACCAGGTCCTGAGAGGTTACAAATTCCCGCTGACCTTCAGACAGGAATCCTCTGAGCTCTGTCCTGGCACCTCCTCTTGTCTCACTTTGTGTCTGAGGTTAGAAATGGGTGGCTCACCCGCCAAACACAGACTACGATGTAGTTTTTCTTCATCTTTGCCATGCTTTTTAATCAGTGGAGTCTTTATTTTAAAGTAGGAATATTTGTACACTTTCAAAATGCACCCTTTCAGCTTCCTTTAAAAAGTCTGATATATGCACCCCGATGTTCATAGCAGCACAGTTTACAGTAGCTAAGATCTGGAAACAGCCCAAGTGCCCATCAGTAAATGAGTGGATAAAAAAGCTGTGGGACATTCACACCATGGGATACTACGCAGCTGTAAAGAAGAATCTCATACCCTTTGGGACAGTATGGATGGGCCTGGAGAATATTATGCTAAGTGAAATAAGCCAGGCAGAGAAAGACAAATATCACATGATCTTGCTTATACATGGAATCTAAAGAACTTAATAAACTGATGAACAGAACAGATTCAATGACATAGAAGCATAGATGAGACTGACGAATGTCAGAGGGACGGAAGAGGGTGGGTGGGTGGAGGGGGAGAGAGTAACCAAAGAATTTATATGCATATAGGCACCACCCAAGGACATGGACAATGGTGGGGAGAGGGACTGGGGAGGGGGAAGGGACGGGGTGGGACGGGTCATTGGGGAGAAAAAGGGACATCTGTAATGTTTTAAACAATAATAAAATTTTAAAAAAATAAATAAAAAGTCTGATTCCAGCGGCACTGGGTCAGCCCCGCCACAGGGTGGCAGCGGACGGGATCCAACTAGCAGCTGACACTCTAGGCACAGGGTGTGCTCCGGCTTCTCCATGTTCCTGCCACACCCACTGTAGCCCCAAAGCTGAGACTGAGCTTCATTCCTGTCTCCCAGGTGCCCGCTGTATTGTTTTTATTATAATAGAGACATTGTTCTCATGCAAAGGCCACCATCAAAAGTGGGAAACCAAAAGATATGCTGAAAGCAAGCCAGTTTTAAGAAAATTAGCAAAGAGAACCTTTCTTTGTGAAAATCACTTGTTTTAAAAATAAGAATAATAGTCAAATAAAGTATATATGTTAAAAGAATATTACTCAAGATGCTAACGGTTACTACCAGCCCACTTGGGTCATTAGTCTCTGCTGAGTTTCTGCCCCTGTTGACCCTCTCCCTCAGTGAGATCGTTCATTCCCATGATTTGAGCTACCACCTTGTTATGGGCTCAACTGTGTCCCTCCAGAATTCATGTTGAAGCCCTACCCCCCAGTACCTCAAAATATGGCTGTGTTTATGATAGGGACTTTAAAGAATTGATTAAGTAAAAGTGGGGTCATTAGAGTGAGTCCTAAATCATTCTGACTAGTGTCCTTATAAGAAGAGATCAGGACACACAGAAAGACACCAGGGATATGTGTGCACAGAGAGATGGCCATAAGAAGCAACAGGAGGGTGGCGGTCTACAAGGCAAGGAGAGAGGCCTCAGAGGAAACCAACCCTGCCGGCACCTTGATCCTGGACCTCCAGCCTCCAGAGCTGTGAGACAATGAATTTTCTGTTGTTTAACCAGCCAGTCTGTGCTATATTGTTACGGCGGCCCCAGCAAACGAATGCACATCTCTAGCTTTAGATCCCAAATTCACATCCCAGCCCACACTGTGGCCCTAAGCCCTAGACGGAAATGTCCAACAGCCTGCCCTGCAGCTAAAAGGGAAAATCTCGCGGGTGTGAGCACAGGTGCAGAGGCAGGACTTGGCTGTGGTGGGAGGCTACAGGTGTGGTTAGACTGGAGAGCACAGTCCAGGGAAAGAAGGCTGGACAGGCAGGTAGTGAGATCGTGAAAAGCTGAGAAGCAGTCAGTTTTCGGCAGGCCACCAAAGATTTTCCGACAAAATGCCATTTGGGGAAGATGACTCCTGTAACTGTTACCTTTCCTTATTAGGAGCTGTTAACATGCTTTAAAAATGTTTTGCTGTATGTTAATCTTCAGCCCCGCCAACCAAACACAGCAGACCGCAATAAACATTGGTTTATCGCAATGGGCACAAGTCATCCCCCGTTGGAACAAAAAGGGCAGCACAGCCCGGAATTAACATTTTTTTCCAGGTTGTGCAAACACACACATTTTGTGTGCTAACTGCCTTAGTGGGGGCAAGGCCTGGATCTGGGCGCAAGGCAGGGCAGGGATGTGGCAAACACACCTGGGGACAAAGAGAGCTCTACTTTTGTCAGACCTGGCAAAGGGCTGCCCGAGGCGATGGAGGAGTTGGTGCTTGATCACCACTCCGGGCGGGAAGCAATGAGAGAAGAACATGCAGTAGTCCCCCCTTTTCTTCAGGGGAAATGTTCCAAGACCCCCAGAGGATGCCTGAAACTGTAGAGAGTACTGAACCCCGTCTATACTATGTTTTTCCTCTACATATACACCTATGATAAAGTTTATCAGTTAAGCACAGTAAGATATTGGCAACAATAACTAATAATAAAATAGAACAATTACAGCAATATGCAGTAACAAAAAGTATGTGAATGTAGCTTTGTTAAGTAAAATGAGGGTGACCTGAACACAAGCACTGTGACACTGCCACTTGGGTGTGATAACCCAGGCGGCCACTCAGCGATTAAGGGAAGGGAGTGTATACAGCCTGCAGACCCTGGACAAAGGCGTGATTCACGTCCTGGGTGGAACAGGGCTGGACAATGTGAGATTTCATCGTGCTACTCAGATCGGCACACAATTTACAGCTTATAATTTTTTTACTTCAGGAATTTTCCATTTAATATTTTGGGACCATAGTTGACCATGAGTCATTAAAACTGCAGATAAGGGGGGACTACGATGTAAGAAAGAGGTACTCAGAGTCTCCTCGTCATGGGACCCTAAGCGAGGGCAGGGGTGGAGGTGAGGGTGCTGGATGGGAAGGTCTCCATTCACAAGAGGAGCTGGGGGAATGGCCCATGGAGGGTCCCTATAGCTCTACCTGAACCTTTGGGGTCAGGAGGCAGGGCGGTCGGGACGATAAAGGCTCTGTGTCTGGCCCAAGGCCCACCCACCCCACTGTCTCTGCAGCTGGATTGTAGTGTCCTTGGTGCTGACAAGAAACAAGAGATCCCGAACTCAATTACAGGTCAAGGTTCTAGTCTGATGGGCCACGGGGCCTGCCGAGGATCGAATCTGCAACCCAGGTATGTGCCCTGATGGGGAATCAAACCTGCAACCTTTCTCTCTCTCTAAAACCAATAAATATATCCTCAGGTGAGGATTTTAAACAAATAACCGCTTACATATTTCACCATTCTGCAGGTAGACAGCTGGGGGCTGAGTTCAGCAGGGAGCTTCTTCTGGCCTGAGCTGGCTTCACCAGTGGCTCTGTACTCAATGGTTGGGTAGGCCGGAGGCTGGCTGATCCAGGGCGGCCTCCCCTGGCTGATCCAGGGCGGCCTCCCCTGGCTGATCTAGGGCGGCCTCCCCTGGCTGATCTAGGGCGGCCTCCCCTGGCTGGTCTAGGGCGGCCTCCCCTGGCTGGTCTAGGGCGGCCTCCCCTGGCTGATCCAGGGCGGCCTCCCCTGGCTGATCTAGGGCGGCCTCCCCTGGCTGGTCCAGGGCTCCCTCTCCTGGCTGATCCAAGGCAGCCTCCCCTGGCTGATCCAAGGCGGCCTCCCCTGGATGATCCAAGGAGGCCTCCCCTGGCTGATCCAAGGAGGCCTCCCCTGGCTCATTTCTGCTCCACACATCTCTCTGTCTGCAGCAGGCCACCCCATTTCCTCACATGGCAGCTGAGCAGGGTTCCGAGAGAGAGCAGGAATGCGCAAGGCTCCTTGAGCCTAGACTGGAAGCTGGCCCCATCGTGCCTTTTGGCTGAAGCAAATGCAAAGGCCCCGCCACATTCAGGGAGATGGGAGCTAGGCGCTGCTTCTTGGTGGGAGGACCCGCAAAGCACATTGCGAAGGTGAGGACTTGCGGAGGGGAGGACCATGGCCGTGTTTGTAACCTACTGCAATTATTATTCCTCTCTGTGTAAAACACAAAGCTAAGGTTCAGAGAAGTTAAGGAACTTTTCTATGGCCAGTGAACGATGGGGCTCCCAGGCTCCAATTCCGAGCCATCTCCACAACAGAAGGCAGCCCGTCGTAAGGGCCCTGCAGGGTTTCGCGCTGCTGAAAGTACTTACTCCGCTTCTCTGACGGGGTCCACTGATTGGAGGCGGAAGGAACGGGAAGTTTACGAGTCGTAAATACCTCTGAAATGATTTCAAATGTGACAGATTATTTCCTGAGACCGAAACAGAAAAATTTCACTTCCTTTTGGCAGTATCAGGGGCTAAGAACTTCCTCCCCCCAAAATATTCCACCCGTCCCCACATTTCCTCATCCTTCAGAGAAAGATAAACATAAAACGCCAAGCAGTCTATTTACCAAGAGCTGTTTGGGATACAAGAGTGTGTCCATGGAGGCAGCTACAATATTTGCGAGCGGGCACGGTCAGTGACGGGGGACAGGACGGGGCGGGGAGCCTCCTCTCAGTAACTATGCTACCAGTTCCGGTCTAGCAATCCCAAGATGCAGGCGGGACGACACATGGAAATGTCCCCTCTGTTTAGAAACATCATCAGATCGTTGCCAAAACAAGCCAATCTGGAACTGAGCTTCACAGACGGACATTTGGGGTTGGATGCCAGCAGGGGAGCCCACTGTTTCTGAGACCCCAGCAATGGGATGGGGCAGAGGGAGACCGTGCTCACTGACCGGCCCTGTGGCCATCGGGGGGCATCGAGCTGCGGGGCCAGTGCAGGAAGAGGGCAGGGCTGAGAAACAGGAGCCTGGACAGATACACAGAGGTATCTACAAAGGGAGGAAGTGGAAATCGTTAGAGCCAGGAGCTTTGTCTACAAAGCGGCTTACAGGTGAGAAATAATTATTTACTGTTGCACCCCCAAATCTGAATGAGCCCATCCGTCTTACCAAAATCAATGGAATGGCATGATGCTCCCCAGACTTGCCCAGTCCTGGGACTCGCTCGGAACCTGTGCACAGTACACCTTCCAGGGCCCCTGCCCGGAGGTGCTGACTCTGCAGTGGGTCAGGGTGGACACCAAGGGCCTGTTTTTTAACGAAACTCCAGGTGGATGTTTGGCTCAGGCAAGTGTGCGATGTGTTAGCGTGCCAGTGAAAAGCCACTCATTCTGACCTCCAGCGGACTCTGTTTAAAACAGCTCCTCCCAAACCGCACCCCACCCCCCAATTCTTTCCTCTATAAAAGCACATTTCTCTCCTTTGTTCTCCAGACTTGCCTATGGTTTTTTGCTGTAAGTTGCATGTCCCGAATTGCAATTCTTTGCTGTTCCCAAATAAACCCATTTTTTGCTAGTAAAGTAACTGTTTAGTTTTTTTTAGGTCGACAATGGTAGATGCACAGTGTTTTCTTTCCACTGTGACAGGTGGGGACAGGAAGGTCACCCCACCAATAATAAAACCAACCAATTCTCCAACTCTCCAGATATCAACTGAGCGTCCTATAATTCAATTCAATTCTGACCCTAACTACCAGAATTAGCCTCAGACCCCACAGCTTTAAGGGCTCATTCCCATAAGAATGTCCCCGCTTTGGATGCCCGTTATAAGTGTTGGGTCCCCAGATGACCTACACTTCTGTCCATCTTGGCTACAAAGTTGAGGTGTTTCCACCACCTCCCCTCCCTTTTACGATTGGTAGTTTGCTAAAACAGTTCATAAAACTCCAGAAAACACTCTCCACTTACAGGTTTATTATAAAGGATACAAATGCCCTGGCCGGTGTTGCTCAGTGGTTGAGCGTCAACCCATGAACCAAGAGGTTACTGGCTCGATTCCCAGTCAGGCACATGCCCGCGTTGCAGGCTTGATTCCCCAGTAGGGGGCGTGCAGGAGGCAGCCAATTGATGTTTCTCTCTCATCAATGTTTCTCTCTTTCCCTCTCGCTTCCTTTCTCTCTCTAAAATCTATATAAACATACTTAACAAAAGAAGGGAGTGTGTGGACAGGCAATAGATGATCCCCAAGGCCCTTTTCAGCTTTGAGGTTAAAAACTATTCTAATCCGATTAAAAAATGGCAAAGGACTTAAGTAGATATTTCTGCAAAGAAGATATACAGATGGCCAACAAGCACAAGAGGCTTGATGTCATTAGTCATCGAAATGCAAATCCAAACCAGAGATGTTCACACCTACTAGGATGGCTATGATAATAATCTGAAAACAGCAAGTGTTGGTGAAGATGTGAAGAAATTTGAGGCCTCGTGCATGGCTGATGTGAATGTAACATGATACAGCTGCTGTGGAAACAATTTGATGGTTCCTCAAAAAGTTAAACATAAAACCATTGTACGAGCCAGCCATTCCATTTCAAGGTCTTGAAGGGCTTCAGAACAGGCCTCCCCAAGAAAGAAACTTTTCCCACCCCCTACTTAATTACTTAGAAAAATTTAAATTAGGGGCCTTGCTCATAATAAGGGTTATTACCAAAGATAACCTTTTTTCCCCTTTATTCTACCTCTATGGCAGGGAAAAGTATTGAATGTTTGCTCTTCTTATCAATCTGTGAATGATCCCCCCCCTTTGAAGCCTCAGGCACCCTACTTCTTCATTTCGTAGCTCACGATGCTATATAGACCCCGTTCTACCTTTCTGTCTCTGAACCTCTTGTTTATGTGGGGACTCCGACTCTCTCATGTATGTGGGGTTCCTGTACGTACACACGTAATGAAATCTGGTTATTTTCTCTTGTTAATCTGTCTCATGTAGATTTGATTTTTAGATCAGCCAAAAGAACCTAGAAAGGTGGAGGAAAATTTCTTCCTCCCCACAGTATATACCCAAAAGAATTGAAAACAGGAATATAAATAAATTCTTGTAAACGAATATTCATAGCAGCACTGTTCACAATAGCCAAGAGGTGGGAACAACCCAAATATCCATCAATGGATTAATGGATTAGCAAAATGTGGTATATCAGACAATGGGATATTATTCAGCCATAAAAAGAATGGAATTCAATGACATTATGCTAAGGGAAATGAGTCAGACAGAGAAAGACAATTATACGATCTCACTTACATGTCGAATCCTAAAAACAGAAACAAATCCAAGCTCATCCAAACAGAGGAAAGATTGATAGTTGCCAGAGGCAGGGAGCGGGGTTGTAGAAAATTCGTGGAGGGGGTCAAAAGCTACAAACCTCCAGTTATAAGATAAATAAGTTCTGGGGACTTATTTATAGTCACAGAAGAGTGGCTGTAGTTAATAATGCTGTGTTGTGTATTTTAAAGTTGCTAAGAGAGTAGATCTTAAAAGTTTTCATCATAAGAAAAAAATTGTAACTACGTGTGGTGATAGATGTTACCTGGACTTACTGTACTGAACATTTCGCATTCTATAATTATGTTAAATCATTATAATGTTATATGCCAATTATATCTCAATTTTTTAAAAAAGTGAAGTACTGACACATGCTACGACTTGCATGAACCTTGAAAACATTATGTTAGGTGAAAGAAGTCAAACACAAAAGGTCACATGTTGTATGATTGCATTTATATAAAATGTCCAGAATGGGTACATCCGTAGACACGGAATGCGTATTGGTGGTTGCTGGGCGGGGGGAGGAGAGGAATTGGGAATAACTGCTTCATGGGTGCAGGGTGCCCTTTTGGGGTGATGATTAGGGTTTGGAACTAGGTAGAGATGGTGGCTCTACAGCAATGGGAATGCGCTACATGCCACTGAATTGGACCCTTTAAAATGGTTAATTTAATGTTAATGTGGATTTCACCTTCATTTAAAGACGGAACAATTCTAGGATCTCTTCATGACAGAACAAAACCTCGGCAGCTACCCCAAGCCTCTCCGTAGGAACCAGTCACGGCCCAGCCCCTTGCCTCCTTCACACCTGATTAACGGGCTTGGAGGCCACAACGCCAGACATAATGTCTCTCCCTTAATGACCAGCCCCAAAGGTCTAATTGTCACTCTGCCCGCTCCTTTCCCAGTTCCATCCCAGGATATTCTGTCCTTTGTAGAAAACGCCCTTCCCTCGGTGAGTAAAAGAGAGCTGCTTCCCGAGCACCTATTTTGGGAACCAGCCTGGAGGGGGGAAAACAAGCACCATATAGGGAGACATTCTACTGCGGAGGCATCGGCTCCCCAGAGGTGGGAGGTGGAACCGCGGCCCGGAGAATGGAGCTTGGAGGAAACAGACCCTTCAAAGGTTGGCAGGGGCTGCTGTCCAGGTTTCCTGTGGCCTGCGACGGGGCGCAGACATTGGTCCCCGGCTTCGTCTGGCGGCAGGCCTGGATGTGTGGGAATGAGTCACACCCCGGTTCGGTTTCCGAAAGAGGGGATCCTTCTGCATATTGATTCTCAACCAGTTTTCCCGGAGAACTGTGGGGAAGGGGCTATTTTCAAGCCCTCTTTGGAATTCAGATGTTAGGCTGGGCGGCAGGGGGATTTATGGAGATGGGGGCTGAGCTGGATTTGGGTGGCTAACTTCCTGGGTGACCTTGAGCAAGGCCCTTCCCTTCCAATGTAGGTTGAGGAGGTTGCCTTAAAGCAGAGAAAGTGAAGGGAATTGTGGAACCCCAGTGCAGACGGGCTCAGCACACGCGCAGTGCAGATCGCCTGGCTGACGGAGCTTCACGTTAGCTTGGAGTCATATCTTCTAACTCACAAAATCCGCAGGAGCAGGAGCTCGGGGGTCAGCAATAGGTCTTTCACCCTGTTCAGCTCACCTGACTCCAGCTCCTTAATGTACACAAGAGTCCTCGTGTTGCTGTGGGGCAACTCCGCCAGGTCACCCCACTCCAGACACCAGAGGCCTGAACCCCCTTGTAACCTCGCAGAAACTCCATGTCTGTAACGTGAACCTTTCTCCTGTCTGTCCATCCTCTCCCTTCCTTAATCATGAAAGCCCTAGGCCATCAGATTCTGGTCAGTGTCAAACCATCTTAAGAACAAAGCCTCAGGACTGTTGACCACAGGCACAGAGTTTAGGTCAAACTGAAGATCACATCATGACCTCAGGTCTGTTTCAGCCCCACGTCCAGGACGCTGGATGACCCTATGGGCCACACGCTCACGAGACCAAACAGAACAGTGCCGTGGCGACAATCAGGACCTGAGACAGTGATCAACTACTCCCCACCCTGGTCCCGACCAGTCAGTAGAGCCCACGACCCCACCAACTCCTTTAGCCACCGTGATTAATGGTCTCTCCCCTACACAGCCCCTCCCCTGGAAGCCACGGGGGAGCCAGGTCTTTTAGCACAGGCTCGCCTGTGACTCTGGGTTTGGCACCATTTCCTCAACTAATAAACCCCTACTTTCCTTGCTGCAGACTCCTGTCCGCCTGTGGTTGGGCTTTGATGGGCACAGGTGAACAGACCTGGGCAGTAACAACCTCTCTCTTCTCTGTCCCTTCTGCGCCCGCATCGGGGTCCTGACTCTGGATCTCTGGTCTCAGTGCCGTCCAGTTCCAGCTTCAAGAACCTGCTGGTGGACCACTCAAAGAAACCCAGACCTTCCACGATGCCAACGTGGGTCGCTTGTGAGTACCATGTGCTCTTTGCCTGCAAGGGTCCCTGTCAGTCTCCCCTGGGTCTCATTACTGAGTGTCCGGGCTGGGCACACAGCGGGTCTCAGGAAGAATCCAGCTGGCACAGTCCACGCTGCTCACAGGTGCACAGGACCTGCCCCCTTCCCCGCAGCTCCAAGAACATCGCCTCCTTCTGAGACTCAGCAAGGGCTTGGGAAGCTCGGCTGGGAACGCGCTCTAGTTTCCTGCTTAAAAATCAGGACTCGCTTTGCGTCTTGAGTTTCCATTTTCCATTTTGCCCCCCTAGGCTTCACACAAAGCATTTCCGAGAGGACTTGGACTCCCAGATAAAGCTTCACGGAAGCCCTTTGCATTTCAACTTGGGAGACCCTGCGCCTCTGAAAGCTCATTGTGGGGAAGCCGGCCTGGAACCCCGGAGTAAGTCAGCTTCCTGAAGCACAGAGCTCCCCCTGCAGCCCAGTCAGCTCTTTCTGCCCCTCCAGACAACGCGGCCACTCCCCCCCCCCCACTGCCTGGGAGACCCCTGCGATTGTTCTTATCTGAGGTTTTTGTGTAAAACTCTGCAGGGGGAAGTGAGCGTCATCAGGGTAAGTGTTCTGGGGCACCCAGAAGCAGTGTTTTGGAAACTGAGCACGTTTTGCTCAAAGCATCTTAACCTAGACTTTGGCAGACTTGGGGGAATTCACCGGGCCCCCGCGGAGGAGACTGGACAGACGGGCAGAGGAAGGCAGAAGTCGCAGGGGGGGTGGAGCAGGCCGAGGGCCCAGGCGGGAAACTAAGGTGGGCAGTCCACGGCCGGCCAGAGTCCCGTCATTGTTTTCAGATGTACCCAAGATTTTGTTTCAATCGGGGATGGAAAGAGCACAGACGCAGAGAAAACAGCCTTGGAAAAATAGTGTATTACTTACAGTTCTCAAGAGGAAGGGGCCGCAGAGGGAAGCGCCGGGGGCCGTGAGGATGCAGGAGGAGCTGGGCAAGCACAGGCCGGTCTCCCATGTGGTCTTGTGAGCGAGTCTTCCAATGGGCGAGGCGTGATGGGACCACCGAGTGAATTTGGGGTCGAATGGTCCGGACAATTTCGGCAGACTCTGGACTGCAGGGGTGGTCTCTAGGTGTCTGATATCTGGCCCTGGGGAGATTTAGGGCAGGGCGATAATAACTTGGGGTGTGAGAGTTTGATGAAGGAGGTGGGTGGGGGTCGGGGCTCTGGACTCACAGGCAAATTGTTTGCTGTCCCTGGGAATTAGCTGAAAGGGATTATCCCTCCCCAGCTCCGCAAGGCCCCGCGATGTCAACACATCATAAAATACAGAAAATTTGCCCTGGCCAGTGTGGCGCAGTCTGTAGGAGCGTTGTCCCATACACTGAAAGGTCCCGGTTCTGTTCCAGTCAGGGCAGGTGCCCAGGTTGCGGGTTCGATTCCCCCGCCCAGTGGGGGTGCATGCGGGAGGCAACCGATGGATGTTTCTCTCTCTCTCTCTTGCTCTCCCTTCCCCTCTCTCAAAAAAATCAATGAAAATGTCCTCGCATAAAGATTAACAAATAACAATAAATACATAAAATAAAACATAGGAAATTTTAAAACGTGATTAATACACTCATCCTCCGTTCGAGGCCTCTGGGCTCCTCGAGTCAGGCAGGCTGGAGTGTAGCCCCGGCTCTTCTCACACTGGTTGGTGCGGCCACAGGGAAGCTGCCACGTCTCTGCGAAGCAGCTGTGACAACCGTCCGGTGGAGGTGACAGCATGTCCCCTGTGGGTGAGCCCCCGGCACAGCTCCCGGACACCGCGGGCACCAGAGAAATGGTAACTGCATTGCGTCTTTTTGAGAGGAGGGTTCCCGTGGCAGGTTTTTGTTTCGCTGTTACATTTAACTTTGTTGAAAATCCCAACAGGGTTTATAATGGGAAAGCACCAGAAACAACCCTGATGCCCGTCCGCAGGAATCTATCCGATCAGGGGGCCGTCCTTACAGCGGAACGTTACGCAGTATAAATAGGTAAGGACGTGATCATCCAAAACGATACCTAGGCTTTGTTATGGAGAGCAAAGGGCAGGGGACAGGACCTAAAATTCCATAAATCTCATTTAAATTCACACACACGCACACACACACACACACGCACACACGGGTCGCTGGTGGGAAAGGGGGGTTTCTGCCACGTGGAGTCACCAGGGGCTCCGGTTGCCACTGGCTCGCAGTCCTCGCACCTCCAGCCTTCTCCCTCCTCACAAAGGGAAGGCAGGCTAGTCACCCTCTGTGGTGACAAAACCCCAGAGGGCCAACAAAGGGACAGTTGAACTCCCCGTGTCTCACTGCCCTTTTGTTGGTGAGATGGTTTTCACTATTTGCCAGGTGCGTCCCCGACACCCTTCCCACCGGTGAGATGCATGGTAAGCGGGTGTCCACGTGGCCTTGCGCATGCTCTGACCAGGGTTCACCAGCTTACCACCGCTCGAGCCCCGCTCCTGCTTATTACTGACCAGCCCGGGCGCTGATAGTTTTGGGTCTGGCACCCGAGACTGACACAGGCAGGAGCCGAGAACTCCCCCCCTAGGGGGAGGTAGTAAAGAAGCGGAGGCTCCTGGCACCTGGCCCGATGTGAGCCTCCATCTCCAACAGGTGCAGGCCAGGGTCCGAGCGCCTTGGGGGGGGAGATAGCAGGCTTTAGCAAGAGCCCGGCCCACTAGAGAAGGCTGGCCCGTGGCCAGAGTCATGTCCACAACGTCTGTGGGCAAAATTCTTGTTTTTCTGGCTCAGTCGATCACAAGATCTCCCCAGACTGGGAGCTTCTTAAGGGGCCAGGAATGTGCCTTATTTATCCTTAGAAGGCCTGGCCTGTGGTTGATGTTGACTGAACGTTAAGCGAATAAATTAATGAATTGTATTACAATATGGCAATTCCAAAATCCAACAATAATATTCTAGATAAATAAATTATGGAGCAACCATTCAATGAAATACCCTGCAACCACTAAAACTGCTGGTGGAGAAAACTCTTTAAGGACATAAGCATGCTCGCGATGCATTGTAAGTGCAAAGACAAAGCTACAAAATAGCGTATAAATTATGAACAATTTTGTGTTAAAATAAAACCCGTGCAAAATAGATCCCATAGCCAGACAGGGTCTCAGTCAACTCCTGGCCCATTCATTGTGCAGAAACATCGTCTAAAGGAAGAACCTGTTTAGTTGCAGATGGTTTCACAGCCTTGGTGCAGACTGGAAAGGGGCATATTACGTGGGGATTCAGAGCAATGTCTTTCCACTGGGGAGTGAAAGGGTTCTCCCCAGAGGTTAATCCATGCCCCGCGGTCCTTTCGGGTAGGGCATCTTGCCAATTCAGACATTCGGACATGACATCCACGTGGCGGATCAGAACATGAAGAAATATGATCTAATACAGAACGGATTTGCACACATTTGCAATTCATCTTTAGATTTTTTTAACCTATGGAGTCTTCAAATTTAATGTTTAAAATGTACACAATGTTGGTGACCTGTGGCTAAAAGGTTTAGAGGCACAGTGATAACTATGCAAGGGCTGGGAAGGTTGCAGGGAAAGATAAAACAGCACCTGGAAAAATCACATCTACTAAGTGAAATTCCTCCTGGACGAATCCGGAAACGGCTGGCTGGGAGGGGGGCAGGAGGACAGCCACTGAATAGGCTTAGCAACCTGGGAACTCAACGACCCTGCACCAAATAAATCATTCACCATTGTTCCAGGCCCGCAGCTCCCCTGGACATTGCAGAACAAACATTTCAGTGTCCGTGAGCCAAGAGCGGGAGAGTGCAGGCCAGCCAGGTCCCGGGGGGCCCATCCGCGAACACTAACGGGGTGTGAGCCTGGCCTGGGCCCGTCCCTCCGTCCAGCGGGGGGGGCGGGGGCGTCTGACCAGCAGGCCCGAGCCAGCCCCCAGCGCAGGGTCAAAACCCCCGGGCCACCCCGCCCTGCATCCTGTAACATACAAGGACAGGAACTGGGCAAGGACAAAGCAGAAACGGGAACTCGGAGGCGAGGGGGAGAAAGTCTGGCCTCACACTTCCCCCCGAGCAGCAGCTCGAGCAAACACACCAGACAAAACTGCTGAAATATGTGCTCTGGCCGAACGCTCGCCTCCGGCTTGGCCCCAGCAACTGCGGGCCTCAGCAATGTCCAAGTTGGAAGGTGTGTTCATGTCTCGGCCTTAGGGTCCAGTTCACCTCATTTTGCATTTTAACAGACATTTACTGAGCGTTGACTGTGGTGCGGGCACGCCAGAGGTGTTTGGGACAGAAAACAAACACGTCTCCTTCTTCTAGGAGGTCCTAGTTAAGAAGGGGACATGGGTGAAAGAACCAGTGCGACTCAAGACAGAATCAAGGAGTAGCCTTGCCCATCGCCGCCCATCCTCGCCACAGCCGCCCGCATCGACTGAGTGCCTGCTGCGGGCCGGTGCTGCAGGCCCGGGCACACGTCACTTCATCTCACTCCCACTGTTAACTCCACAGAGGAGCAAGCAGGGGTTTAAAAAGCTTAACTGGCCTGGCCGGGCGTGGCTCAGCGGTTGAGCATCGACCCAGGATCCAGGAGATTGCGGTTTGATTCCCGGCCGGGGCACATGCCCGGGTTGGGGGCTCGATCCCCAGTCAGGGGTGTGCAGGAGGCAGCCGATCAATGACTCTCTCATCATGGATGTTTCAACTCTCTCTCTCCCTCTCCCTTCCTCTCTCTGACATCAATAAAGATATATTTAAAATAAAAAAGCTTAACTGATTAGCTTAACATCTTAAAGCAAACGTGACAGGCCCAGGATGTACACTCGAGTCTGTCTCTAGTGCCTCTATTTGTTTCCATCATTTTACAATAAAACAGGATCTGAACAAACTCTCACGGGGCAGTGATGGGGGTGGAGGGAGCAACCCTGAGACAGAAATCAGGGAAGGCTCCCTGGAGGAGGTGGCGGCACTGAAGCGTGGTTTGGAACGATGAGCTCACTTCCCCAAGGTGAAGAAGGGGGAGAGGGCATCGGCACTGAAGGCGCTGGTTTGGCAGTGCCCGTCTAAATCGACTTAACTGTGACGGCCCCTTAATCACTGATCTTTAAATGGGCTGCTCCTGTACCAGCTTGTTGTGTCACTGGGGTCACGTCTCTAAGCCTAACCTTAATTCCCGCTCAGAAATCGGAGCCTCCGCCTGCGTGCCGTGTGACATAGTGGCTCAGCGTCGCCCCCTTCCTCTGAGTCACTGGGGTGTGGCGGGTAAGGCCTGAAGGAGGCCGAGCGGCGGGGTCCCGCGCCCCGGCGTCCCCCGCGCTCCACCAAGCGTTCATGCCTCGCAGCGGGACCCTGCGTGGACGCTGTGATCGGCTGCTTGGTGAAAGGGAGGCGGGGGGGCGGCAGGGCTGGGTCCCGGGGGCCTCGAAAGCCCGGGCCTTGGAGTTTGGTCGCACCCCGCGTGGGCTGGGCACCCCTCGCCGGTTTTTGAAGAAAACGGTAGCATCCTTTCGAGCATGTTTTTTTGGGAAGGGAACTCTGGCTGTGATCTAAAGGAGGCTGACTGTCCCTCCCTCAGCAACTGATGAAGCAAATCGACGCGAAGTGTGGTGAGAGAGACGCTGAGCAAGTCTCTCAAGGACCACACACAGCAACGGCACCGTCGACCTTTATGTCAAGCGTGTGCTGTGTCTTCACCGAAACGGACCCAACTCTGGGTCATAAACTAAGTCTCAATACATTTACAAAGATTTCTTTTAATTTAAAATTTTTTTCAATTACAGTGGACACACAGTATTATATTAGTTTCAAGTGTACGATGTAGCGATTAGGCATTTATATAACACACGAAGTGATAACCCCAGTAACCCTGGGACCCATCGGGCACCGTACATGGTTATTACAATGTTCACGGCTATTTCCTACGCTGTGCTTCACATCCCCGTGACTATTTTGGGATGGCCACTGTGTACGTCTTAATCCCGTCTACATTTCACCCAGCCCCCCAACCTCCCTCCCATCTGGAATTAAACTGAAGATCAACGATAAAAATATATCCAGAGAATCAACAAATGTCGGACATTAAACAACAAATTTCTAATAGTCTGTGGGTCAAAGAAGAAATCACAGAGGAAATTAGAAAACGTTTGAACTAGGGAGGAAATGCGTGCGATGCAGCTAAGGCCACGCGGGAGGAAACGTGTAGCGTCGGGGGGTCGCATCGGCCGGGAAGGGCCTGCGCCAGTCCCCTGAGCCTCTGCAGCGAGGAGCTTAAAACAGAGCAAAGTAAAACCGAAGCGAGTGGAAGAAAGTAACGAAGACGGGAGCAGAAGCACACGAACTAGAAACAGATGAACAGCCGAGAAAATGAACAAATGCAAAGGGGGTCCCCGGGCAAGATGGAAGGAAAAGCGATACACACCTCGCAGACGGTCCCCACGGTCAGTGAGGAACGACAGAGGGGCTGCTCTGCAGGAGTGGCAGCCAGCGGAGGCCTGAGACCGCGGCCTGGCGGAGGCAGAGCGTAGGGAGACATTACAGCAAGCAGCCCTTATCAGTCTTACGAGCACAAAAAATCCTAACGAAGCATCGCCACGCTAAACCCGCGCTGTGCACGAGGAATACGCGTCATGGCTGCGTGGGTTTCAGCGCTGGAAGGCAAGGTCGACTCAGCCTTTGAGAATCAAGCCACGTAATTGCCATGTTAACATGACAAAAGGGGGGGAAATGGTAATTTTCATATATATACACATATATATAAATATATGTATGTTTATTTATATAAAAGCATTTGGTAAAATTCAACACCCATTCACAATAAAAGCCTTGGACAAGTAGAAATGGAAGGAAAGGACATGCATTTAAAAAACTGCAGCTAGCATTATACTTAATGGTGAAATAGTTCAGGCTTTTCCCTTAAGATCAGGAGCAAGACCAGGACACATGCTCTCCTCTCTTCTATTGGGTATCTAACTGGAGGCGCCAGCCAGGTAGCAGGTAAATAAAACCAAAGGCCTAAAGGTAGGAGAATGAAATAAAACTCCTACAGATGCATGATTATTTATATTTTAAAAATGCTAAGAAAGCTATAGAACAACCACTAGAATTGATAAGTGAATTTTGTGAGGTCACAAAATATAAGGTTAACAGGCAAAAATCAATCGTATTGCTATATGTTAGCAGCAAACGATTTATTTAAATCTAAAAGTAAATAAATGAACCAAATCAATAAAAGATTAAATTTGAAAAGGCAACGGCATTTACAAAATATTAAATACAGTTAACATCTTAAGAATAAGTGTTTTAAAAAGATAAACAAGACCTGTATACCAAAAACTCAAAAGCGTTGAGAGGAATGAAAGGCGATCTAAATAAACAGAGAGCTCTGTCTCCTGTGCCCATGGGCCTGAAGACGCGGTGTGCTATAGACGGCAATCCTCTTTAACTTGAGATGGATGGATCCAAAGCGTTTCCAATCAAATCAATTCCTAGCAGAATTCTTTTTCTTCTCAAAAATCGACAATGTACTTCTGAAATTTGAATGGAAAGACCAAGAACCTCGAGTATCCAAAGCAGTCTCGAAAAAAAAGAAGAGTCTTGGAGGAGTTAAGCTCTCTGACTTCCGACACGGGAACTTACGGGCGAGCTCCGTTTGTCCAGAGAGCGTGGTCCTGACGTAAGATCAACAAGTAGTGCCACGGGACAGAGAGAGGGCCCAGAAATAAACCCACACTATGTAGCCTACTGGATTTTTATAAGCTGCCAAAGCAATCCAATAAGGAAAGAAAACCCTTTTCAACAAATTGTGAACAACTAGATGAAGACCTGGGTGCGTGTGGGGGGGGGGGGGGGTGAACCAAGACCCCAACTTCACATCATTAAGCGAAATTATTTTAAGATGACTCGTGTCCCTAAACATAAAGGCTAAATTTTTTTTTTAAATGTAAAAGTATACATAGGGGAATATCTTCATGACTTGGGGTAAGTAAAAGTTGCCTACACAGGACAGAGAAAACAGGAAGCCTAAAGGAAACCCGAATTATACTTGCCCCAAATCAAAACCTTCTGATCAGCAACAGGCACTAATTTTTTAAAACATGAGTAAGCAAGCCAAAGACCGGAAGAAAATATTTACAAAACGTGTGTTAAGAAGGACTAGTATCCTGGATACACTTCGACACTCCTACGCGTCAATGACAAAAAGACAAACAATACAGTAAAAATTGGGCAAAAGATTTAAACAGACATTCCCAAAGGAAGACACACGAATGACCAATAAGCACATGACCATGTCCTCGACGTTGTTAGTCACCCGGGAAATGCAAATTAAAGCCACAGTGAGGTACCGCTTCATACCACTTGAGGAACTAAACGTTTAAAAATCTAATAACATCCAACGCTGGTGGACGTGCAGGCAACTGGAGCGCGTCTACTCACCCAGCACACGCGTGTCCTTTGCACACTCACATGGAATAAACTATCACTGTGACTTCTCATAGCGTTTCTCAGGAAGGTCAGCGTGTACCTGCCAGGTGACCAGGAATGACACGCCTAGCTATTTACCCAGGAAAACAAGGAAAGGGTGTGTCTGAAAAATGCCCGTACAAGCATGTTCACAGTAGGTTTATTTAAAATACTCCCCACGTGGAGACAATGCAAATGTCTACCAGCCGGTGAGGGGATAAATAAACCTAGTGTATTCTTACAGTGGAGTGCGACTCAGTAACGGTCGCTACACTGACCACATAGGGTTCTTTTTATGTGGCGCTGGCGGATGGGCCCAACCGTGGAGTTCTAGGGGGCCATAAATCAGGACAGTGGCTGCCCTTGAGAGGTAGAGGTTGTTTGTACATATAAACACCCGTGTTTTCCTAGTTGGGAGTTGATTCTAGGGCTATATACAGTTGCGAAAACCCATCAGATTGGACATTATAGGTCTGTGCCCTTCCCTGAATGTAAATTTTACCCCAATTAAAAAATAGTTGCCAATATAGCACACCTAAACAATATAAAAATGAAAATAAAATTTGTATATAGAATAAAATTAAAGGATGAAAAGGGAGGGGGTGGGAGGACCAAGCTTCTTCCAGGCAGATGGGCCCAGCCAGAAGGCGTGGCCCGGGGAGTAGAAAGCAGAATGGGTTTCGGTTCCACTCGCCCCTTGACCGGGCACCTTGGGCACCTCCCCTGTGATTCTGTGAAGCAGCCATGCCTAGTATGTAGCAGGGCAGGGAGGCAGAACTGAAATATTAAACACTCGGCTCCTAAGCCCTGTTCATAAGCTGGTTACAGTAGTCATAGGAGTTTGGAAACTAGGGTTTTTTTTTAAGGCTGTGCCATAAACTCCAGTTGTGACCCTATCATCATAAGTGACCGTGTGCATGTGGGAGGGGTGTGGCTGGGGGAGAAACGGGGCTGGAGTTCTAGGTCACTGGCTTTTATCATGTCCTTGGGAGGAATAGGACAGTGAAGCCCAAGAATCACCTTTTTTGACCAGCACCCCAGGGAACCCTAATGCAGGTACTACAAGAATTAGACTGACAGGTACCCAGCTTTCCCTCCCCAGCGCCAATATCCTGTGACTTCATCCTCTGCTAAGTGTGAAAGAGCATCGTTGCGAGGGGCCCCCATGTTGATGAGAGCGCAACCCTGGCCGTGGGCCTAATGTGCATTTAGAGGGATCCCCGGGGACCAAGGGGCTGTCCGGGGTGATGGTGCAGAGACATAATTGCATCACGTCGGGGAGCAGCTGCGAGGCCCTAAGCGCTCTGGGGACTTGTGCTTCCGGGAGGGTAGCTGGCGCTGGCCCAGGCTAAGAGCTAGGGGACGGGTTCATTAGCTGGAAAACCTCCTCGCCCACAGCAATCAATTGTCCAAGGCATGGGACCTGGACACCAGGGAAGCCGCCCCCACTGCGGAGCACAGCTGGGTTCCTGAGTAGAAGCCGCGATGCGAGCAGAAAAGGCGCGGTGATGGGTGGTGCTAGCACATAGAGTGGCTGCCTGGAGGAAATCAGGAGTTTGATGGGAAAAATAACCTCTACTCCTGTTTATTGAGCTGTTTGCTGTTCCACAAACCACTCTGGTGCTGTTCCCATCATCCAGTCTCCTGGGGTCAGAGGGAGGCTGGACAAAAAAAGTACATTTAGAAATACAGAGTTGTTGAGAAATAAGTCGAAGTCCCGACCTGAAGTGTGAAATGGATGGTGGAGTTGAGAACGAAGCGGCCCCGTCTGCTTTCGGGAGCAGGGTTATAGGTGACGGCCTGGAGGCCGGGTGCCTTGTCGGGGAAGAACTGGCTGCTGCTGGGGGTCGGTATGGGACTTGGCTCAAGAAGAGCTGAGTTCAGGTCTCTGCAAACACAAAGCAAAGCCAAGAATGAGAATGGGGAGGTCAGGAAGGCTCAAGGCCGGCCCCTGTGGTGGACGTGAGGTTGACC
Source organism: Miniopterus natalensis (assembly GCF_054644295.1). NCBI lineage: Eukaryota > Metazoa > Chordata > Mammalia > Chiroptera > Miniopteridae > Miniopterus > Miniopterus natalensis. The sequence continues at coordinate 6,745,837 of NC_142081.1, read as the reverse complement.
CCCCCAAGACCCATTCCCTGCCGTCAGGAGGGCTCAAGGCAGGCGCCTGTGGTGGACGTGAGGTTGACCCCCCCAAGACCCACTCCCTGCCGTCAGGAGGGCTCAAGGCAGGCGCCTGTGGGGGACGTGAGGTTGACCCCCCAAGACCCGCTCCCTGCCGTCAGGAGGGCTCAAGGCAGGCGCCTGTGGTGGACGTGAGGTTGACACCCCAAGACCCGCTCCCTGCAGTCAGGAGGGCTCAAGGCAGGCGCCTGTGGTGGACGTGAGGTTGACACCCCAAGACCCGCTCCCTGCTGTAAGTGATCTGACCAGTCAACGCGCAGCGCCCCCGGCGACCGTCACCGGTCCGCGGCAGGGATGCATCCACGGCGGCCTGGTCAGACTGAAGGGCACAGTTCACACGGCCGGGAAAGAGGTCCCCCTGCCTTCCCCCGGCAGGTGCGCCTGAGGAAGCATGCCACCCCGATCACCACTGGCCACCCACCTGCAGCCAGGAGCCAGCCCAGCTTCAGGGGGACATCAGAGCTGGGCAGAGACCAGGCAGAACTCGGGTCCCTGACAAGTGTTTCAAGCATGGACTGCGCTCCGCCTGAAGCCAGCTGCCTCTGGACTGCGAGTTATGTGAGCTGTACATCTCATTGCTTAAGGCTTTTATTTGCTGGAAAAGGCATACTGACCGGTCCCGCATCCCACAGAAGGATCCGCACAGACACCTGAGCGGGAACCTGGCAGACAAGCGTAGTGAGGGAAGCAGGCCAAGGCGCGGGAACCTGTGATGTTTATCTCAAACTTTCACCACGTGTCCGTGGCAGCGCCATTCTTTCTGCAAGACAGGCTCCATTTGCATATTAAGTATTAGGAAGAGTCTTTAGTGCCACCAAAAAATATCCTTTCCTGTGCTTTATGAAACCCACAGCCCCCTTGGTCTGCCCTGCATTCCCCACCTTTGAAAGAAGAAAACATATGAGCAATAGCTCCTCCTTCCCGTTAAGAAAGAAAATCAGCCCGGGTGCAAAGGTAAAAATGTCTGTGGCCACACATGGCCTCCGTGGGGAGGAGACAGTGGAGAGAAGTGGAGGTGGGGTAAAAGGGGGGCTCCTACCCCCCACAGGACTTCAGCAAAGGGCATGATGTAGGAACATGGCCCAGGGTCACCTAATCTTCTGACTCACTGAAAGAAGCTGTAAAATAGAATATGTATGTGAAATTTTCACATAAAAGAAAAAAGCAGATCAGCGTGTATGGGCCAAACAAAACCCATCGGTGGCTGTCAGTCTGTGCCAGGCCGAGGCTCAGCCTGGCAGACCCCATGCTGTGCAGAGTCGGCCCGTGTCTCCAACACACAACCAACTATATACAAAAGCCGTGCTATCGCAGTGTTATTTATAACACGGAAAATGTGGAAAAAACCTTAATTTCTCATAACAGGGATCAGCTAAGTAAACGGTGGCCAATCCACCCAGTGAAAGATTGTGCAACTGTTTAAAGAAAATATTTACAACTAGTAACTTGAGAGAAATGCTTATGATACAACGTCAAGTGGGGCAAAAGGTCCACAGAGTTGTATGCATAACTGATGGGGCCTCCGGCCAAGAATACAATATAGCACAACGCGCGCAACGCATTAGAAATGAGCTCTAACGGCACATGAGCCAAATATTAGCAGGTGTGGCCTCTGGCGGAGAGAGCACCGGTTACTCTTCTTCTCCTGACACTTTCCTGAACTTGGCAAATTGTCTATTGTGTTATAATCATGAGGGAAACTTTGTTGTCAGGTCTCTTAATCACTAAGGCGATTTTCTTCTACATCAACCTCTGCAGGTGGAGTTCAGCTGGGTCCATGTCTGCAAACGTGCCCGGAGCAGCTCCTTTGTTCCCCAGTCCGGGCCGGGCGGGGAGGGTGGGGGGATGAACTGGAGCAGTCTCTGCAGCGGAGGAGCCCACGGCCACGTGGTGCAAACCAGGCAGTTTTACAGGGGTGCAGTGGGCAGATCACAGGCACAGAGCGCCAGGGAGCCTGAGGACAAAGGCTGACCAGCCTTCAGATGAGGAAAGTGTTTCTGGAGGAGACAATGTCCTAACCGACTTGTAAGAGCTCTCAGGCTGCATAAAGGTGAGAACAGGGCTCTAGGAGAGGATCTGAACTGTGCGAAGCCAGAGGCAACTGCAGGGGAGCCAGGCCACTTGGGGGGTGACCAAGGCCATGACTTGTTCACAGGCCTTGAACTGCTTTGTCTGTCCTGGCTGCTGTTAGGGGTGTCAGGTTGTATGAGCCCCTCTCACTAGGATGGGGATCCGTGATCCACTGGAGACCTGAGTCACCTTCAGGTCCCCCAGGTTCAAGGTCACAGGCTCTAGGGCTGGTCACTTCAATGGCATCCTTGCATCCAAGGAGTGGGCCCAAACAAAAGCAAGAAGCATCTGTTTCTGACACATTTGAGTGTCCACTGAGATCGAAACCACAGATGCTCTTTGGGGGAGCCTGGTTCTGGGGAGACCATCAGACCACCAATGAATGTAGCAGTCCATTGTCCTGGTCATTGTCACTGCCAGATGGGAAGGTGAGAAAGAGGTGAATAAACATTTTTGAGCACCCACCATGGGCCTGGCTGGATTCATCCTAACAACTCGGGGAGGCAGATATGATTGTCTTTGTTCAAAGCTAGAAAGCCAGGCTCAGAGAGGCTAGGTAGCTCACCTGAAGTCACACAGCTAGCAAGTGGTAGAACTGGGCCACCACACTTTCCCCACCACTCTTCATTGCCCCGAAGACAGGGACCATGCGTATCGGTCTTTGAGGCTGTCAGAGCCCCTAGCATGGAGCTTCTTTGCACACAGTAGGTGCTCCATCCTTTAGTGCTCACCTGGACCCCTTTGCCAGGCATCAGGCACCAGAACTGCTAGGACCACCTGTCTTCCTGCACTTTCAAACCATCTCCACTTTTAACAACTCCTTTCAGGTCCTGTCTTCTGGCGGCGGAAAGAATGTGTCCATATGATGAGAATTTCCCTGCAGAGCAGATGCCGGCCCTGCCATGCCTGGGACCACCTCTCAGGCACAGCACAAAGATTCCAGAACTCTCCATCTCCACACATCCCTTCCATACCCTCCTAAGGGTTAGAGACAACCTCCACTGGTTAGCAAAGCGACCTTTAGCCTTTCTACAGGACAATGATGCAGTAGGGAGACGGGGGAAGCACCCACAGGATGCAGGCAGGTGCAGTGGGGAAACCGCCGGGCCACGAGGCGGGCAGGAGGCCTTCACATGGCCTGTGATGCTGGGCAAAGCATGGCCTGTCTGGGCCTTAAGGACAACGGCTGAATCTGGGTAAAGCTTAGGACTAGAGGGGAGAAGCGGCCTGAGGCCTCTCCAGAATGTATTTACATACCTCCCAGGTGACTCTCATGGATGGCTCCTGAAGAGTCCTGGTCTCCGACTCGGAGCTGCCCCGGGGCTCCTGGCCTGCGCCAGTGCCTGCCTGCTGGAGTCCCCACTCTTATTTTTCTTAGGCATCTCCAGCTAGACATGCCCCCCCTCTACCCCCACCCAACTCCCTCTCCCAGGCTTCCCCACAGCTGGCTTGGTTTCCTATTTCTTGCATAAACCACATCCAGCCCATCAGCTGTTCCACCGCTCTCGCTCTGCCATGTGTCTAGAATCCACCACCTCTCTCACTTTCCCTGCCACACACCCTGGTTTAGGTCACCAAGACTAAAGCAGTGACCTCACCCTGGGTCTCCCAGCTTCCACTCTCACCCAGTACAATCCATCCTTCATGTGGCAGCCACACTGGTCCTTTCAGAGTCTCTACCAGTCATCTGTCACACCCCTGCTTAAATCCTGCTCCCTGCCCCTCCATCCCCACGGCAATTTCTCACTGCTGCTGGTACAGGTTCAGTGGCGGGTGATGTCAGGGCCTTCATTTCTGCGACGTTTCTGGCCTTTTCCTCGAGGTCACAAAAAGGTTGCTTGATCCAGGCAGACAACGCTTGGGATCTCTGCTTTCCAGCTTCCAGTGATCTCAGTGCCCTGAGTCATGCCCCAAGGGCGTCTCTGTGATTTACATGAGGTCAGAGAGGGGAAGAACCATTCTTCCAGCTCCCTGATGAGACTATAGACTATATGCCAGTCTCTCTGCCAGGCACTTGACGTTAGCAGGATTCTAGACATGGCCCCAGGTTCCCAACCCATGGTTATTCAGTCAACACTCGCCCGGGTCCTGCCGTGATGGGACTTTGCAGAGGTTGCCTAAGGGTGCCTGGCCTGGTCAGGTGAGCCCTATAAAAGCAGGGAATTTTCTCCGGTTGCAGGAGAAGAAGAGTCGAGAGAATCAGAAGCTCACGAAGAACCCCAGGCACGCTGCTCTTTGGAGATGGAGGGGAGCCCGGTGGCCTCTAGAGGCTGAGAGTGGCCCCTGGCTCAGAGCCAGCAAGGAAGTGGGGACCTGGGTCCTACTGCTGCTGGGGACAGGGTTCAGCCAACAGTAAGAACAAGTTTGGAAGCAAATTCTTCTCCACAGCCTCTCATCCTGGAATAACTTCGAGAACTACAGCAGAGAGCCCGCTGGCCTGCCTCGCCTCTGACCTGTGGAACTGTGGGTAACAAGCAGGTTTTGTTTTAAGCCACCAAATTTGGGGTAATTTCTTTTTAAAAAAAAAATATATATATATATTTATTTTTAGAGAGAGATGAAGGGAGAGGGAGAGGGAGACACCTATCCGCTGCCACTGTGCGCCCCCTGCCGGGGATCGAGCCCGAAACCAGGTGAACCTGCAACCTTTCGGTGCACAGGCGATGCCCAACCCACTGAGCCACACCAGCCAGAGCTAAATCAGGAGCAATTTCTTAAGCAGCAATAAACAACGAATGCACTCATTCAACCACAGCTCTTCATCCCCCAACCCCCCTAGGTGGACACGCTCACCCGGTCCGGTCCGTGGAGACGGTCCTGGCGCCCGGGCCAGGCGGAGGCCCAGGACTGCGGCTGCCCTCGCCCCCAGCCTTGGGAGAAGGTGCCGCGGGCCAGCCAGGCCTGGGCGGTGCAGGCTCAGAAGTGAGCTCAGAAAAAGCCCTTGGGTTTGATCAGGAGGGTTAGCAACGAGATCGGAGTAAAGAAGGAAGGCATTGGCGGGACAGGGCCGCAGGCTCCGGCACAGCCCTCACGGGACGGCCTCTGGGCCAGCGCCCTCCGTTTCAGGCCAGAAACGGGCGTGGGCGGCAGCCAGGCTGGAGCCCACCTCCCCTCACCCCGGGTGCCTCCCCCCTCGGTCTGGGGTTCTTTCATTCCTTGCGAAGCAAGGAAGGAGTGGGGACCAGTGGCCACATTGCTGATTTCAGCTCTTCTAATCCCCAACCAAACTCAAGGAAAAGAGACACTGACATATGTGTCCTCAGGGCCGGGAGGGACAGGGTAGAGGGAGGAACAAACGCCCACCATCTGCTTCCTCTCCTGTCCTTCCAGAGCCCTCTCCCTGCCCCCGGCCCCAACAGCGATGCCAGGACAGCCGCGGCAGGCAGGTGTGTGTGTCACAAAGTGACCAGCCTGGGGCAGATTGACTCATTTTTCTGCTTGTGGGGACGCAAGGGCCGGCTCCCAGGGCGACAGGAGCTCCCTCCGACCCCAGTTGTGAGGCCACCTGTCATCAGAAAGCCAGAAGGAAGTAAGAGCCTAAACCACAGGCCTTCTCCGGAAACTCCCTCTGACCGCAGGGCTTTTTTTTTTAATGCTCACCCAAAGAGGATATTTTTTCCTTTGATTTTTAGGAAGAGTGGAAGGAAGGGGGGGAAGGGGGAGAGAGAAAGAGAGAAACATCGATGTGAGAGAGACACATTGATTGGTTGCCTCCCACACATGCCCCAGCCAGGGCTGGGGATCAGACCTGCAACCCAGGTACTGACCTTGACCAGGAATCGAACCCGCGACCCTCCGGTGCACGGGCCAACACTCTAACCACCGGCCACGCCGGCCAGTGTCTGCCCAGTTCCTTTAACACCACTTCTTGCCACAACAGAATTGCTCAAACCCCTGACCACAGGTGCGGCTCAAACAAACCTCTCTGCACCCCGATTGCCTGCCAGGGGCCAGAAGAACCTGTAAGCATGAACTTGGAATAAATGCCCCTGTGATCAGTGATGGCACAGGGTGGGAAGGACACCAAGAAACACTGGGCTGGCACTTCCCTTTGAGGCTGGCACAGAGCAGACACGATGCAGACCCAGTACTCCCCCCGGGGAAGGGGGGGGCACACTGGCTACTGCAGCCGAGGGACGGAACAAGCGCCGAGGGGAGCCAGGGTCCAGCTCAGTACAGGAGCCCAGGGATCCCAGAGTGGAGCGAGTGTCTCTCCTCTAAAAGACAAATGCCCCGCTCTGTGAGGGGCCCTGCTCCCCTGCTGAGCATGGCTGGTTCTGGACAGGTAAAGGGAGGCTGCAGGGAGGAGGGGTGAGAAAAGCCAAGGAGCCAAGACAGTCACACACACATAGGACCAGGGTGATGGCAATGGGGCTCGGGTGGAGCAGCCGGGAGAGCTGCCCAGGCGACAGCGGCCAAAGGGCTTACAGGCGAGGTGTCCACGCGGTCGCTGGCGTTGCTGCGGTGCACGCTCCCCCCCCTTCTCCTGGACCTTCAGGGAAGGCCCCCATGCATGCTCTTGCACACCTGGGGGGAGCTGGGTCTCATTTGTTTCGTTTGCAGAAACAGGGAAATCCAGGGTCCATGCCGGGTTCAATACGCACAAGTGGGATGTGGGTGGGGAGAAAAGCCATGAATTGAATTCAGTGGAATTTAGTGCAGTCATAAGCTTGGGGCTAGAGGTATCCATGGAAACTTAAATCCCCAAGAAACATAGGAAAAACTTCGTGTTTCCCCAGGGTGAGAAGTGGGGGCTCCAGCCAATCTTATTTAGACATTACGAGTCAGAGAAATAATTCACTCCCACATGCCTGCCCTCCCCACCAATGCCAGGTGACAGTGCCCCCCAGGAGTGCCCACTCAACTACACCTGCATGGCCCCACTGTGGCACCCACCACACTGTGTCTTCGTCACCCGTTCACATCCTTCCTCCCTCTCTAGACTCTGGGGCCCTCCAGGCCAGGGACTGAGTTTCACTGTTTCAGACGCCTCAGATCTAAGCCCAAGGCTCAGGAGAGGTTGGTGTTGGATGGAAAAGAAAAGGGTGAACATTTCTGGAGTCTGGTGTTGTGCCAGGTCCTGAGAGTACAAGTCATGTAAGACCTGAACCCTGTTCCAGGGGTCTTAGCGAGGGAGGCAAGGTGCCCATCTCTGGAGGCAGTGATGAGGGAGGCAGGGTCCCCATCTCTGGAGGTACTGAGGTAGAGCAACAGCTTGGCAGAGAACGGGGAGGGCCCAAGCTCCGACGGGTGGTGACCTCGAGGGCTTCCAGTGCCCGCCCTCTGGCCCTGAGTCCCCTGCCTCCCTGTGATCACAGCCCTGCAAGATATCAGTGCCCAGATTTTTGATGCCCACAGTCTTCCAGTTTCCAGCAAGCCGTCTGTGAGTGGAGGGGGTAAAGGAGAGCTGAGTCACCCTCTGGAATGCCTGAATAAGTCACCTCCCTTCTTGGGACCATTATAAACACATGACCGGTCAGCTCTGTTTGTTTGCTCCTTGGAGTTTCTGTGGCTGCACGAAATGTAATATCAGGGATGAGCCCCCAAGCATCTGACCACCCATATTTAGTCATCTATGTGTGCAGCCGACACGTCACGGTGCCCTCAGCAGGCTGGTGCTGGAGGCGAGGAGGGTGTGTGGGGGCAGGAGTCGCCCACCCCACGGCCGACCCGGCCCTCAGCCTCGCCGGCCCCACTGGCGCGGGGCCACCCTCCTCTCATGGGAACCTGAGGGGCCTGTGGGGGGCCACGCGGGCCACAGGTCTCAGTGCCCCCCCTCCTTGTGCTGGCTTCTCTGATCCTCCAGCGAGGCTGCTGCCCTCCTTCCTGACACTCCAGGAACAAATTCATGAGTTACTGGGAACCCAGAGCAAGCGTCAGATGCTTTACACAATGGACCTGCCGTTTCTGGTCTTCTCAATAAATGAGGCCTTAAAAATCCCTTTTTGTAGGTGGGATACGGAGACCAAACAGGATGAGGGGTTTTCCCAGGGCAGCACCTGCCCACGGGCCAGCCTGGCTCTGGTTGGTGGGCTCTTCTCCTTCCAAATCTGCTCCCAGTCTCAGCTAACGGCATCAGTCTTTACCTGACTCTAAAGTTTCCAAAGTCATTTCTACCGTTACCTTCGTCCCCCTGTATCTCTTAAGATCTGCGTGAGCTGTTTGTGTCATAACTCCAGCGACGGTGGCTTTCCCAAGGATACATCGATTTGGGTCATGTGACGTGAAACCTGGAGGTGGGAGGTCAGGGGCTGGTGCACCTGCTTGAGGAAGTCGTCAAGAGCCCAGATTCCTTGTAGCCTCCTGCTGCTCCATCCTTACCTTGGAGCTCTGGTCCTCATGGTCCCAAGAAGGCTGCTCACATCCTAGCATTGCAGCTACCTTCCAAGCAGGAAGAAAAGGGAAGGTGCAAGACAAAGGTTCACGTTCCCTGGTGGGAAACAATAGCTTTGCCTGGCAGGCTCCTGTTTACTTTGCATTGGCACAACCGGGTTACACAACCAGGTGCCCTGTGCCTTTCACTACAAGGCCCTCGGGGAGGTGAGCAGTCACTACATGCACATTGCTGCCCTGAACAAAACTGAGTCTCTGTTGGTAAGAAAGAGGGGAATGGCTATTGGAGAGGCAACCGGCTGCTGCCACACGGCTCCATTTAACCAGCCCCTGAGTCCCGTATAGTCCAGCTTCAGTGTCCTCAAACCCACCAGTCTCCCCCTTGCCAGGGTTTCTACCCCGGCTCAGACCCGCAGCGGCAGCCTCCTCGCACTGCTCTCTGCCAGGCTCACCTCCACCCCTGCCCACTCTCCACGCGGCCACCTGCCATCTTTCTAAAGCGCAGAATACGTCGCCTCCCTGCCCTCAAACCTCCAATTCCTCTCCGTTGTTTATAAATGAAGGCGGGGGGCGGGGGGCGGGGGGGTGGAAGAGAGCATAGAGGGGATCAATGGTGATGGAAAAAATAAAATAACAACAACAACAAGGGGCCCTGGCTGGCGTGTGGCTCAGTTGGTTGAGACTCGTCCTGTGCACCGGAAGGTTGCTGGTTTGATTCCTGGTCAGGGCACATGCCCAGGTTGCGGCTCGATCACCAGTGGGGGGCGTGCAGGACACAGACGATCAATGTTTCTCTCTCTCTTTCCCTCTCCCTTCTTCTCTCTCTAAAATCAATAAACTATTCTTTTTAAAAAAAAAGAAGAAAAAAAAAGGGAAGTGCAGATTCCTCAGGCTGACACCAGAAGCCCTTTACAATCCAGCCCCAGTGGATTTCTTCCCTTGTGTCCTAAACCTCCGGTGTCCCAGACACGCACTGTCTCCCAGTCCCCACTCAGCAGGTCCACTCCTGTGCCTCTGTCCCTAAGCTCAGGCCACCCCTCAGTCCAGGATGACTTCCTTCCTGCCCGTTTTACTTATTGCAAGGGCTCCTTGAAGTTTTAGCTCAAATGCCTCCTCACTGTAGCTATTTGCTGATCACACCGATCAGAATCAATCTCTTCCACCTCAGTGCACCTCCAATAACATTTAACACAGTCTGGCTGGGGTCTTGCTGGTTGTCACAAAGTCTCTTCGATGGCTTGTGTCCACCCAGTACCCATTTCTCTACTTCCAGCAACAGCTTCCTGGGGGTCCACCCCTTCCCTGCACTGGTCCATGGGACCCTGGGGCTCTGGGACGTCCTGTGAGCCTTGGCTAAGCATCTCCTGAAGCTGGACATACCCAGACTCTTCCGTTAGGCTCGACTTTAAAATTCCTCTCACCTGAATCTGTTTCTGTTGGATTTTCTGTTACTTATGCTCAGAAGAGTCTTCTCAGAGAGAGAGAGAGTGTGTGTGTGTGTCCCTCCCTGTGGGTTGGAAACGCTCTGATGGGCAAGGTCTATGGCATATCCCACCTTGTTTCCCTGGCCTGGCACCGAGCTCCATCCCTGTGGGGGGACAGTGGTAGTGAACTGAGATGCTGGTGACATGGGCGGTGCCCACCCTGCTTCATTCTGGAACCTTGGGTCACCAGCTAGTTCCTGACCCCTCAATCCTGCTGAACTGCACTGACCACATGTGTCCTTAACCTGACCCTGACCTCAGGCATCTGCTTAGTAAAGTTGCCCTCAAGGGCACATGTGAAATGCAGTCTCTCTGTCAGCAGCTCCAGTGCTGAGCCTCCATCTATTCAAGCTGGCAGAGCCTGGCACTGGTAGGCACTCCATCAATGGTAGTTGTTCTTATTGCCAGGTCCCCCAGGCTAGCGGGTACGTAAAATACCCGCTGCACCCCGGTGCCCAGTAAATAACGACTCTCAGCTCGGCTGCGAGGCCGGCATGCACCATTGGCTGGCCTGACCTTTGAACACGCGAGTCACCCGTATGGATCCGTGAGCCCCACCTCCGGCCGCCGTCACCTCTCCCCTGAACTGATGCCGAGAGCTCATCGCTGGGCCTTCCCCTTCCCCTGCCTCCCCCACCCCAGCACAGTGGCCAGTCATCTGTCCAGAGGGTAAGTCCATGTCTCTCCTCAGCTCAGAACCCTCCAGGAGTCCCCTCGGGTCCCACCTAGAATAAGAAACAGATGGGGTCACTTTGCTGGCTTCGCTGCCCCCAGGACCCCTGCACCTCCTGGCCCAGCACCCTTTCTGTGCGCTTTGTCTTCACCCCTGCTCTTCCTCCTGCAAAGCTGCGCCCCCAGAAGCCCGCATGGCTGGTTCTCCCTCTTCCTTTGGTGACCTCCTCAAATGTCCCCTCATCTATAATGGCATTTGCCCCACCCCGGCCAGGACTCCCCATCCCCGAACCCCATCCTGTTTCCCAGACTGGCACACGGCCACCTGACCACGTGCGTGCCCGTCTGCTCATCGACTTAGGGCCATGTCCACAACCTGAAGGTCCCCCGCTCCCACCCAGGGTGCCCAGGGTGCCCAGGGCCAGCGCTTGTTCATGGCTGGGCCTCCCCCTCCAGGCCAGCACCAGGCGGGCCATCTCCAGGGCTGCGGAGCACAGAGGATGTGGCTTTTGTCCTCCAGAAAAGCGTCAGCAGAAACCGGAGCCGGGGGCCAGGCTGCGGGAGCCTTGCTGCGGCCTCTCCCAGATCACCCCGAGAAGGAAGGACCGGAACAGCGTGTGCCCAGCGGAGCACCCAGTTAGCCCCAAAATAAACACGAGGGGCATGCAGAGGCCTCCCCTGCCCAGGCCAACCAGCGTGACCACGACTGAGCTCTCCAGCCCTCCCCGCTCCACTTCGTTTGCTTGGACGCCCTGCTCTGCGGTGCCTTAAGCCCCAGCTCCGTCTGCCTGTGGGCAGTCCTCGGGTGACTCGCCCCATCTTACAGATGACAGAACCTGCCTCAAAGAAGCTCAAAAACTTGCTCGGTGAACCAGTTCAGTCCACCCAGCCCTCGAGCCCCCACTATCCAGCCAACCCTGGAGCCCCCCACTATCCACCAACCCCAGATGGAGCGTCTCCCGTGACGTCCCACACGCCTGTCCCCTTTCCCTCTGCGCTCTGCTCCTCAGGGAGCTCTGCCGGGGGCTGGTGGCCTGGCCCAGGAAGCCTGACGCCTAACTCCAGGTTCAGATGGGTGGGCCACGGACCCGAAGACGCGGGCCCAGCCCTCACCCAGACACTGCAGTCCCGCTTAGCTGCGGGTACACTGCGGGCAGTGGGAGGTGCTGAATTCGCTGAGCCTAGTTGTGCTTCTGAAGGAGACAAGCAGATTTCTCCTATGCCTCCCAGCCGCTAGTTTTCTCCTCCGGGATGCCGCTGCGTGGAGTCCTAAATGTGAATTGCTCGGAGATTTTAGCATCCTTGGGCCACAGGAGACAGGATTTTAAGAATGCACTTCCTCCTGTTTCGAGCGACCGCCCTCTCTTCTCTGGCCCCCAAGGAAATCAGCTTGGCAGAGCCCAGAGACCTCTGGCAGCCTCCATGCTTTCTCAGCCTCTGGGTCCCTGTCTGTTCCTGTCCCGTGGCAGCCCCGTGCCGAGCTCCGTGGCTCTGCCCCAGCACACCTGTCCCTCCTGCGATGGCACAGTCTGTACACACGCCTGGGGGCTCCACAACTAGCCCCTTAGCTGTTGTTCATTCCACTTGGCCTGTGGGCTGCATCACCTCTAGGCCCTGGAGGTCGGATCTGTCAGGCGAGGAGCACTTCTTTTATATATGAGAGAGACAGAGACAGAGACAGAGACAGAGAGGGGGGGGGAGAGAGAGAGATTTGCTGTTTCACTTAATTACGCACATTCGTTGTTGACTCTTGTACGTGCCCTGACCTAGGATCGAACCCGCAACCTTGACCTATCGGGGTGATGCTCTAACCAACTGAGCTTCCCGGCCAGGGCCAAGCAACACTTCTTGACCCTCTACTGTGTGCGGGCAGGTCATGCACCCTGGGGCACAACTATGGGCACATGGGGTGGGACTCCGCCCTCAAGGAGCTCACGTTCTCGTGGGCATGTGGTAAACGTGAATTAACACGTACATAAGATGATGTCAGGACCTGAGGACATCTGTGAGGGTCCATGGAGAGTGTCCAGGTGGCCGAGGGGGTCAGGTATGGCTCTCCGCGGAGGTGGTGTTTGAGTTCTGCGTGATGGGAAGGCAGCCTCACCAAGATCTCAGGGGGAGCATTTCAACAGAAGGATGGGGGGAGACCACCCTGTGGCTCAGCTTCTCCAGCAGCTCTGCCCTGCTCGCCTCGCTGCCCTCGGCCTGGGACCACCCTCCAGTGAGTCATTGAGCTGGGAATGCAGGCTCTTTGCTTCTGAGACAGGTGGATATTCACGCTGCAAGAACCATGGCACAGTGGTGGAGAGTCAGGAGGTAACGTGGCTTGTGCTTGGACACATGACACAGCAGTTCAGTGTCAAAGGCAAAGAACTAGTGTAAACCAGGTGACGTCACTTTTCTTTAAAACCTTCCACCAGCCTCCCATCCCACCCAGAACAAGCCCTGAAGCCCTGGCTGTGATCTACAAGGGCCTGCATGATCCGGCCCCTCCCATCACCCTTCCCAGTACTGAGAAAGAACCCAGCCAGTTTCCACCAACACCTCTGCTGTACTGCTAGACATTTCCAGACCCCAACCTGTGCATCTAGGAGAGATCAGGATCTGAGTTCTGACCGATGAAATGCGGGCAGGAGCCAAGTGCGCCCCTCCCAACCTGTCCCTAAACCTACTGCACAATCCACAATTCCCCATGGTCTTTCTTTTCTTTTCACTGGCTGGATGCAAGGATCTGATGGAGGGTCCCAAGCACCTGGCCCTGGGGGAAGGCAGGGTCACTCGACCTCAGGTGTCTGTGTTCCTCAAAGACCAAGAGGGCCCCCTACACCCACATGGGCCTAGGAAATGAACTAGAAATAGACCTTTATTGCATCAAACCTCTGAGCTCTGAGTTACTTGTTATTGCAGCTAGCATTACCTTGCCCTGGCTAAGGCAATCCTTGCCTCTAACACATTCTGCGGGCCGCGTATCACCTCCTTTGGCACCTACCCTGTGTGTTTCTCATCACTGGCCGGGTGTGCTCCTGCCTCAGGCCTTTGCAGCCGCTCTCCCCCTGCCTGCAAAGCTCTTCTCTTGGCCTCATGGCCAATTCCTCTCATTAGTCCATTCTCAGCTTACGTCATCTTCTCAGAGAGATTTTCCTCCTCATCCCATCCAGAAGTAGCTCCCTCTTGCCCTGGTTAGTGTGGCTCAGTTGGTTGGAGCGTGGTCCTATACACCAAAAGGTAGCGGGTTCGATTCCCGGTCAGGGCACACACCCAGGTTGCAGTTTGATCCCCAATTGGCAGCAACCAATCGATGTTTCTCTGTCACATTGATATTTCTCCCTCTCTTTCAAATCCATAAAAACATATCCTCAGGTGATGATTAGAAAAAAAATAGCTCCCTCTAGTCATACACTATTTCTCACTCTTTCATCGTGTTCCTAGCATTTATCTAGAATTCCCTCGTCTACTACCATTTTGCCTTTTTGGTTTTAGTGCCTTCCCTCTAGAATACAAACCACACGTGGGCAGGGGCGTGGCCCATTTTGTGCACTACAGTACCTAGGACTGTGTGGGTGCTTAAAATATCCAGGGCAGGGCCAAAGTAGGCTTACGGTTGTGAGTACACGAGACACAGAGGTTATTCCTCTATTGTCATGATTTATTAATTATTGCATTATTTTCCATACGGACAGCTGCAAACCTACTTTGGCCCCACCCTGTATGTGTTCAATGATTGTGCACTGAATGAATGGATGAGCAAACCTCTGTCCCATGACACCCCGGCTAAAACCCATCCAGTCACACCACATGACTCGCTCAGTCACCAGCAGTTCAGAGCAGAGGGTTTTTTCCATCCATTTACCTGAGGAGAGTGAGCGTGGTCTGAGGTTCAAGCTGGAGTCAGTCACTTGGCCCTCACCTTGGGAGGCTGGGGAGTGCAAGGGAAAAGCCCAGAGCACCCCTTGTATTTATGCCAACCCCCGCTCAGCCTTGCCAGGACTCGGGGAGACTGGTCCTCTAGCATCTTCTCCAGGGACAGCTAGCTCTGCCTTCGCTCAGGGAGACAAAAGCTCAGGGCACGTGCCCTGCTCACAGCCTCCCACTGAGCTCTCTGGTCCTGCCCATTTGTCAGGTGAGCAAACTGAGGCCTTGAGAGGGCAAGGAGGCCTCACGGGCTCTGCCTCTACCTTGCAGAGGAGCCGTGCAAATTCCTCACCTGCCTGATGCCCAGCTTTCTGCCGGTCGAATGGAGAGCTGATGAATTTCAGCCTCCACCCCCGTCCCTGAGATGAAAACTCAGAGTCACCCCTTCCTTACAGATGAGGAAACCGAGGCACAAGCAGCGTAATAACGTGTCCGGCAGCCTATGCCTCTGACCACTGTGCTGCTCACAGTTTGATTATGGTCTCCCCGGAGCCGGCCCCCCGGGGTTCTGATGGGATCAAATGGGGTGGTGGGTATGGCAGGAGCTGTGAATGGGCCTTAGAAGAGGACAGGTGGCCCTGGCCTGTGTGGCTGAGTGGCTGGAGCAGCGGCCTGTGGGTTCCGTTTGGGTCAAGGGCACGCACCTCAGGTTCACTCCCCGCCCCCGATCGGGGCGCTTGAGGAAGGCAGCGGGTCAATGGGTCCCTCTCCCATTGATGTTTCTCTCTCTCTACCTCCCCTCCTCTCTCTAAAAAATAAGAAATAGAAAAAATATCCTCAGGAGAGGATTTAAAAAATAACACATTGTTGCCCAAAAAAAAAAAAAAAAAGAAGGAGGAGGAATCTGTGTTAGGGAGGCTCCTTAGGGACACAGCCAACAGGGGAGAGTCACTGTGAGGAACTGGCTCACAGATTGTGGAGGCTGGGGACCCACACCCGCTGCTCTCTCCTGGGCCTCCAGCCTGCCGGCCCGCCCTGCACATCTGAGGCTTGTCGGCTCTACAATCCCTTGGACTGGTTCCTTAAAATCAATCTTTTTCTCTACATATACACCTCCTGTTGATTCCGTGTCTCTGGAGAACCTTGGCTCTCTCTCACACACACGCGTGTGCACACGCACTCTCACACACACACACACACACACACACACAGAACCCTCTGTGGCTTACCTTGACCACCAGGACAAAGTTCATCCCCCCTCTGGCTTACAAAGCCTTTTTCCACTTCTCCCTTTTTCCTAATCCCAGGCTCAGCTCTTTCACCTGCCACCACCCCCACTCTTCCACCTCCCCCCACCCCACACACCAGGCTCCACTCAAGCTTAGCTCCTCTCAGTCCCTCACAAAAAGCCTCTTTGTTCAGTTCGATCAATGAGCTACACTCTCCACGCCTCAGGGCCTTTGCACATGCTGTTCCCATCTCCGGGAAATCTATCCTGCCTGTTATCCCAGCTAAACCTTTCTTCTTCTGCAGGAGCCTAAGCGTCACTTCCATAGGGACTGGTCCCTTGTTCATTTAACACAGAAGTGGCCAATCAATCACTTGGAAAAGTGCATGTTTAATACCTGTCTTTCCCCAAAGTCTAGGTCCACCTGCTGGCAAGGAAGCACCAGAGCCTGCTTCATTTTCATGGAGTCCGCAAGGCCTGTGCCTGGCAGGTAATAGGTTGGCATGCAGTTTAAAAAGCCGAATATATGAATATCTATTATGATCCAAATATGCATTTCTAACTGGGTGTGACAATGATCATTCTCTCTCATTCCTGGTCACATTGTTTGCCTGGATGACAAAGGCTCACGCTCAACAATTTCTCCATCATTGCACAAGCCATGAGCATACACTTGATTAATTATTGCAGCAGCCCCTCCCTAAGACCTTTCAGTCACATGTCTGGCTGTTTCTGCTGTGGCCCCTCCCAGCTTTTCCCTTTCCTGCCCGTCATCTGGGGAACATCCCTGCTCTCAGCTGCTGAAGCCGGGGGTCCCACTCCCACTCCACCATTCCCCTCTCATGGGACAGCCTAAGAGCAAATTCAGGCTCGGGGTCCAGCTCGGCTGCTAATTCTCTGTGCAACCTCGGATAACCTCGGGCAAGCTACTTAATCTCTCTGGCCGGGTCCCGCCTCTGTAAAGTAAGACGCTGTATCAGAGGATTAACCGGGGGCCCCTCGGCCCTGATTCTGCAATCCGCAGCTGTCTGTCTCCTTCTGCATCTCAGCCAGCCTGCCCTGCTCTCTGCCGAGACTTCATTGGCCTGTGAGCAAAATCTGCTCCTCGCCTTTCCACCCCAACTAATTCTTAAGCCAGCAGGCTGTGCCATGCCTGCCACAACAGCCACAACAGCCACGACAGCCACGACAGCCACGACAGCCACAACAGCCACGGCAGCCACGACAGCCACAGCAGCCTAGAGGTAAAATCAGGGCCACAAATAGAAAACAGGATTTTCCTCCTTCTTTTCTTACTTGTAATTAATTGTAGAAGCTGAGTGAGCAGCTCTCCTCAATGGGTCTTACACACACACACACAACTCACACACTTGCACACTTACACTCACATATATGCACACAGTTACACAGGTACACGCTCACTGGCTCTCACACACACATGCACCTTCTCACACGCACTCACACCCCATGTCCTCTGCTTCGGATTGGTCTTTTTGGTTATAAGGAAGAGAAACCGCGTCTGGCGTATGGAACGAGGAGAGAGGGAAGCCAAGGGTCAGGACAAGGCAAAGAAATTGGAAAGTCTCCCAGAATTCCAGAGCTGGACAGCGGGCGAGACATCGGGAACCAGGACAGGGCCCGAGGTCCCCGGAGTTCCGCAGCAGGGCAGATCAGTCCACTATGGCATCCTTCCTCTTATTTCCATAATATTCCTCAAATAAAAGATCATATTCATTCACAGTGTATGCAAGTCAACCCATCACGCCATGCGCCTTAAGCTTGTGCCGGAATGTGTCAATTACTTCTCAATATTGTGTCAAGAATATAATAATAAACTGCCTCCCGTGTTCCCAAAGCTAGGTGAAGACGCAGAAGGTGACCAACAATGTAGAAGCCCCCGTGTGCCCTTCTGCCTTGCAGCGCCCTGACCATGGTTCAGCCTCGCATCCGTCCACTCAAGGTCAAAGTCCTGGAAAAGAGCCTCTGCTGGGCCCAACTCGGCCACACAGCCACCCCTCGGTTTACAGTCTCCATGAAACTGCGTGCTGTCGTGGCTCAGGGCCGGTCACCCCGAAGTGTGCTACAGGGGTGCATTGATTATTGTGAACCAAAGTTACTTGAGAAACAGCTGGTGCTGTGAGAACAGGTTATTCCTTTGGGGTGAGTTACTTCCCAAGAAGCTCCTGGGTCCTTCATACCAAGAGGCCACCGAGGGTCTGGCCTACAGCTGGAATCCTGAGCTCCCTTCTCAACAAAGAAGGCAGCGATCGGGACGCAATGGCCCCTCCTATCGTCCAGCCTGATGGGACCGCTGACTGTCCACCGGGATCTATTCTCCTTCGTTCTTACTAATACACGTGCAGCCGGGCAAGCGGCGCCCGGTGAGACTGCATTCCCCAGGCTGTGTGGACGTGATAGGTGCTATTTAAGGGTCTAGAATTTAGGCCACACTCAGTGCTTCCAACACATTCTCTTTCCTTTTACCGTAAGATGGAACCCAGACATGACATGCCCCGGCTCTAACTATGCAAATAACAAAAATTACCCGGGGAATGGTGGAGTAGCAAGCGCTAGGAACCTGGGTCCCTGCGTGACTGTGTGGAGTCCAGCCACCCTGACAACCTGAACCATGAGAACACGAGAGATCACCTGCGATGCATTGAGCCCTCTTAGGGAGTAAGGAGGCTCTTGGCTGCAGAAGCTCAGTTCTCCCTCTGATACACCTACCAGCCAGGGACGCCTTCGTCACTGGGCCCAGAAGAGAAACGCTCCTTGTGGGCACAGCGCAGCACCAGGGAAAGCTTGCTGGTCAGCCGGTCTCAACCCAGCTCACTTGGCATGTGCTGCAGGACCTTGGGCTTCAGGCAAGAGCAGTGTTGCCCGAGGAGATACACCTCTAAAGGGTGCGTGGGCCCTGAATGGAGTAGCACACTTTCCTATCATTTCCTTAGCCAAAATGAGGGGATCCGAGGGAATGGTTTGCAGAACTGGCGGAGGGCAAAGACAGATCTCCAGTGTCACGGGGGCTAAGAAGGGTGATGGTGGGTATTGCTGCAGGGATGCCCGAGGTTCCCTTCTAAAAACCCCGAGGGGCAAATGGGAAGTCGAAGAAAAGCGCACAGAAGGAGACAGTGGGAAGCACAGGCAAAATCCCAGATGTGAGATCAACTCACATTGAAGGGCGGAGAGATCAAGCGAATAAAAGGATCGAATTTCGCCAGTCGAAGCCTCGGCTTCCCATCTGCTCCCTGGTGTCCCAAGTCCCATCATCACCGAGATGAGAACCATCTGGCTGTCCACACGCCACCCGCCAACGCCTGTGTTTTTCCAGCAAACCGGCCACATGGGGATTGTCATGCGTGAGTCACAGGTGTCAGCAGGGCCTCCATCATCGCTCCGACCGGCCTCTTGTTCAGATGGGAGAGCCCGGCTCAGAGACTGGCCTGCCGGGGCCTCCTTCCAAACAGTAATTGTCGCCATCTGGGCAGCTTTGAAGGTGACAAGTTGTTTTCGCAGCACAGTCTATTTGATCTTCTCAGCCTGATGATAGGCCTGGGTGACCAGGGAAAAAGGCTCAGGGCAGGGACACAGCATGCCTTCAGATGACAAGGCCAAGAGAAGGACTTCAGGTTCCCGAGTGGCGGCTGTCATCACCCCCCTCTGTGTGGATGCCGACACCCTCCTTCCGGGACTCGCTGTAACCCAGCAGGGCTCCCGGCTCCTCGCCTCAGCAGGGCCCCCCAGCTCCGGATGCCAGCCCGGCATCAGTGAGCACAGTGCCCGTGCCCACACCCCACACACATTTTCTGAGCCCATCGCTCAGCTGGTTTCTTAGAGCGCCAACTGCTCAGAACTGCAGTCAGAGGCCAGGGATCCTTGTAGGCTGAGGGCAGGGGGCCATCAAGACCCCGCTTGCCCCCAGCTGGTTTGGCTCAGTGGTTAGAGTGTCAGCCTGCAGCCTGAAGGATCCTGGTTCGATTCCGGCCTCGATTGCAGGCTTAATCCCTGGCCCGGTCGGGGTGCGTGCAGGAGGCAATCAATGTGTCTCTCTCACATCGATGCTTCTCTCTCTCTCTCCCTTCCACTCTCTCGGAAAAGCAATGGGAAAAATGTCCTTGGGTGAGGAATTTAAAAAAATTGCCTGCTTGGCTACTGATGCTGGACCTGGCTTCAAGTGCCCACCCCTCCATCTCTCAGTTAGACGACCTGAAGCAAGTCACTGCTCCTCTCTGAGCCTCAGTTTCTCCACATGTAAAATGGAACTAATCATATCTACGTTACACATGTGGTTTAAGTATTAAAAGTAATAATTATAGAAAGCCCTTTGCCTAGTTCTGTCAAAAGGAGATGTTGAAGAATAGCTTATAATTATCTATTATTATTGGAGGTATGAAAGGCACAAACTTCCTGGCTGCCTTGATGGTTTTTTCAGGGCACATCCCCAATCTGCACCTTCAGGTGGGTCCTGGTCCAGGTGAGGCCCCCAGAGCAGGTGGCCGGAGCCCAGAGCTGTGCATGAACTCCCGCGACCTCACACTGCAGAGGGGAAGGCCCCGAGCTGGCCTGGCGCTGCCCTCAGTAATAAATAAGCATGTGACTAAGTGAGGATAATACTGAGGAAATGTGGTGGGGCCCCAGGGTGACCTCGGGGAGGTGGAGCTGGGGAAGGGAGCCTGTGTCCCCTGCAGTGACTGGACCCAGCCTCTACCTCCACCCCCGACCTCTACTGCGCTGGCTCAGTGAGCTGCAGCCTCCCCCGTATACGGGGCCAGGGCTACGTTTCCAGAAGCTTCCTGCGCTGCCGGCCTTCAGCCGGGCCCCTGGGAGAACAGGTTTCTGTTGTTTTTACTGGATTTTTTTGTTTGTTTGTTTTTAATATGTCCTTATTGCTTTCAGAGAGAAGAAGGGAGAGGGGGAGAGAGAAACATCAATGATGAGAGTCACTGATCGGCCACCTCCTGCACGTCCCCTGCTGAGGACCGAGCCCGCAACCCGGGCATGTGCCCTGACTGGGAATCGAGTCACAATCTCCAGGATCCTAGGTTGATGCTCAACCACCGAGCCATGCTGGCCTGGCAAAATTTCTGCTGTTTTAAGCCACTAAGGTTGTGGTCATTGATTACAGCAGCCCTAGGAAACCAAGGAAACCTAATCACGGTGCAACACTTGCCTCCCCCGTAACAGTGTAGCCACGTCCCATTCCATGTCACGGAGGCTTAGTCGCATGGACACTGGCCACAGATACAACCAATTTCTTATATGATCATATCGAGAGGATGGGGGAGGGCAAGCACAAGGAATATATATACAGATGTATGTGGTGATGCACAGGATTACCAAGGAAACCAAGGAAACCTAATCACAGTGCAGACCGGAAGGTCATACCAAATGTGGGAACAGCACAAGCAAAGGCTCAGAGGCATGGCAACGCGAGATACGGACTGGCCCACGCATGGATGTGCGCAGGGCAGTGTCCTGAGCGTGTTTGTTCCCGTTAGGGCCCCCTGCATTTCTGAACACCCTTGCTGGGCTTGGGGGTTTCCCACCCAAAGAATCTGGGAGAAGGGCAAATGTTTTCACAGCCTCTCTTGCAACTGGGGTGCAGGGAGGTGACCAGGCTTCCCACTCAGACCTTGAGTCAGAAGCTCGTGAGCACCTAGGAACCCATGCCAGGAACCGAAGGCAGCGTGGCATCCAAGGCCAGGCCTGGGCCCGTCAGCTGTGGCTGCGACCGAGTCTGTGCCCAGTGGGGCAGCAGGAATATCTGCACAAGAGCATCTCTGAGGTGGCTTTGGGGCTTCATTCCCCACTGAACGGCCTGCAGGCCAACCCTCTAACACACCCTCTCCCACCCCCACCTCCAAGGACCTGAGCTGCTTGCCCATGGCCTCCAGGCACAGGCCTGCCAAGTTTTCCAGTGTGTCTCTGCGAGCTCTGTGGGCACGGGGCAGGGAGGGCTCCATTCATTTATTCAATCAGCAACGGTCTGGTCCCCCATTTCCTGTGTGTCAGGCACCCTGTCAGTCTCAATCATATGACAACACTCCCTTTGGTTGCTATGCGGTTGCTAAAAATACCTTCAAATAAACCTTGGAATCAAAAAAGTGACCCTCGGGGAAGGAAAAGGTCACCTCCTCATTTTCTGAATCACTTGGTCTGGGAAGAAAACAGAGCTTGGTGCCCGGAAGGGAGCCGGCCACCACCTACATGTTCTGGCCCGGGGGGATCCGGGCCTATTTTTGGCAACAGGGAACTCTGAATCGGCTCTCACCTCGACACCCTCGGGGTTCCTGACAGGGCAACATTTAGGACGCTGGTGTTTATTTATGGAACAGAAACAACAGGACACACTTGCTCACTGTCACCATGATGTGGGAGCTGGCTCCTCCCTTAGCCCCTGAGGGCCCCTCCACCACATCACCAGGATACTTTGGGGACCCCTTGAGAGACACAAGAAACCCTCCTTCCTGGAGGGTGGGAAGGGAAAAGCCTCGCAGCAAGCCCCCTTGTTCCCCACTGGGCACAGAGGGGGCCTCCCGCTCAGAAGTGCCCCTCCCCATCCCGGACGCTCCCAGGCTCCTACTGTACCCACCCTAGGACCCAATGTTGGGGACCATCCTCTTGCCTCATCTCCTGTCTCCCCCAAGCGGCCTTTCTCAGAGGGTGCTGTATGGCTCCGGGGACTGGGGTGCCCTGTGCCATCTTCAGCGCCCGCTCTCCTTGGGCAGGTCACTTCCCTTCTGCTGATCATTCTAGTGTCACTCAGCTCACGGGGCTGTGAGGAGGAGGCCACGTGAGGACATGGACGGGCGGGCGGGTTCTCTCCCACCTCTGAAGGCTCGGGGTGGGAGGCGGCTGTTCATCTTGGTCGTGAGAAAGCAGGGACCAGCCTCCTCCGGCTCCGGAAGCCCTGGGCTGGCACACAGGGCAGAGCTGGCCTTGGTGGGCACTTGATGGGCAGACAGAGGATGGACAGATGGACAAATGAGCGAGACTTCTGGGGAGGCCACAGGGTGCTTTATAATGGAAAACATGCAAATTGAGCCCCTGTCAGTGTGGCTCAGTGGTTGAGTGTCGACCCCTACACCAAGAGGTCACCAATTCGATTCCCGGTCAGGGCACATTCGGGGGTTTGCAGGCTCGATCCCCAGTAGGGGGCGTGCAGGAGGCAGCCGATCAATGTTCCTCATCCATGTTTCTCATCTCCCTTCCTCTCTCTCTCTCTCAAATCAATAAAATATCTTTGTTGTTTTTTAAAGAAAAAAATGTTGCTGTTTTCATTCCTGGTCAAGGCACGTACCTAGGTTGTGGGTTCGATCCCCAGTCAGGGCAACTGATCGATGTCTCTCTCTCACTCTCGCTCTCTCTCCCTTTCTCTCCCTCTCTCTCTCCCTTCCCCTCTCTCTAAAATCAATAAGCATGTTCTCGGGTGAAGATTAGAGAAACTGGTTCACTGCCATCTGCAGCCTTCCTTTACCTGTTCAAAGAGCACCTAGTGTATGCCTGCCTGTGGACTGGCTGGCAGATAGTGTAGACATGGCCCTACCCTCACGGAGCTACGAGTTCGTAGGGGACACACAGCCTTGGGTAAAGTGGGTGTCCCATAGAATAGCCCCCGGGTGGCACAGAATAATAGGCATGGCCGAGAAGGCTCCCTGAGGAGGGCCACTGAGGCTGCCACTTGGGGAGGGGAGGAGCTGAGGGAAGAGCATTCCCAGGTGGGGAGCCAGCAGTGCCAATGTCCTGGGACAGGAAAGTGCTGCTTAGGAGAAGATCTGGAGCCGAGCTTGGTTTTAGATGCAGCAGAATCCACAGCGGGGTGGTTTGCCATCTTAAAAATCCCTCTGGGCAGAAAACAGATCAGTAGCTCCCAGAGAGTGGGGGGCAGGGAGGTTTGATCGAAAAGGGTGGCACAGGCAATGTGTGGTGTGATTGAACTGCCTTGTGGCCCTGGGGTGTCACGTACATGATTTGGTATTTGTCAACACCCATGGAGCCGGAAATCACGAAGAACAAACTTTCCCAGGTACACATTTTTTAAAAGTCTTTTTAACAAAAAAAGATCCCTCAGGCAGCTGTGAGGAGAAAGGGTGAGAGGGGGAGGAGGGGAAGTGGGGAGCCAGCTGAGGCCACTGCTATGCCCATGGGGAAGGTGGCCAGTCCGGCAGGTGGTGGCCTTGGGGACACTGATGTGAGCTCAGGTCATTGACCTCTGGGAGCTTCCATTTCCTCCCAGGGGACATGGTGCAATGATTCCCACTGGAAGCTGACCACGTGGGTTGGAGGTGACACCAGTAACGCACCTGGTAGGGCCTGGCTATGCAAGGTGCTCAGCACTTAGGAGCCTGGGTGGTTGTGTTTTGCCAGATGGTGCCTTGGGTGAGCTCTCCCGGCAGGGACGTGGGGGTGTTGCATTCAGAAAACAGACCCAAAGGTGAACCGAAGGGGAATTAGTCAACGGTGAAGGGTGCCTGCCCGGAGGCCCCCCCGGCCTGTGGATCAAGTGACGTCAGGGGGCAGAGGAATGCGGCCCAGAATGTTGTGTGTGAAGCGTTCTCTCTCCCAGGGAGGCCCGAGCTGTGAGTTGGGGCTAAATCGGGATCTAAATGAAGCTGTGGCCTGAGCAGAGAGGGGTGCGGGGAGCAGAGAGTAACCAGGGAAAGCCCGGCCCGCAGGTGCATCTTTGGGGAGGTGGAGACTCCAGCTGGAGCCCCGTGTCGTGCAGGCCAGGGCACAGGGGTCAGGAGGCCTCGATTCTGCTGCAGCTCAGCCGCTCAAGCTGGGTGGCTTTGGGCAGGTCACCCAACTTCTCTGCCTCATGATAAGACTCCTATGAGTAGCGCCGTTGGTGAAAAGAACACTGATGCTGATGGTGATGAAGGACTGACACACTGAGTCAATGTCCTTGCCCTCCCCGGTCCCGTCGGCAGGCTGAGTATTTGAGCCTGTAAGTGGGGAAGGAGAGAGCAGAACATTGTGCAGCTGCTGCTGAAAACAGGCTGGGGCTTCCTCAAAAAGTCAGACATAGAGTTGTCACTGATCCAGCAATTCCATTTAGGGAACTGAATTTCAAAAGAACTGAAAACAGGAAAGCAAACACTTACACAGCACTGTTCACAGTAGTCCAAAGGTAGAACGAGCCCCAGTGACCATCAACGTGTGACGGATAAACACATGTGGTCTGTCCACAGCGTGGAATATTACTCAGCCGTAAACAGGGGTGAAGGGCTGACACCTGCTATAGCACGGGTGAACCCCACCAGCATCACACCGAGTGTAGGAAGCCAGACCCCAAAGGTCATGCGATTCCCTTTGGATGCCATGCCCAGGATAGTAAATCCCTAGACGGACACAAAGCAGACTGGTGGTTGCCAGGGGCTAGAGTTATGGGGACTGACGGCCTGTTGGTGTGGGGTCTCCTTTGGGGGTGCTGAAAATGTTTTGGAACTAGAGAGAGGTAATGGCTGCCCAATATTGCGAATGTACTAAATGACACGGAACTGTAGCCTTTTAAATGTTAATATACGCCGCGTGAATTTCACCTCACTTTTCAAAAAGGGGGGAGTTCCCACAGTCCATACTGCCGAGAAGAGAGGACTGGTCTGGTGAGGACTGATTGTCACACCAGTCCCCCCTCGGCCATCCCGCAGCCCTCGTGGGTGTGTTAATGCCCTTAGTTTACTAAGAGGAGCCTGGGGCTCCTGCTCAAGCTAGTGCAGCTGGCGGTGGCAGCCCTGGGTTTAAAGTCAAGGTTAGCGTCTCCATCATCCACCCCTGCTGTGCCTGTTGCTCTGCTAGTCACCACACATCAATCATCGGACCTGAGTGTCACAACCTGTAAGGCAGGAGTTGTCATCTCCGTGTTACGTAAGGAGATTGGTGAACAAAGCAGTTCATGGAGCCACCGCAGCATCAAGGGACAGAGGTCCAGGAGGCGCCATAGCCCCGAGGAAGACAAGCCATGGGGCGCTTGGAGAGCACAGACAGAAAGTGAGGGGTGTAGAGACCGAGCCCGGAGAGAATGGGGGCTGCCCGAGCCGGTGCACTCGCTGGGCCGGAGAGCGACGGGGCCGGTGTGCAGAGCTGAGGGGAAAGGAAGCAGGCGAGGGGAGGTGTGCAGAGTGCAGGAGAGCTCAGAACAGGGGTCCAGAGGGGCTGAGGCCTTGGCTGCGACGGGGCCGATGGGTAGACACAGGAGAGAGATGGGTGCGGCCAGATAGTGGAGGCCTGGGGCCGGTGCCAAGGCCTCCCTGCTCAGTCTCCTCTGAGCATGGGGCACACAGCACCGCCTCTGGGCAGAACCAGGATTGGGATCCGGGGGGGGGCTGGTGGGGGAGGGGCAATTCAATGTCCTTCCAGGTCCTCTGCCTTCACATCTCCAAACACTTCAGCCTGTGGCCGCAGCCCCCAGCCCCAGCCCCCTGGAGTCCTTCGAGGAGAAACTGCGCCAGATCCCATCGAAGACAACGCCACCAATCATGAGTGACACCCCTCTGAGACTCGGTCTCCTGATGAAGAGGAGGGTGGGGAGGAGACAGGAGAGGCCTGGGCCCTGTGCCAGCCTGGTGGGCTCCAGGCCACTTAATCAGGCTGGTGCAAGGCTGGGGCCAGGGTTGGGGTCCCAGGTTCAGTGGGAGGTACGAGGACCCTGCAGGCAGACCCAGCTCCCGGGGAGGGGGGGGTCCTGGCTCAGCGGGCAATCCCAGGAGAAAAGGAGCCAATGGATGCCAGGAACCAGTCTCCGAAGCCACCTTGAGGATTTCCCAGCCTCCAAAGCCCCCGGCGGGCGCCCCATCAGCCGGAAGTGAGTAATCACCTCTCAAGACCCACCAGCAGCGACAGCCCCACGGCCAAGGACAGGGGTAGGAAGTGTGGCCAGGCTGGCTGGCTGACTGCTGACCAAGGCTCCTTCCCACCAGACCTGAGCGATGGACACTGTGTCGGCCCCAACAGGGCAGCAGGGAGGACTGCAGGGGGACTGGGCCTCCCAGGACACCCCCTCTCCCTCCCCCCCCACGTGCCCCTCCCACCTCGCCCTTCGCAGCAGGAAGAGCCAGGACTTCCCTCACTCCCTGAATCCAAGGAGGGGGGTGGGAAGCCAGGCGGGGCAGAAATTGCGGGGGAAAACCCACTTCATCTGGTTCTGTAGAAGTTAAATAGAACCAGATGAGTTTGTTTTCCACAAGGCTTTCCTGTTCCGGTGAGAATGAAACGCGCACACTCGGACGAGCTATAAAACGTGAACTGTCACCTCCGTGACCGCGCATGTGAGTTAGCTGCACGGATATTTGAACGGAAACACGTTGAACAATAAAGATGAACGGTAGAATACACGTTGAGCATTTAAATTTAAATTTTTCTTTAGTCAGAAGGACATTCAATAGCCAAGAGCTTATCACCGGGCAGTGGGCAGCCCAAGGGAATGAGGGCTGGGCCTGTGGCCCAGGGCAATGGCTTCAGGGCTGGAGGGGCCTCTGGGGGCAGGGACAGGGGCAGGGACAGGACAGAGGGCCGCACAGCACCTGAGACGCACTCCGTAGGGGTCATAGTTGTGAATGTTAGTGCCAACCAGTGAAAACTACAGCCCCCCAGTTCCCCAGGTCTATGTGGGGTGTATGAGGGACCAGGCCCTCCCGGGGCGGCTGCTGATGAACAGAAAATGGGGTTGGCTTTCTGGTCAGGACCGTGGGCTCTGGACAAAAGCACAGCCCCCTCCTGGAGGCCAATGGAAAACGGCCTTTCTGGGGCTGGGTTTGAGGACATACAGACGTTGGAGAGAATGTTCCAGAGCACCGAGGCGGAGGGGCAGACATTTGTAAACAAATGAGAGTACACAAGTGCCAGAGCCCGCCTTCGTGCTCTGTGCGGTCGTTTCTGCACCCCGACAAGGCTGGATTGGAGGCGTTTCCCCACGGATGAGGCTGGGCCTTCATTCCGCCAGCAGCTGCTCGCGGGCGCCGGCTCCATGCTGCACGTATTAGGCAGCAGGGGCGAGACCAGTCCCCGCTCCGTGGGGCTCACGTCCACAGGGGCGTGGAGGAAGCCCAGGCTGCTGAGCAGACAGGGCATGGATCCTGACCCAGCACATCAGGAAACGGTCCTGGACAGCCTCCCAAGAGAAGGGCAGGAGCCACCAAGCGAAGCAAAGAAAGGACGC
Source organism: Miniopterus natalensis (assembly GCF_054644295.1). NCBI lineage: Eukaryota > Metazoa > Chordata > Mammalia > Chiroptera > Miniopteridae > Miniopterus > Miniopterus natalensis. Next base: position 6,717,978 of record NC_142081.1, on the reverse strand, counting down.
TCCCGGCAGAGTTGACAGCACATGAGAAGGTCTGCAGTCAAGTGCGGTCCTGCCAAATTCAGGAGCCTTAGGTGGTTCTGGGGGGTAATGCTTAGGGGCTGGACGGGAAACCGGAGAAGCCAAAGGACAGGAGGGCAGGAGGGCAGGAGAAGGGCAGGTTCCCCGCACACCACACAAAGGGGCCATGGCTCAGTGCGGAGGTTGCCAGGGTTCTGCAGGAATTACCTGATCCCTCCTCTTTTTCTCTGAGTGCAGCTGGCCTGGCTGGAGCAGGAGTCCCGGCAGGGCTGAGCCCCGCAGGCCCCAGCCAAGCAAACCGAAAGTGAGTCAGTGGCTGCACAGATTTTGCAGGAAGGGTTTAGTCAAATTTTCTCATGTACGAAAGACATGCTAATCCAGACATAAATTAGTGCAGGGTGTTACTGAGTCCATAAGGAGAGCCTTTTGAACTAGTTCCCCACCCAGGCTCTGCCCCAAATAGGGAACTGGCCTCAGTAAGGGGCTCCTCCCAGGCATGGGGTGTCTCATTCATTCACTTCTCCCTGTTGATAAACAGCCCAGCTATGTAGATGTTTGATAAAAGAGTGGATGAGTAGCTGGATGAGTGTGTGGGTGGATGGATGGGTGTAGGATGGGATGGATGGATGGATATAGGGATGGATGGATGGATATAGGGATGGATGGATGGATGGATGGATGGATGGATGGATGGATGGATGGATGGATGGATGGATGGATGGATGGATGGGTGGGTGGATGGATGGGTGGGTGGATGGATGGATGGATGGATACACGGATTGATGAGTAGTTGGGTGAATGGGTAGATACAAGTGCCAGTGGATGGAAGAGAGGGTAATTGTTTTATAAAATACAAAGATTCTTTTGATGTCAGGACACAACACAATGGCACTTGAATGGAAGAAAGGCAGAGATTTTGTTCTTTTAGTTTCAAATGAGAGGAGGCTTCCAGCCTGAGCCACATAGGGGCTGCCCCCAGGACCAGGGTAACGGCAAGCTGGCGCTGCAGGGAGCAGAGTACGCCTGCAGTCAGGAAAGGTTAGCCAGGCTGCCCAGGTTCCCTGTGGGTTGGCTGATTTGAATAATTTTGTGAGGTCCAAGGTATAGGGACTACCCAGGATGCTTAGGGCCAGGGCACGGTTGTCCGAGGTATGAGAGCCCAACGGGGGAAATGATCGGAGTTTGAACTCAGCTGCCCAAGTAGGACTGACCAGGCTCTAGCCAGGACCTCAAAACTGGGCCAAGGCGGTGTTTTAAAAATTATACCACAGCGGTGGGTAGAGAAGTGTGCCGATGGACGGGTGCCCTCTGGAGCTCTCTTGGTCAGTAGTCCTCACAGAAGCATCAGCATCGGGTCCAGACCTCTGAATGTGGGGGGAAGGACGTCGCAAGGTCCCCGTCCATCCTGATGGGTCTCGGCATGCTTTGGATCATAGGACCCCTTCAACAATTCGCTGAAGGCTCTAGATCTTCTTCACTGGAAAAAGCCCATAGCACAGTTCCGTATACCATTTCAGCAGACAGTAGACTCTAGGCAGCTGACCCACAGAGCCCTGTCCCGACCTGGAAGGTCAGGACCCTCAGACTAAGGAGCCCAGTGGTGCTGGACGGCCAGTGTGCAGAGCAATCCCAGGGCGGGGAAGGACTTGACTCAGGGTTACGTGACAGGCTCATCACAGCTGCGCCAGGCCTAGATCCCAGGCTTCCCCGTGAACCTTTCTGGGACTCAGGTTCCCCACCTGTGTGACGATGGAGTCGGACTTCATTACTGGCTTATATCTGGATCAGAGAAGTTACAGGAGAAGGAGAGACCGCAGCTGGGGTTCCGACCCCCCTGTCTATTCCTCAGCTCCTCCAGGCCCACTTTGTTTGCTGTCTTTTGAAGGAAAAGCTTTAAGAGTTTCCAAAAAGAAAAAAAAAATGTTTGAAAACCCCCGCATTTTGCGGTCTCTCTGCTTCCAGGAGTGTTAAGTGCTGTGAATTGTCAGCAAGTCTCCAGAGAGAAGCCGAGATCAGGGAAGGAGTGAGAGGAAGCCACAGCGAGCTTCCCAGAGGAACGCCGTGTCCTGGGGGAAAGACCTTCAGCGTTGCCGGAAAACAGGACAGGGAAAGGGGTTCGAGCTCTCAAGATGCTTCTGAGTTTCCACGGCCCACCTCCCTTGGGAGGCACACGTGGCGTAAAAAATCGCCAGAACTTCCCCCTGCCCACCTGGCCACCTCTGTTTACACCTAACACGAAACAACCATGTAGGGAAAACAAATTGGGATACGCAGGAAATGTGTTAGACAATTCTGTTCACTTAAGGAGTATGCCAGAGGCAAGAACACGAGTATTTCGGGGTCACCTGCCAGGCAGCCACTATCACATCTATTATTTCATTTAATTGCAACAGGGGGTGCAGAGAGGGTAAGACACGGACCCCGGAGCCAGGCGGCCTGGGTTCCTGGGAGGATCAGCTGAGTCCATGCGTTTGTGGGCTGAGGAAAGGGGCCGCCTCAGAGTAAAAGCTGCATCGTGTCGGGACCGTGTCGAACGCTCCTCTGAGACTCGTAGGGCAGCCACGGTCTACACAATAGAACTTTCCTTGGGCCAACCTGGAAATTGGTCTGTGGGACCCGCGAGCGGAGAGGCCCGCAGAGGCCTGGGCAGCCGCCGCGTCCCACCTGGTCCCTGGGACCTGGTTTAGAAACTGCAGCCAGCGGGCTCAGGGCGGTGGGCAGGCCAGGCGAGGGGCTGGGCTGGAGGTGGCGGGAGGAAGTGCCCAAGGAGGGTGATGACATCACAGCCCAGCCCTTGAAAGATGAGCTGTTCCTGCCGCCGCTCCAGCTCAGCCGGCTGCAGCTCCTCGGAGGGGAGGGGACGCCAGGCAGCCCTGCGGGACGCCGGACACCGGAGCAACGGGGGCGCCCGCGCAGCTCCCCCCAGACAAGGTGGGTGCCCGCCGGGCCAGGGCCGGCCCAGCCGCCCAGCCTCTGCTCGGGGACAGGCAGTCCCAGCACAGAGGGGAGGTGGCAGGTGGGTGTCACAGGGGCTGAGTCTCAGGCTGGGACAGGAGTCTCCCTCAGGTCCTGTGGCGTTTGGGCAAGTTCCCTTCCTTCCCGTTGCTGACAAGGGACAAGAAGGGCCCCTAGCAAGAGGAATTGGCTCTTTTGTTTTGGGTTTGTCTTCCGGCATCAGGGAGACAGACGGGCACGTGTGTGTTTGTGTGACATGTTTGGTACAGGCTTGATTTGATTTTCACACTCTGGCGGACGCCTCGGACAGAGCTTTAGTCCCCGAGAGGCGAGGCAGGGACGGGTGTGGGCTCAGGCTCCCGAATCTGGCTTTTCACTCACAACTGTGCTGCTCCCTGGCCCTGTGTGACCTTGGACATATTGCTTACCCTCTCTGAGCCTCGTTTCTCTGTGTGCAGAGTACTCTGCTGGCCTGCTCCCCGGGGCGGCCGGGGTTTAACTCAGACCAGGGTGGTAGGGAGTTTGTAAATGTTGGCTGATGTGCACTGAGGTGGTGATTTTAACTCATCTCCTCCACACCACACCCCTGTCCCGGTGCAGGACAGAGGGATCGAGAGCATAGGCTTTGCATCCAGCCCTGGGTTGGAGTCCCAGCTTTGTTTCCATCCCCTGCATGACATTTTTGACCACATTTCTTCCCTGTTTCTTGGGCCATAAAGATGACCTGGCAGGGTTGCTGCAAAGGTAGAAATGGGCTCATTCCTGTGAGGGGCCACATATGTATGCAGTCGGCGCTCAATAAATGGTAGCCCTTATTAGAACTGCTGAGGGCAGGCTGTGTCCTGGGCCCGGGCGGGGGTGGAAGATGGGCGTTGCTCTCCGGGGCAGGTTAGAATGTGCCTCCCTGAGTCACCAGCTGCCCGTGGCTCCTGCAGCTCCGCAGGAAGCTTAGGTCTGGCCCAGGTGTGGGGCAACGGGCCCGGGCCAACCCCACCTCTGAATTCCTTCTCTGAGACTCCAGGGAACACTGCCCTCCCCCTTCTCTGGAGAAACACCGTCTGTGCCCTCTGGGCCCTGGCAGCAGTGGGGAGATGGGGACACTGTAAGGGGGAGCCCCACAAGCTTGAAGGCGTTTTCTGGGGAGGGAGGCCCATAGGAGAAAGGGGTTTGGAAAACATTAAAAACAAGAAGACTCCCAGGCAGACCCCACAGGCAGGACCCCAGGGTCTCCACTCAGCTCTGTCCTGAACCCACAAAACCCCTGCAGTCTCCTACCCCAAGACCCTCGAGGAAGAGATGAGGAGACTGAGTGTCAAGGTGAAGACATAACCTAGCAGAGCCCTTTGCTCGGTGTCCAGGGAAATGCCTCGACCTCCTGGGGACTCAGGCTCTGTCCCCAAGGGAAGGTGCAGGTGATTAACGTGGATGGTGAGGTTAGACCAGGCTCAGGAGGTGCTGGCCGATGGGACCGAGCAAGGGAAAGAGCTGCGCCACGTGGTCTCTGCTGACACACTGACTGTGTCTGGATACAAGTTCAGAGGGGTCTGAGGGCGATGCCAAGGGCTGCCCCTCACCTCTGCTGCCTCGTGGTCAAGGAAGGGTCCACCTGGGGCAGGCAGAGTGCCCTGCAGACCCACCAGGGAGCTCTGGCTTTCAGAATGGAGGCAGAGATCTTGTCTGTCCCATCACAGCTCTCTCCCTGGCACAGGGAACTGTGCCCACCACAAGGCGGGCTCTGGTTGTTATTGCTGAATGGTTGGATGGATGGATGGATGGATGGACGGATGGACGGATTGGTGGATAAATGAACACTGGTCACAGAGCAGGCACTAAAAGCACACAAAGTATATCGCTACATGAAAGAAGCCAGACTGAAAAGGCTACGTGCTGTAGGATCTCAACTCTATGACCTTCTAGAAAAGGTAAAACATGGAAACAATAAAAATATCAGTGGTAGGATGAATAGATGGAGCAGAGAGGGTTTTTAGGGCAGTGAAGCTCTCTTGTTCAATGCTGCAATGGTGGGTACATGTGATTATGCATTTGTCCAAACCCACAGAGGGTTCAAGGCCAGGAGTGAACCCCAATGTCAACTGTGGACTTCGGGTGATGATGACATGTCAGTGCAGGTTCATTGATTGTAATAAATGCACCACTCGGGTGTGAGGGGAGGTTGATGGTAGGGGAGGCTGTGAGTGGGGGTGGCTGGAGGAATATGGGAAATCTTTGTACTTTTTGCTCAATTTTTTTATGAACCAAAAACTGCTCTAAAAAATAAATTCTATTTAAGAAAAAAGAAAAAAAAGCACACAGAGCAGGCCTGTGTGTTGATTTGAGGAGTCAATAGGTGCTTGGAGTATCTCAGGGCCATGAGTCAAATGATGAGAACTTACTAAGACTTGATCCCCAAAGCGCATCATTTCCAGTGCCCACCCAGTCCGGGCACGCCCTGAGCCCCGAGTATCAACCTCAGTGTGCATGCTTCCAGGGACAGAGAGCTCACTACTTTACAAGGCAGCTCACTCCATCTCAGGAGAGCTGTACCGTTAAGAAGTTCTTTAGACTGATGCTAAACTACTTTCCCACTGAATACTTTCTCTTTTTTAGAATTGGACTGAAAATTCTAGTCTTTATTGTTCTCTCTGAGCTAAATGTCCACAACTCTTTCACCAAAACACACTTTCCACGTCAAATCCAAGGAGTCGGGTGTCTCTTTGGCTCTGTCATCAAAGTGGGGTCTATAAGGTTCTGGAGATAGAAAAATGTGAGCCCCCCAAACCATCACAGCACAAAGCAGGCTGGAACAGACCTGGGCTCTGGGTTCAAATTCTGACTGTTTCTTGACTAGAGAAGCTCTCTGAGCCTCAGCCTTCCCAACTGCACAGTGGGGCTTATCCTTCCTATTTCTGGGACCGCGGTCCAGGTTAACTCAGATGGCCCAGATGCAGAGGAAGCAGGGGCCGGGCCCACAGCAGGTGCCTACCTAGCAGACAGATGGCCCAGGGGACCAGGAAAAGAGCCTGGGACTGTCAGAAGGGTTGTCTTTGCCCCACAGTGGCTTGGGGGTTCGCAGGGAAAGGGCACCCCAGCATACCCACGCTCATGTTCCTAGGCAATGCACCCATGGTGGTGCCTGCAGGCGCCCAGACGCTCTTCCCTGAGGCTCAAACATCCCACACCCGCCTCAATGCCGTGGGCCTCGCTGACCTCCGTGGCCGGGGGGTTCCGTGCAGTGGGACACAGAGAACTGGCTTCCAGATCCCAGCCCAAACTCACATGCTAGTTGAGCGACCCTAGGCAAGTCACTTTGTTTCTCTGAGCCTCTTGGGTCCCCGTCTGAAAATCAGCAGAGTCTGTGCTGGGCATCTCATGGGGTGTCATAAACTGTAGAGTGCTGGGCACTGGCACAGCCCGTGGCTTCTGTGTTTGTTATTGTGCTGATTTGTACCCATGACGCCACGTCCCCTATTCTTTCCTGCGGGATCCCTGAGCAACCATGCTCCAGGGCGGTGTGTCCTGATGGGCAAAGACCAGTCATTTTCAAACTTTGCTGTGCCCTGGAGTCCCCTGGAGGTGGGTCCCCCACGCAGACTCCAAGGCCCTCCCCTGGACTCCGACTGGGGGTTCTCGGCTCCCAAAGACTTGCTAACATCTCCAGGGATTTCACAGCAGGGAGCCTCCATCCACACCTTAAGGCAAACTGCCTTAGCAAAGGGCTTTCTGAGGGGAGCAAACTTGGGAGGAACTCCCTGGACCCTAATGCCACCTCCCCGACCCCTCCTCTTAGTCCCCACAGCCGATCGACCTGGGGTCCCTAAACCCTGGCACAGACATTCCATCTCTGTCCCTCCCACCTGGTCTCAGGACTGACAGACACCTTCTCCCTGAGAACACAGACCCTCGGGAGCCCCCAGCCCAGCTCCTCTGGAAGTGGACTTGGGCCTCAAGGTTCTGGGAAGCATCATATTGTGTCCTGTCTCCCCCACCCACTGGAAGTCCCTCGAGGGAAAAGACTGAACCCAGCCCAGAGTGTGGCACCCACTGTGCACCCTGCAAGGGTGACACCCTGCCCATGGACCGGAGGCTCTCTGGGGTCTTTCCAGAGCCTCTGAGACGGCACCTTCCAGCCAAATGTGAAATCAATCCCATCAAATAATGCAAGAAAAAGAAAGACACGTTATACAGAAAAAATTAGCGTGATCAGTGAGACCAGTTCAGTGCTAAGGTATGGCTAACAAACTGGGTGGAGTGTGATTATGAAGATGATTAATAACTGCTTCAAAAGGATACTTAAAATAGAAAAGACATAAAAACTTAAGCAATAATCTGGGACTAAAATTCCTCATTATTGTAACTAAATCTGAAAAATGGGAAGGGGGAGGAATGGGGGAAGGAAAAGTGTGCTAAAGATGTTCTCGTACCCAGAAGAATAGTTATTTTTCTACTTGATGTTAATAGGTAGATACAGGTTTTAACATGTTTGTTAAAAATTGAAAGATAACCTTTAGAAGAGAAGATCATATATATGTCTACATAAAATATGTTCCATTTATTATAAATTATATTACTTTGTACTCTACAAGGAATTACATTCTAAGGAATGTATACAATCTCAGTAAGTCCCAGATGTAGAAACCCGACAGGCTGCACTACTTGACCTTGCTGTAGAACACATCGAACATAGAAACCGAACATCACGAACCACTTGACATTTTAGAAAACACTCTTCCTCACAGCTCTTCCACCAGGGACAAGACTGAGATTATAGATATTTGAGAAGTGATTGACTATGAGAATGCTACAAATCAAGTTCATGAGAGGCAGCCAAAGCCATACTATTAGAACAACTCATAGCATTCATTTTGTATTATTATTAAACAATAAAGATGGCCAGTAAATGAATAAAATGTTCAGTTTAAGAAGCTAAATAATAGACAAAAACAGAAGACAAAAGAAAGAAAAAAGAAGTAGAAGACAGAAGAGTGACGACAAAGCAAAATGATTAACTAGAGAGAAAAAAGCATTAATATTATTAGTCCATCTAAGGAAAAACCAAGAGCCGGCTCTCTGATGAGAGGGGCGGAGGGAGTAGCAGGAAGAGACGGGTGCTGTGCAGAGAACTGCAATAAGATGCTGGACAGAGAGCCATGGGGGCCCCTTTACTTGGTGGGCAAGCTCAGCTGGCAGCCGCAGTGGGCCCAGGTTCTCAGCCTTTTCATGGGCACACTGTGTGGGGAGGACCTGCCTGCCTGGGGGTACCTATCAGCCCCAGAAAGGTCTCCATTCCTCCTTGCCCCCGTCCCCCGGGAGAGGGGGGTCCTCTGTCCCTGAGCAGAAGATGCTTTATCTACACAAAGGCCAGTAGCATTTAGCTGAGGCTCCACCTTCTATGCTTCTATGCTTCTGCCTGCATACCGAGGTCTCAGTCGGAGCCCATGGATCAACACGCTCACAGATGTACTATGTATTTAGCCACCAGTATTTTTTAAAAGAGTCAATATTTTAAAATTGAAATAATTCAGGTTAAAATTCAGATTTCCCAGCTTATCTAGAAATGCAAGCAGCTCTGGCCAAGCTGAACTTGACCCTCCCACCTGGTCACACGCAGCTCTTTAGGTGAGGCCTTGGTCTTCCAGTGCCCACAGTCCCCACCCCGCACACAGCCCCAGCATCTGCTCCTCCCACCTGCAGCCCACCACCTGGTCAGGGCCTGTGGGTGTCTAAATTTGAGGCCCTGCTTTGCACCTGTAGATCTTGAGAAGTGTGTGCCCGAGGAAGGGCCACCAAGGCAGAACTGAGCCTGTCACAACCAGCAGAAAGAACTTTCTCAGAGGCGTGGGGAGGAGACACCCACTTCCCCAATACACACTCACTCCCCACACGTTCACTGGAAAGAAAATCCCATGTAAGGAAAGGGAAAGGCAGGCCTACCCCACACTGGACTCTGGGGGCCGAGCTATTAAATGGGCCTGTGGTATCACTGCAGAGAGCCTTAAAGACAGAAGAGCTCCCAGGCCTAAGGCAGGAACAGCCAACAGTGCACTTGAACCATGTTGGAGAGCCTGACTCTTCTGAAAAAAGAAAGGAAAAGCCAGCATGAAACTGAGAACAAACTGAATGACCCAGGATGTTAAGCACACCAGGCTCTCTGATGCCTCTTGGCCTTTGTTCATGCTGTTCCATGCCTACAGTGCTTTTCCTGACTCTCCTCCAGATACTTCACCTGCCTTATTCCCACTCATCCTTTAAGATGAAGAGGTCTCTTCTTTTAGGGAGCCTTTTATGCCCCTTTCCAGTGGGTTAGGTCCAGCCTTGGTGCCCCCACAACTGCCTGTGGCCCCTCAGTGACAGTACTAGTCATGCTGTGTTGTGGTCATCATTTGTCTGTCTCTCCTGCCAGCCTGTGAGCCCCCCTCAAAGGCCAGGGCCTCATCTTATCCATCTGTCCATCCCTAGCCCCCAGTGCAGGACCAGTGTATACACATCCTATTAGTCCTATTTCTCTGGAGAGCCCTGACTCTCTCTCTCTCTGTCTCATACACACACACACACACACACACACACACACACACACCCCATACGCACATGCACACACATGTACACACATACCTCATACACACATATACATAAATACGCACACTCACGCACTGCCTCTCTGCAGCCTGCATGACCCACAGCCAGCTTGTGACAGGTCTAGAAGGTCTGAATTATCTCTGTGGGCAAGTGTCAAGTTCTTTCTCCTGGGCCCAGGTAAAGAGAGGGTGTGCCAAGTGGGGAAGGGAATGCAGCGGGGTAGAGAGGTCACAGGAACTGCCCAGTGCCACACGGAAGTATATCTCAGCCCCAGCTCCAGGCAGCTGGGCCACCCACAAGTGTCACAGTATTCCTCTGATCCACCTGCTAGGCAGGGCCGTGTCCCCACGTGAGAGTCGAGGAAATCGTCTCCAGAGGTGACACAGCTAGTCGGAGGCTGAGCCGGGTTGGGACCTGGCCTGGGCCTTCCCATAAGGATGCTGCACCTGCCAGGAAGCTGAGGCGTAGCTAGGTACTCCCGAGGGGTGCTCAGGCCGGAGGAGACCAGCCTTGCCGCTGGGGAGGGAGCAGGAGACAGGGCTGGAGATGCTGCTGGGAGCCTGAGGCCCCAGCTGGGTGCAAACCGCCTACTAGACGCCTTGCATCTCCTGACAATGGCACATGGTTTACTGTGAGGCTAAATACCAGTCTCAGGGACGGTCCTTGCAAGCAGCCTGGGGAATTTCTTCCAAGAGTCTGTTTGGACTGTGGTGGCTGTGGCGGAGGGGCTGGGGTCACCCGGGGCAGTGACTGCACAGAACAATTTGTAGATCTGGGGACAGCAGAGGTGACTGTTATTCCTGAGGCGGGGAAGGGACCTGAGGGCTAGTGAGATCCTGAGGGCCAGGGGCGACCTCGCTGGGTCCTGGCCACAACCTGCACACTAGAGACAATGCTCCTTGTCCTACAGGTGGGGGGACCCAGGCTCAGAGAAGGGCCACTCACTTAAAGTCACATTGTTGATAAAGGGCAGAGCTGGGATCTGAACGCCCCTGGTGTGACCGGTCGTCCAGGCTCTTTCGTTACACAGCTGGCCCCTTACACGGAGCGGCGAGGGGAGGCAGGTGGAGAAGCCAGAGGTGGGGGCCAGGGGAGAGTGGCAGGCAACTTACAAAGGAAGAAAAATCCGTTGGCTTCTGGTTTTTTGCAGCAACAAAGACATCAGACCCCCAACAGGGCCATCCGCAGACTTAGGGGAGAAACAGGTCAACCCTGAGCGGTCCTTCATGAGCGGGGGGAGCAGAGACCTGCTCACAGGCGGAGGGCTCCAACTTGCCATCTCTGTCACCGTCACAAAATATCATTCAAAGACCTAAACCAGGCCCCAGAGGCTGCGGAAACGTTTGCTCCTGTTCTTTTCTGTGTCTCATGAGGACCCCAAATTCAGTTTGAACCCGGTGGCAGGCATGGCTTTTGCAGCCCGGCAGGAAACCCTCCGCAGCACCTCATCCCGGTGCTTCTTCCTGGGTTGTTAGAGGCCCACTGCATCTACCTGCTCAGGACCGCTGTTTGGTTAAAACAAAAAATCATTGAAAAAACATTCATAAATACTTAACATTTCCTCTGAAATGAGAACAGGATTGTGCAAATATTTACTAGTTTTTAATGTAAGCAAGTTCTTTCTTGGAGCTCGAGTTGGCTGCTTATCTTTCTTACATAAGCTCACCCATAACTCAGCCCCTATTTTTAAGAAATTGGAGAAAACACTTGGCTTATTTAAACATTTTTATTACAAAAGTAATATCTGTTCTTCATAGAAAAATTGGACGCTACTACAAAGAATTTAAAAAAACACAGAAAAGCAGCTCAGGGTCCCAGGCTCAAAGGCGGCCACCAAGAGCAGTGACTTGGCATTTTCCCTCCCACGTTCTACACACGATTTAGTGCCCAGCTTCTCCCCACCTGACGTGAATCAGGAGTGTTCTCTCTTTTTTGGCGAACTCCTAGAGCCACACTTCCCACATCGTGAACCGGTTCCCTGGTCCTGAACACTCCAGGTTTTCTTATTTCCCTCGTCTACGAGCTGATGAGCAGCTTTCTGCATTTTCCTGCCCTCTGATTAATTTTCAGAAATAGCAACCAAAGAGGAAATGGCATTTTTAGAGGTTTTTTATTTGCTTCACCAAATTATCCAAAAATTAGATTTTCTAGAGACAGGTTCGGGAGCCACTCCGCCCTCCTCTGCCCCACCCTATTCAGAGAGGACAGCTGGGTGCCACCCGCGTGCCTCCCTCTGTCTGTAACCGGCCCCTAAACTCTTGCAAACCAGATTGTTCTCTAGGTGTCCTGGCTCGGGGGCTCCTGCAGGAACTGGGCCGAGCAGCCGGAGGCTGGAGACCGGAGCTCATCGGCCACAAACTCCTACTAATAGTAATGGTCCCTTAGGTTGACCGAGTGCCTACGAATAATCCATCCCATTTCACTGATAAGGAAACTGAGGCTCCAAGAGGTTAAGGGGCCTGGCGGCAGGCACAGAAACCATGGGCCCCTGTCCCTGAGCCAGGCTTCGGAGCAGAGCGTGTGGGGTGGGAGCAGCTTGGGCATGGCCTCTGCCTGGCCCTGAGTCACAGCAGGCAGCTCAGGCTTTTGTTTCTGGTCCCCACGCTGTGAAATCCAGGAGATTAGGCAAGTTCACACATGTCAAATACTCTCCATCCCAGCTCAGGAAGCTGGCACTTCCCAGCTGCTTTAGCACCAGGACGATGCACCCGGGGCTCTGCACGCCAGGCAGGGTCTGCGAAGCCCCAGAGCCCTGGGCCAGGTCTGAGACCCCTGTGCCAGCTGGGCTGCGAACACTTCCTATGCAGAGCCAGGTACAGAGGGAACAGCTCTCTCCCGCCCCCCCCAGAAGGAGGAGGCCTGGGGGGGCTGAATCTTTGCAGATGCTGGGTGGGCTTGACCCCTGCGCTTCACAGCTGGCTAGCCTGCTGGGGGTTAGTGACCTGTCTGAACCTCACTTTCAACCTAAAATAGAATGGGGTCACGCCCAGTGTAGCCCTCTTACAGAGTTGCCTGGGGAATTAAGGGACACCAGGTCTGTAGATCTCCTGACAAGCAGTTGGCACCTCCAGTACCTTCAAATCACACAAACTTAATATTTGTGTCTCAAACCAGCAAGGCCAAGGGGCAAGGGGGCCGTGGAGTTGGGAGGGGCAGCCACGTATAGTTCTAGGGCCTAAATCCAGAGAATTTAAGAAATCTTGGTCCAAATACACCAAAAATATTGCCCACACTTTACTTGAACACTCCCGGTGATGGGGAACTCACTACTGCAAAGAGCAATGCAATTCAGCAGACATTCAATTAGCAGCTACGCTGTGCCAGGACCAGGTCCTCAGGAAAGTGAGGACACTCGCCTGTGCCTGAAGGACTGACGGTGCGGTAGTCAGGATGGGTGTGGAGAAAAAGGGAATAAAACAATATGTGTGTGTGTGTCTGTGTGTGTGTGTGTCTGTGTGCCTGGGTATGTGCGTGTCTGGGTGTGTGTCTGGGTGTATGTCTGGTTGTGCCTGTGTATGTATGTGTCTGGGTGTGTCTGAGTGTATCTGGGTGTATGTCTGTGTGTGTCTCTCTGTGTGTATGTCTGTGTCTGTGTGTGTGTGTCTGTGTGAGTGTGTGCATACACATGCAAACACCAGTGACTGAAATATGAGTGAATAGATTCACTACCATGGTGAGACACCCCTGACACCAGAACAGATGGATGTAGAAAGCTGCCAGTCGCCCACTGTCTTAGCTGAAGGACATTCCAAAATAGCCTGCGCAACCCCACCCCTCGCCCTACAGATGAAGAAACTGAGGCCCCGAGAGGGACAGCCCCTGCTCGAAGCCACACGCTGAGTCAGTTTGACCACAGTCAACTTGGCTCTTTCGCGGCTCCTTTATCTGTCTGGTGGCTTTGGGAGTGATCACACGGGTCGCATTTATGAGTCTGTGACCTTGGATAAATCACTCTCTGACCCTTGGTCTGTAACAGACATAACAGGCCCTGGCAGGACCATGGCTCCACCCTCTGGGGAATCATCTCCCTCCCCCCTTTTTCCCTCCCTCCATCTCTCCCTCTGGCATCTCCCCCGCCCTTCACAGGGCAGGTTCCCCCATTTCACCAAGAGGTTAAGTTGCCTCCCCCAGCCATCCAGCTGGACGAATCCCGACAGGTCCAGCTCCGCCTGGCTCCTGCTTCCAGGCGCGAGGTGGACACCAGAGCTGGGGACTCGGGGCCAGCTTTCCCACCCTCCTCTCTTCTCCAGCCTCCCAGAGCCGGGCCCTTCCCCTGCAGTGGACCCTGAGAGGCTCACCCCCCACCCTGGAGAGTGGGGGCCCTTCCCCTGCAGGTGGGCCCTGAGAGGCTCACCCCCCGCCGGCCCCGCCTAGGAAAGGCGCAGCCCCGCAGAGCAATGCTCTGGAATCCCGAAGGTTCGCACCCGCAGCCCAACTGGGCAGAGGGCCGTGGTCACGTGGCCGCTTTGACTGGACTATGGCTCTGACCTGGGAGGCCTGGCAAGGCAGGGCCAGGACCTGGGATCCTTGGAGCTTTGGGGGAGCAGGGCAGGGAGGCAGGGAGACTCCTCAGCTGTGCCACTCCCAATGATGGGAACTTGCTAAGAGTGACTCACTCCACCCATCTCCTTAAGAGTCTTTGGATGCCGATGAGAGATGAGGTGAACCCCTGAAAACACAATATGCCAATCCCATTGCTTCTGCTTGCATGATTCTCTGAATGGGGAGCTCACTGCTTCCCCATGGCAGCTTATTTTCTCTTTAGGGACATGGTTGTGCAAAGGTCTCCAGAATGATTCATTCTCCCAATAAGGAAACGAAGGTCCAGAGGTGCCAAGGCATTTACCCAGGTCACGCCTGGTACTCAGTGAAAGAGGCAGGACTAGAACCCAGGGCTCCGATGCCTGGACAATACTCCTTCCATCTCTTTGCTATAGAGTCTCAGACAAGGGCAGCATCTCTGCTGGCTGAGAGGTCAGGGAAGGCTTCCCAGAGGAGGTGACATTTGAGATGGTCCTTAAAAGATGGCACTAGGATATGGCTCCATGTCCCAATTGTTTGGTCCTGCCCGCCATGCCTGTGCTCTTTTCTGCTGTATCTCATAGTGAGCATGGCCAGCAGGGAACATAAGTTTATTGAACAGATGGATGGGCGGGTGGATGGGCGGGCAGGGAGGCCACTCCCGGGAGGTGAACGGCAGAGGTAGAGGTCCCTTCAGAGCCGAGGGCATCTTGTGAGGAGTCTTCAGATCCTAGATATTTTCGTGCCCCGAGGATTGTTTTTTCTCTGCAGCTGGCTCAGAGTCTCCGTTTATTGTGTCCTCTCCCCCTGTTTTGTAAACCAGGCCGGGTGACAAAAGGTCACAGCACAGCACACACTTGCGTGTGGCCAAGGAGCCGGGCCAACAGCCAGCTTGGCGGAGGCCTCGGGCCAGCCGCCCTCTCCTCCCACCCCAGTGGGGCCAGTGCCTCCCCCAGGCCACCAGGACCTCCAGGGAGCCTGAGCCGTCCGGAGCTACCTCTTGTCTGGAAAACGCACTCCCTGCGGATCTGTGGTTTTGGCTTTTGCTCTTTAGCAAGAATTTCTCTCTCTCCCCCTACCCACGCCCCCCACGCTGGGTAATAAATTATTGACATGCTCAGGACAGAAACACTGAAACATGCAGGAAAGTGAGACAAGGACAGCTTTGCCATCCACCTAAAGCAGTGGCTCTAAAGATTTTGGCGATACCCACCCTGCCTTGCAAGGGCTGGGGCATGGGGTTTGGGTTTTAACCTGTTTACAGTCAGATGACATGAGCACATGGATCTGTCTTCCACTCAGGATGGGGACAGCTATGGGGTGATAAACAAAAATAGGGGGCCTGGGTACCAGGACTCCAGGGCCCGCCACTCACCGGCTGTGTGTCCTGGGGGAAAGCTCACCATCTCTGGGCCCCCATGTTCACTTCTGTGACTTGAGGGGTCTAATATAACAGTGTCTAAGAGCCCTTCCCATGCTTCTAGTCCAGGATCCTGTCAGGTTAACCCTGGGGCAGTTTTCGGGGTAGAAGGGAGAAGGCAGGAGGACAGTGCCTGGTACGAGAATCCTGTACTTCAATTACGATGGCCCTTTGAGCTCAGTCCCCAGCAACTCCGGACATGGGAGAGCCTCCAGACCCCTGGCCACCTCTGACCTAGACCAGACCCCTGAGAGGCCAAGGCTTCTCTCTCCCTGTGGACTGGCATTTACTCACTGTGTGGCTTTACAGACATCTGATCCCTCTCTGGGCCTCAGTTTCCCCCTCTGTAAAAGAGAAGGTGGAGGTAGGTTGAACGTCTCTTCAGGCAGGACTCTTTCCCCCAATACAATTGCTTGCAGGAACCTGACAGAGAGCAGAGAGGAAGGAGACAAGGACACTTATGGGGCATTTAAAGCGGGTCAAGCATCGTTCTAAGCACTTTCCATTCATTAGCCTCTGAATCTTCACAGCAGCTCCAATAGGTGCTCTCAGCATTCCCATTTGACAGATGAAGTAACTGAGGCCCTGAGGGGTTCAGCTGCTTGCCCAAGGGTATGCAGGGCTAGTAAGTGCTAGAGCTGGGATTCTGACCTGGTTGGAGATCAGTTATGAAATCTCAGGTCCTTTGTGGTTCCAGCCCCTTGTGGATGTCTCCAGGCAGCCAGCGCAAGCTCTTCACATTCATGCACGCGCGCGCGCGCACACACACACACACACGCACACACACGCACATCCACACACACAGCGGAAGCTCCTTGCTCCTTGCTTCTGAAACATGGGGGTAATACTGCATCAGCTACACAGTGTGGTCTTGAGGATGTAACAGGCGGGGCACCCAGTAGGTTCTTCCATTTCCCCTTGCCTCTACCCTTCAAATGTGTCTGCTGGGGAGAAACAGAGAGAGGAGGCTCACCCTGCCCTCTATCGGTCAGTCAACAATCATTCATTGAGCTCCTACTAGGTGTCAGACACTCGACAGAGAAAGGAAGAAGCCACGCGAGCAACTCTGATGGATGCGCCCTGAATAAACATCTTAGAGAAGGAAGAGGGGAGGAGGGGGAGAGCTCCACAGCTCGAGGTGGTTCAACCAGAGGAAAGAACCAGCGGGGGATGCATATCAAGAGATTTGTTGAGAGGAATAGTTGTAGGGCTGGCTAGGCAAGTCCGAAGTCCAGGACTCCTGGGCATGAAAGGAAGCTGCCGTCCACAAGTCAAAATTTTTCTGGGAAACCGGGTTCTGCTCTTAAGAACTTTCAACTGATTGGGTCAGGCCCACCCAGATCATCGAGGCTCAGCTTCCTTACTTCAGGTCAACTGGTTATGGACTTTAATCACATCTACCAAATGCCCTGTGGCAACATCTCGATCTGTGTTGGACTGGATAACTGGGGGCTGTAGCTTAGCCAAGTTGACACATAAAGCCACCGTCGCAGGGCACCGGGGGAGGCTCCATGGAAGGGTTCGTAATTCAGTCGGTCTCAACTCCAGCAGGCGGAAGGGGGAAGGGCGTTCAGGCAGAGGGCCCAGCCGGAGGGAGGAACTGTCCTTGGGGAACCGGCGTGGGTCGCCGTGGTTGGCTCGCTGTGAGAATGCATTACATACAGAGGGGTTGGAATGAAGAAATGGCTTAGTAAATAACAGTAAATAATTACAATGCCTTTTTTAAGTTGTCGTTAGGACAGCCACGGGACAACATGGAAGCTTCCCTTGCCGGGATATTCCGTGTAAAACCACAGGAGAAGGGAGGATGGCCCAATGTGGATATACAAGGAGCTGTGTTTAGGGACAGAACTCTGGGAGATTTAATATTTTTAAATGCTCTTTACTGTGGTCATACTATCTTTTAAAACAAAAAGGGAGATGTTATTTTTTTTTAAGGGGAAGGAGTGGTGTCAGGAAGTCAGATAAGGTTGTTCAACCATTAAAACTACAAACCCAGCGTGGGAATGAGAAACGAAACGTGCTGAGCAGAGGAGCCTGCCCCTAATGAACAGGAGAGCGAGCCCGGGGTACCTGGGGAGCAGGGTCAGGTCGGCCAGCTCTGCCCTCTGCTGGGGGAGCAGGGGGAGTGAGAGGCTCTGCTCTGCAAGGCTCCTCGCTCCCCCCCCCCCAACTGTTTCCAAAACATTCTAGGCTCACAGTGTCCAGATGCTGGGAGGGCCCAGGCCTGTGCACCAGGTTGAGCTGGACCTTCTGACTCAGCTCTCTCCAGGAGGTCCCGGAACCCAGTTCACTCCCCAGGACGCCTGCCACCCCTCCCCAGACGGCTGGGGTCTCCCAGGGGAAGGGGAAAGGAGCCCTTGCAAACTGTGTGCGGAGGCCGAAGTTCTCCCTGCTTTTGAGGCGGATACGGTGCCTGAGCCCCCAACCCTCCCCCCAGCCCAGCATTCGCTGTGGCCTGAAGTTTACCTTTGTGATCAGCTACAAATATCATCCTACTCGGTGACCATGTGGGTCAGATTTTAGAGGAAAACATTTATTCTGGGCGATGTTGAGAGAGAGACCTCGGTGCTTTCTAGACCCTGGCCTTGACCCCCGCTTGCTGCGTAGTCTGAGAGATTTTACTTCTTTATGGAGCAACTGTTTTTTAAGAGATTGGGATGCACAAAAAACACAGTGGCGGCACAGTGGAGGGTGGAAAGGTGAATGAGGGCGGGGTGCTCCCTCTGAGAAGCCTGAAGGTAATGGGACAGATGCACACACACACACACACACACACAGCTATCTCTGAGGGAGAGGTGCCCCCCCCCCCCCGGGGACTGAAGACAGAACTGGGTGATCTCAAGGATTCCCCTGGATGGGCGGGGCAGGGGTGTCCCAGGGACACTCTTGGCTCTCCATCTGGCTGTGGAAATGCTGTCTGGAAACCGTAGCTGGTTGTGTGAGCTGGAGGGCGGGCCACGTGGAAGGGACTCCCCCTAAGTGCCACAGCCCAGGTGTGGCTGGGGCAGACAGGCCCTCTCAGGTGGGGCAGGAAGAGCCGCGCACATTCTGGGACTCGGCCACCACGTGCTTCGTGCATTTGGCACGTGCTGGTCTCCTGTGCCTCACAGCGGCCCCGGGAGGCGGGGGCTATTTTCATACTAAGCCCCAAATAGGAGGCGGATAGAGGGGGTCTCAGGTCCTGGCCTGGCTCCTGAGCCTTCAGCCTGGGCGCCAAGCCGGGCTTCCCCTGTGCGACACACGTCTCCAGGGAGGCGCCTCGGGCTGTTTCCCACACTCTGCCATCCCTCAGCCCCGCCGTCTCCGCGCCACCTCCGCACCCGTCTCTTCAATCCTGACTTACTTTTGAACTGTAACGTCATATCACCAACTCAAATAGAAAACGGGTATCGCTTGTCATTTAAAAATAAATGCAAATGACTATTATTGTATTGCACATTGACTATGAACAACGAGATAAAGTCTGGCTAGATTTGGGGGGCCAGCCTGGGCAGGGACCTGCCCTCATTGCTGGGAAATTATAGATACCAGAGAGGCGTTGGGGACACACCAGCTCAGCCAGGAGTGACTAAATGATTGGGGTTACCATCCAGTTCACAAACCCCACTTTGAGGACCCCTGGCTCTAACATGCGGCCACAGGGCCCTGGGCTGGACTTGGCTCCAGGCCGGGGCTCCAGACCAGGCAGGACTTGGCCCTTGAGGGAGCCGCTGTCGCTCTGTGGCGGCTGCCTCCGAGCCTCTCAGACGGGGTTCTGGGAAAGCTGTATAAGCTCCCTCTCAGGCTGCAGTGGAATCTACCCCTGACAGCTCCAAGATCCAATGTTTATGTGATTCAGTGAAGGGAAATATTTTTAAAATAAGTCTTCTCGGACAGAATTCGAGGGAGGTGGTGTACAAGTGAGTCAGAATGTTGAGTCTTCCTTCCAAGACATCGGTTTGAGAAATGAGGGGGAAATCGCTCGGAGTCACCTCCTCCCCACCCCCACCCCAGCCAGCCGGTGGGGGCAGGGCCCACCCTGGCTCTGAGGATGGGGAAAACCAGGCCGGAGATGAAGGGACTTACTCAGGCTCACACACAGCGCTGCCCTCCTGATCGCGGCCACCACCCCGCTGCCCACGTACCCACCACGCCACGCCCCCTGCCAAATTCCTTTAAATAATTCTCTGACATCTGATTTTATGACCCAGGGTCCCAGTAGGAAAGAGAGGGTGCATTCAAACTGGGTAATATGAACAGGATGTTTACAGAGGGTTCAGAAAGCGTGTGGGATGCTACAAGGGCCTCTGAGCTGGCACAGCCACGGTCCCACTCCACACCCTCCCCAAGTGAGGCCTGAGCTAGCAAAAGGAGGTGGCAGTTACCGGCCTCCACAAGGGACAGCCAGCCCCGGAGGCCCCCAAGGAGGGAGCTAAAGAGGAAACACCCCTTCCTCTCTCTCTCCTCCCACCCTCAGGCTCCTGCTGCAGCCCCCACTGGCCAAACCCCATGGGAAGCCAGGTGGCAGAGAGCCCAGTGTGGTCCCCAGGGGTCTGCAGGGAGAGTGGCCTGGAGCATCCCTCCATGGCTCCCACACGGGAGTTCTGCCCAGCACATACCCCCCCACACACACCTCCAAACAGATACAAAGGAACAGCTAGAATGGCCTCAGGCTCCCACTTCTCTGGGGTCCTTAAACCTCCTGGGCTCTGGGCTTCTGGAGAGATAAGAGCCCTTGACTTTGTTTTGAAAATGAGAGCAATGTTTCCAGCCATTAGCAAGCGATTAGGATCCAGCTGGGCAGATTGGGCCAGATCTGGGGTCACCAAGCCAGGCAGACTGGTGAGGGAACATCGGGCTCCTGGCCAGGTGACTGAGCTGGGGGCCTTGCATTACCTGACAGCTGTCACTGTCCCCAAGGAAACAGGAGAACCTGGCCGGGGCGTTCAATTTCTCTCTTCCCCACTGAATCTCAGCACCCAAAAAACACTCAGTGATTGTTGTTGAGAAATGAACGATTCAGACACATGACCCCCAGTTGAATCTGCTTTCCATGGGTCAGGCAGGGCCCAGCAGAAAGGCAGCCGCAGGTCTTCTTCCCCTCCCTGGAGCCCCTCCTTGAGGACCAGGACTTTACCGCTCACCGCATCCCATGCAAGTTCGGATCTGGACCTCAGGTCCGCCGGGGGTTCCTGCAAACCTTTAACGGGTGTCCATTGAACAAGGTCCCCTTCCTTTCCTGTTTACCAGTCGGGCTTTTCATTTCTAATGTGCTCAAATTTCCTGAACGAGCTTCCCCTGCCTTATCTCCACCTCCCACCGCTGAGCGAGGACAGCTGGCTTCTGCGAGCCCAGTGCCGTTTGCAGACTCCCCCGGCTGAGGAGGGGCTGGGGCTGGGGCGGGATCGGGGCTGCACCCGCGGGCACACCCACATGCACACATGCGCTCAGCTTTGCACACCTTCCCAGGCAGGAGCGAGAGGGCCCGTGGGATCCTGGAGAGAGCTCCAGGTCCGGCACCGAAGGGTCAGTTAAGACTCTGGGACACGTCACCGCACCTCTGTGCACCCCATTTCCTCCTGGGCAAGGCAAGCATACCCCAGATGCCTGCCTCCCAGGGGTGCAGTTAACCATGAGGAGGGCAGGGAAAGGCTTTGTCCCTAGAAGCCCCGCTGGGCAGAAAGGCTTGCCCCTTTCACCTGGGACACAGGTGGGGCCCGGCTCAGAGCCTGAGAGCACATTGTCATGGTCACCACAGTGGGTGGAGATGCTCATCTGTACCGTGTCCCTCATTACTCTCTAAGCTCCGCGAGGTTCTGTCACATCTCCATCACAGCAAGGTGAGCCTGTCCTCAGGTCCAGACCCCTCCCTGAGCTCCAGACCCACGCTGGGCCCAGCGGCTACTTACACCCACACCTGCAAGTCACAAAAGCACTCGGACTTAACAGGTTCAAGTCTTAGCCCGTGATCCTGTTTCTCCGAGTCAGCCCACCCCCTCCTTCCCTTCACAGGAGATAGCAGCACCCAGGCGTGGGGAGCCCTTGGCACTTTTTCACCCCCATCCCTGACCCCCCCCCCATTTCCAACTTTGCACTGGGCATGTCAGTTTCAGTCTCTGAACACCTCTGGAGTTCATCCTCCCCAGGCCCCATCATCCCGTGCTGATTCCTCCCCAGGCCCCATCATCCCGTGCTGATTCCTCCCCAGGCCCCATCATCCCGTGCTGATTCCTCCCCAGGCCCCATCATCCCGGGCTGATTCCTCCCCAGGCCCCATCATCCCGGGCTGATTCCTCCCCAGGCCCCATCATCCCCTGCTGATTCCTCCCCAGGCCCCATCATCCCGGGCTGATTCCTCCCCAGGCCCCATCATCCCGGGCTGATTCCTCCCCAGGCCCCATCATCCCCTGCTGATTCCTCCCCAGGCCCCATCATCCCGGGCTGATTCCTCCCCAGGCTCCATCATCCGGTGCCTAAACTAATGGGCTGCACCATTAGTTAACCAGTCTCCCTCTTCCACTCTACTCCTCGCCTCCCCACCCACCACAATCCCATCTCCCTCAGCAGCCACCAGGGCTTAACCCACATCCACACCCAGCTTCTTCCTGCCTCGGGGCCTTTGCTCCCGCTGCTCCTTCTGCAGAGACATCCTCCCCACCGCCATCCCTCACCCAGCTTACTCCCGCCCACCCTTGGGTCTCATAATAAACACCCATGCCCTGCCCCAGGCTGCTCTAGGACCCGTGTGACGTGCTGTCTTGGGCCTTGTGTTTTATTGCCTGGCACTTACATCAGTGTTCAGCTGTGCAGAGGCTACTTGAGCAGCATCTGCTCTTCCTTCTGCAGGAACCACAAGCTCCTGGGGGGCAGACGTGCGCCCTCCTCCCCGTCACGTCCCCAGCATCCAGTATAAGGTCAGTCTGCTAAGTGAGGGCTCCATGTCCCTGCCTCGGGAGAACACGTGTGTTTTCTGGCCCCCAGCCTGCCACCCAACCACCTTTCTCTTCCAGGTAACACAGGTGAGGCCGCACTCACGCCCCTCACAGTCCAAATGTTCTCTACCTGGAACAGGCCAATATTCCTGTCCTTTCACGAAGACCTGGCACCCACCACAGCCTATTTCAGGTGAGTCAAAGGGATTCCTCAGTTTACCATTTACGGGGGGGGGGGCTACAGCCTGGAGAACGCCAGGACCGTGCATCTCTCATCTCATTTAACAGTTGAAGCAACAGACAGTGTTCAGTCCAAAGACAACACCTCCCAAGGGCTGACGAGGCCAGTGTTCAAATCCTGGCAGACCTGTTGGGGCGGAGACAGTGGGTGGTTCTGTGGGGTTTGGGGAGGGGGTGTGCAGGAAGAGAAGACGTTTCTGGCGGTCATACCTGAGCTCTCCTGGATGAACTTGGACATGAAGACAGTGAAATTCTGAAGTCAACACCCAAGAAGTCACACGGAGATGTGTTGGGTCGCCGTGGAGACAGGGTGTCGCCAGCACATGGCTGGCATCTGGTGGAAGGCCAGAACATGCGAAAGAGCGAATGTGCGGGAAATTTGTCTCAAGTACATTAGGAGCAGGGAAAAGGGAGAGTCAGTCCTAAGGGGGGCAATGTTGCCAAGACAAAGGGGTGAGGGGCCCAGCCTGGCCTCTCCCTCCCGCGGTGGGTGTGGCCTACAAAGGGGATGATCGGGTGGCTATTCTGGCCATCCTGTGGATCCTCAGGGCCAGCTGTCGGCCAGGGGCCATGCCGTTGGCTAAGGAGTGTCTTGCTGGAAAGTCAACAGGTAGCCTCTGGAGTGATCAGTCTCTGGAGAGCTAGACCATGAGAGACCACTCCCTGGGCTTGGAGCACTGAGGAAACGGGTTTCTGTAGCTGCAGAGATGGGACCAGAGGCTGGACCAAGGGGACTGTCCGGGGAGGTCTCACCTGCAGAGGGCTCTGCAGAGAAGCCTGTCTGTTTGCACAGGTCAGGAATTTAAGGCCCAGGGGGGTGGGTTGTCCCTGCTCCATGATGTCTGGGGCCCCAGCTGGAAGACTCAATGGCTGGGGAAGCCGAATCTCCCCGGTGGCAAGCTGGTTCCCCTCCATGAGGCTGTGTGAGGACAGCATGGTGGCTGGAGCCCCAGGGTGGGCACCCGGCTCTGAGGAGGAAGCTGCAGTGCATTTTAGGACCTAGTCTTGGGCGTCACACACTGTTGCTGCTTCCACCACCGAGGCTGGTAAGCAAGTCACCGAGTCCTCTACACTCACTGACAGAGGAATTAGACTCCACCTTTGGAAGGGAGGCAGTCAACAAGTTCTTGGACATGTGAAAACCACCAGAAGAATCTTTCCGGAGAGTATTTCCTGCCCCATCCCTCGCTTCTTGGAGCCCTCCAGGCAAAGCCTCTCTCTCAGGGCCCAGAGATGACCCACGTTCCCTATGCAGCCCATCTCCTGCCCCTGCCTGCCTCTGACACCTGGTCCCCCCTCCAGACAGGCCCTGCGCCTCTGCCTGGCCTGTCCTCTCTCCTCCTTGTCCCTTCATCCCTGGAGACCCAGCTCCAGAGTCACCTCCGACCTTCTCCCCTCCCCCAGTGCTGTGTCCTGTGCCCCTCGTCCAACCCCTTGGCACTCATCAGACGCTGGGCCATGGGCAGGGCCGGGGACACTGGTATCCCCTCTGGGTCCCTACAGCCAGGGTGGGGCTTAGCCCAGAGAAGACACCCCAGACTCATTCAGAGGATGGATGTGCGAGGAATGTCGGTCCCAGGTCTCCAGTCGGCCCCTCAGGGCCTGGCAGCCAGCCGCTCCAGGAAACGAGGGGCTTTTCCTGGGAAATCCCAGAGGCAGTCAGCAAGCTCCTTCCCACTACTTGTTGCTCAGTCCCTTCCCGCTGAGCCTGTCCAACAGTCCACAGCCCAGGAAAAGCCCTTCCACCTCCACCTTCCCGCCCCTCCCCTCCCTCCCCCATGGGGCACTAGGGCAGTGCCCGATTAGTCCTGCCCTCTGGGTCGTGTCTTCATACCCACCCTTTCATTCGGATCTTGCAAGAGCTGCGCAAGGCAAAAAAAAACAAAATAGAAGCTCAGAAAGGTCATGCGATCTGCCCAAGACCACACAGCTAGGGTTGGGACCCATGTCTTTTTTCAGCACACCCAGGCCGTCTTGCTGAAGGTAGAGATGAGTCAGCCTCAACAGCAACCCTTCTAGAAAGTGAACGGCCCCGTGGTCTGAGTCTTACCCAAGAGTGAAAAGGGAGCTGTGGGTTCCTGAGGAAGCATCAATATGGGGGCAAGAACCCGCTCACCGTGGTGCTGGATGGAGTTTAACACTGCTCACAAAAAACTGTAATAGGAGTTTATAGGCTCACAAAAAAGATAAAGGTTAATGTTTGTTGAACCGAGTACAGTGCTTGGGGCTTTCTGCACATTGTCTTAGCTCCTCGCCACAACCCTGAGTGGTAGATTTTCTTATTCCTTTTACAAGGTGGATCACTGAGGTTCAGAGAGGTTAATTAACTTACCCAAGGTCACACAGCTAACGAATGAGCCAGGAGTTGAACCCAGAAAGGCGGTCGGGCTCCAAAACCCCTGCTCTCCCTCTTCATTACGTAACCTCTGATCCCCACCAACGCTTTGCTGCTGGAGGGTACAGTGACCCAGTGCCACCTTCTGCCGGAAGGAGAAAGGGCCTGGGCAGATGGGCCACGGTCTCTGAGTCAGGCTGGAATCTCCCTGTCTGGCACGATATTGTTTTTCTGTTCTAATAAATGAATTGCCTATGGCCAGGCCAGGAGAGGCGGACGGATGACCAGCCTCCCTGGGAAGGGCCCCTGCGATAAGGAAGGAATGTGCCGAGCCTCCTCCCATCCTGGAAGCTTCCAGGAGGTCCAGAGTCCGAGACTCGTGTTCAGTAGAGCCGGTGATGGATGCTGGCCGAGGAAACATCCCGGTGGAGCCACGAGACGAGGAACGGGAGCTGTCCGCATAGGCCCAAGGAGCAGAGGCGCCCACCTGAGGCCCCGGGGAGTCAGATGTGCCGCACCGCGCCTCGGAGCGCAGCCGAAGCAGAAGGGGCCGAGCGCGCCCTGACTTCGCCCTCCGGGAGCTGCTCGCTGACCGCCCCTCCCCTTCTGCATCCGTCGCTTCTCCTTCCTCCTCCGACCCTGAGGTGTAACAGCCTCTCTTCTACTTTTCTTTCAGCGCTGAAATGCTCAACAGCACCTCCCAGGTCCACCCGCCTTCCCTCAACGAGACATCCTCGCAGGGCAGCAGCTGCTTCTCCTCCGAGCTGTGGGGCTGGCTCAACACCATCCAGGCCCCCTTCCTCTGGGTGCTGTTCGTGCTGACGGTGCTCGAGAACACCTTTGTCCTCAGCGTCTTCTGCCTGCACAAGAGCAGGTGCACGGTGGCCGAGATCTACCTGGGCAACCTGGCCCTGGCCGACCTGATCCTGGCCTGCGGGCTGCCCTTCTGGGCCGTCACCATCGCCAACAACTTCGACTGGCTCTTCGGGGAGGCCCTGTGCCGCATGGTGAACACCATGACCTACATGAACCTGTACAGCAGCATCTGCTTCCTCATGCTCGTGAGCATCGACCGCTACCTGGCCCTGGTGAAAACCATGTCCGTGGGCCGGACGCGCGGCGTGCGCTGGGCCAAGCTCTACAGCCTGGTGATCTGGGGGTGCGCCCTGCTCCTGAGCTCGCCCATGCTGGCCTTCCGGACCATGAAGAACTACAGGGACGAGGGCTACAACGTCACGGCCTGCGTCATCACCTACCCATCCCGCGTCTGGGAGGTGTTCACCAACATGCTCCTGAACCTCGTGGGCTTCCTCCTGCCCCTGAGCGTCATCACCTTCTGCACCGTGCAGATCATGCAGGCGCTGCGCAACAACGAGATGCAGAAGTTCAAGGAGATGCAGACGGAGAGGAAGGCCACGGTGCTGGTCCTGGCCGTGCTGCTGCTGTTCATCGTGTGCTGGCTGCCCTTCCAGGTCAGCACCTTCCTGGACACGCTCCTGCGCCTGGGGGTCCTGTCCGGCTGCTGGGACGAGCACGTCGTGGACGTGTTCACGCAGATCGCCACCTACGTGGCCTACAGCAACAGCTGCCTCAACCCGCTGGTGTACGCCGTCGTGGGCAAGCGCTTCCGCAAGAAGTCCCGGGAGGTGTACCAGCGACTGTGCCAGAAGGGGGGCTGCGTGGCGCGGCCCAGCCCGGTGGAGAACTCCATGGGCACGCTGCGCACCTCCATCTCCGTGGACCGGCAGATCCACAAGCTGGGCGGGGCGGGGACCAGCCAGTGAGGGGGCACGGCGGGGGCCACTGTGAACGTGTGTGAGGTTCGTGGACGGGTGCTCCCCGCGATGTGCCCACCTAGGAATGGCCGTCATCCCTCGCGTGACCTTGGTCAACGGGTCGGCGCCTGCAGGGGACGCAGGAGCGTGACTCCGGCCCTGCCCCGGGTTGCAGTGAGCACAGCTGTGAGTCTGGGGTGACCCCGTGCACCCCCAAGAGCTCCATGGACATGACAGCATTAGTCGCATTCTTATTGGCTCCCACCCCTGGGCCAGTCGGCTCCTTCCCAGCAGCGGAGGGGACCTGGGAGCAGGGACAGGGGTGACTGAGCTGTCCTCCCACCTGGCGTCCCCCTGCCCCAGCGTGACAGCTTGGATCCGGAAGAGCCACCACCGCAGCTCGCCGAGTCTGGCTGAGCTTTTGCCGAGTCTCTTTAACCTGCTCGGCTAGGGCTGCGGAGGATGATTTCTCAGATGGATGAAGGTGAACCTCTGAGAGCCCTGGTAAGGCCCTGGGGATCAGGATTCTGCCACTCCCTTAGCCAATGGACAAGGTGGCAGGTGCCCAAGAAGAACCCAACCCAGCACCTGCTGTATGCGCAGCGTTGAGCACTGCGGACGACAGGGAGGAGAGAGAAAGCAGCCTCTGTCCTGCAGGGACCCGCAAGCTCGCGCGGGGACCGCTGAGCACTCGGCCACAGGCAGGCTGTCCTACGACGTGGTCACCCAGAGCCCGCGGGCGGCGCCCAGCAGAGGGGTGAGGAGCCTGCGCCCCCAGCTCCCCGACAACCAGTTCCACGTCGCCGTGTTCCTGCCTCAGTTTCCTCCTCTGTGACCTCAGGTTGTGAGGGTTAAAGGAGGGAGCCAGCATAGAAGGACTTTGAAGAACCAACGGTGCTATGAAACTGTGAGGTGTTATCACGCACACAGAGCGGGGTCTGGGGAAGACAGAACCTGGAGGGCCAGCGGGGTCTGCGGCCAAGACCCCACAGATCCTGGCCGACCCAGCTCCAGACTTTAAAACGGGAAGGGTTCCCTCCCCATCCCAGCTTTCCCCCCCGCCAGCCACAGCCCCCTGCCCCGGGGCACACACCCACTTGCAGCTGGAAAGACGAAACGGGGGCAAGAAGGAGCCACCATTCGGTGTTGGAATGAAGCTAAACTCGCACGTACTGTGAGTGGGAAAAGGAGACTGCGCTTCGCCCTGGTGGCCCTCACACGTCAGTGGACCTGTGGTCACCTAAGGGTCCCCGAGGAGCAGAGCCACATCACAGCGCCGCCTCCTGATGGTCACTGGAGACCACGTGTGGGGCGGGAGGGGGGCCGCCCTGAGGGCCGTGCTGACACCTCGACAAAGAACATCTGTCCCCTGAAAGCTCCCCCGCGCGGTCGCTTTGTAAAGAGGGAGCATTTCGCACGGGGTGAGAGAGGGGTGGGCGGTGTCACCGTGTGTGTTTTCTGTACAGCATCATAAACAGACGAGTTTTTGCACAGCTCTTTCTTCCGCTACAACGGCCGGCACCCTGCGCTTCCTCAGGGACACGGGAGTCAGAAGCCTTGGGGGTGTCCATTCATTTCTGCTGAACCTACTTTAGGGAGCCTGTCCCATAGGTGGATGGTGTCCACGCGTCTGTGGTAGTGTATCCTTGTAAGTAAAAGAGCTTTAATTACATATACCCAATATGTATACTTATTAATGCGTATTACCATGTACACTCTAAAATACACTCAAGTAGAAATTTAAGAAAATTTAATAGGATTTCCCCCATCCTACATTCCTGCACTGGTCACTCATTACCAGGCTCCCCCCAGGTGCCCCTGAGGCCCCACGAGGCCCTAGAGTCACAGAGATGGCAGTGACTCCATCATTCACGAGTGTAATATATATTCACTGAGTGCCTTTCATTTGACCTCCCTGTCACATCAGGAGGGTCCCCTATAATGTCCAGATGAAGTAGTTGTCAAGCCATGACTTGCTTACTCCCAGTGGTGGGGAACTCACCATCTATTCTATTTGGGGGCCCCTTTCTTATTCAAGTATTCACTCATTCACTCATTCACTCATTCATTAAGCGAAACTTGCATTCTGTGTCTACAGCAATGGCACTGCCCCATCGACACATCCGTCCATCCATCGGTGCCAGAAACCTAGGGTTCCTGGGCAAATGCACCCCCTCCTTCGTCCCTTCCACCCAATAGACCAGCAGCTCTGATATTCCACCTGTTTCCTGAATCATCTTCTTTTTCTGTGTCTAACCATCATCTCTTACTGGTCTCCTCATCTCCGACAAGAGCCGCCACCATCTCCCAACCCTTAGTCTCTCCTCTGCAGCCAGTGATGTCTTTAAAGAAAGCAAATACTACCATAGAGGCTTTAAACATAAAAAGACGGTGTTTGGGAGCTAAGGCTTTGGGGCCGGGCAGACCTGGATTCCCGTTCTGGTTCTGGCTCGGGCTCTTCCTTGCTGTGTGGCCCTGGGTATCCCACTCATCCTTTCTGAGTCGACATTTACATCTCGGGGGTAACTGGGGTGATAATGATGGCATCTCCCTCAAAGAGCTGCTAACAGAATTAGCGTATGACAGTGTTTATCACAGTGCCTGATAGAGCTGTCACAATGGCAATGATGGTGACGATGATGATGGTGATGTGATGTGATGGTCATGGTGATGATGGTGATGGTGATGGTGGTGATGATATGATGGTGATGATGATGGTGATGTGTGATGGCGGTGGTGATGCTGTTGGTGAGGGTGACAATGGCACCCTCTAACAGAAAACCCTTCAGTAGTGTTCCACTACGCTTGAGATAAGTCCCACATCCATAATGTGGCTTGCAAGAGCCGTCATGAGCTGAGCCCTGCCGGTGTCTTTCCCCTTCTCTACGTCCAAGCTCTTTCTCTACCCTCCAGCCACGTTGGACACCGATGCCTGGACAGAGTCCAGCAGAGAATCCAACCCCTTCCTGGTGCCCTCACTTCCCACCAGCCTGCACCCATCACCAACAGCCTTGGGCTTGGAAAAATTTGCCCACAAGTGCCCCAGGGAGCTCACTCACCCAAGGGACTTTGTTCACAGGCAGGAGCATAACTCAAGAAGTCCGCAGTCCAGAGGGAAGCCACCGGCTGGAAATCTGAGCAGGGCTGTCTGCCGGTAGAAACAGGCTGGGAGAGCTTCCGTCCCACCTCCCGCCATCCTAGTCAGGCGACATTCACGGCCCCTCGACTCCTGACCCTCTTTGGCTCCAGCAAGCTTGTGAGATGAGGCAAAGCCCAAGGTGGGCCTGTGGTGGACTTGGAACCTAGAACTGGGCCCAGCCTGCCCTGGCGGGAGCTGGTAAGGACCTGGCTCAGAGGTGTAAACTGAATACAGGTGACCCAATGGGAGCTAGCAAGTGACGATGGCTACCGTTGATTTATGAGCCATCTATTTATGAAGCCACCTGGGCGCAGTCTCTATGATTCGGGAGATGAAGCCTCTGTGTGTCACCCCAGCAGTGAGCTTCACTATCTCCTGTTACTCAATCCCTGAACCTGCTGCAGAGGCTCACACAGCTCTGACCTCTTGCCACCCCCGGGGGGGGGGGGGGGATGTGGGTGTCAGGGATGAGCAAGGAGGTCATGGTTGAGCAAGAGCTGGTGATTGAAAAGTTAATGGTTTGTTTGTGGTTTGAGCTGAGGTTAAAGGGGCCCCATGAGAAAACCTCACCTTCTGCTGAACTCTCAGACTTAACCCTCACACCCCCTCAGGTGGAAACTGAGGCCCAGAGAGGGAAGTAGCCAAGGCAGAGGGTGCCTGGAAGCCCTCCCGGTCTCCATGAGGTTTTGCCTAATCAGAGGGATGCAAATCCTGTCACTGAGAGAGCGCTCAAGGTGGCTTCCTACAAGAAGAGCTTCCGAGCCTGGGCTCGGGCTGCTTCTACCCCAGCAAACAGACTTGGCATCTTCTGGGCCTGTGAGCGCTCGCTCCCTGCAGAGCTCCCTCCCCAGAGGCTGTGGTTCACCTCACACTGGGATTTATAAAGCTGCTGTAAGGAGATAGAAGTCACAAGCTGTGAATTTCCCCATCCCGGTGGCTTTAAGGATATTCAGAGCTGTGCAGCCACCACAGCTATCTAGTTCCAGGACACATCCATCACCCCAATGAAATCCCACAGCCATCAGCAGTCACTTTCATTCCTCTCTCCCCACCCCCTCTTCTGTCTCTAGATTTGCCTGTTCTGGACATTTCATGTAGATGGAATCCTACAATCCATGCCTTTTTATGTCTGGCTTCTTTCATCCAGCTGACATTCAGATGCAATATTTAATTGTAGAGGAGGAACTCTGGAGGCCAGGCCTTGAGTCCCTCCCATGCTGCTTACTCACTATGTGATCTTGGCCAACCACTGGTTCATTCCTCTCCATCCCTGGCCTTTGGCCTCAGTTTCCACATCTGTAAAATGGGCAATAAGTAGGCCTAACTTACCCAGAGCTAATGGCTCTGGAGAGGGGGCTTTGTAAACTCTCAGGGCAACACCAACATGACTGGGCTTCCCTGGGCTGGGAGCCAAGCTTCAGTTTCTCACCCCAGCTATGGGGATTTGGACAAAATTAGTTAACTTCTCTCAGCTCCTGGTGTTTTGCCTATAAAATGAGGATCCAGGTGTTATGAAGATAAAGTGAGATAAAGGTGTTCTCATGGGTTGAATACTGTTTCCTTCGTCCCAAATTCACACCCACGTGGGACCTCAGGATGTGACCTTACTTGGGAATAAGGCCTTTGCAGGAGTACTTAAGATGAGGCCATACTAGACCGAGGTGGGTCGCAATTCCAATGACTGAGGCCCTTATTAGAAAAGGGGAGGGTGCACAGAGACACAGGAGCAGAGACTGGAGTGATGCTCCTAGAAGCCAAGGGGCACTAGGGATTGCCTGGAGCCACCAGAAGCTGGAAGAGAGGCATGGAACAGAGTCTCCCTCAGGGCTGCTAAGAGGAACCAACCTGCCAGCACCTTGATTTTGGACTTCTGGCCTTCTGAACTAGGAGAGAATGTCTGTGGTGTCAAGCCGCCCCATCGGTGGTCCTTTGAAACCAACACGAGTGTTTTACTAGTTTCAAGTGCACACTCCCCTTTGAGGTTACCTTTCCCCCAGCAATGGAAGAGGGACTCTGTGCTCTCTCCAGGTCTCCTGGCGGCCACAGATGCCAGGGGGGGACAGACCTCATAAGAAAGAATGGAATATGCCATCTTCCAGAGTCTTAGAGAGTTTTTTCAGGAGGATACTAAGGCCTTTCCCAAGGCTGCGTAGCATGTTAGGGGCCCACCAGGCCCCCAGGGTATGTGCACCGCAGGCTGATGGGGCTGGGTTTAAATGCCCCCCCTCTACTGACTCCAGGCCGGGCTACCCTGCTCCCCTCTTCCTTCCCAGGCCCCAGAGTCAGGCAGATTCCCGGAGTCTCAGGCAAGGTTCAGAAGAGGTGGCAGGGCCCAGCTCCTGGCTTCCAGACAGCCCAGCCACCGAGCCCACTGTGTGGGAAAGTTGTTTATAGACCACCCTGAGAGATGGCCCAAGACAGGGCTCCGAGGCTCCTCCGGACGCCTCCCTCCACACTGAGTCACTTGCACGGCCCACTCCGAGGGCCAGCGATGTCGCCTGTTTCCTCCCTCTAGTCCCGGCCCAGGCCGAGGACGGCTGCACCTCGCGTCCCATGCTGAGCCCACCACTGTCTTGTGCAACAGCAAAGTGGTGAAAGCAGAGCAGCTACTGCCAGGGCTGACCCGGGGCCAGCCACCTCCCCATCGTCTCATGTGATCCCCAGCTCTAAGAAGACAAGGGAGCCGAGGCCCCACAAAGTGGTACAGAAAACGGCTCAAGTTGACCCAGCTCACCCACGATGGAGCTGGGATTTAAACCCTGGAGAGATGCCTCTTCAGCCCAGACCTGCCCACCGCGGCCTCCAGACCAGACCATCGGATTCTTGCTCTGGAGTCTTCAAGAAAATGTGAACACCATCCTCAGCATTTTCAGCTGACCTGCACCCAGAGTTTTGCGGCTCATGAAAGGACTCCAGACGGAGGGGAAACGTGACATGTTCGAGAGAACACTCACGGCAGCAGGCCACCTGTGAACTACCGGATTCTAAGGAGAACGAACCTTAGTCCTTACCTCCATTTTTAAAAAATACATCTTTATTGATTTCAGAGAAAGGAAAGGAGATCGAGAGATAGAAACAACAATGGTGAGTCACTGATCGGCTGCTTCCTGCACGCCCCCGACCGGGGATCGAGCCCGCAACCCGGGCCTGTGCCCTGACTGGGAATCGAACCGCGATCTCCTGGATCCTAGGTCGATGCTCAACCGCTGAGCCACAGCGGCCGGGCCATACCTCCATTTTTTAACTTAATTTCACTTCTTTTGCTGTACACATGCACCCATGAGGCCTCGAAGCTGAAACATGGCATGAGGTTTTCTGCAGGGTCACTTCCCGCCCGATTACCCTCGGGAAGGCCATAAAACTGGGAAAAGCTGCGTCGACACACACACTCTCATCTTACCCTGAGAACATCTTTGTAACCTGACGACGTTTTCCATGCACTTACTTGGTCTTCTCAACAGCTCTCCAAGCGGGCAGAGCGAGTTCCCAGGTGAAGGCACCAGGGTCAGAGCAGTCCCAGGACCGCTGGCCCCCAGCTCCCTCTGGGAGTGTCTCGTGGGCAGGCCAGCTGCGCTCCCTGCACCTGAGCTCTCAGAAAGGCCTTGCTTTGGGCTGACACTGTTCCTCTTTCCTGCACCCGACCAACGGCCTTCAGGGGCACGGCCGCACTGGCCCTGAGCTCTGTTAGCTCATGACTGTTGTAAGGGGAGCGTCTGGTGAGCCCCCTGCCCAGGTGGAAAGCCTTTGTCTTCCAAAGCACGGGGACAGCGAGTTTGACGTGGGAGCCCTGGCCCAGCACCCAGAGCCCTTCTCTTCGTAAATGGCCGTCGACACAGCAGGACAGCGCCGCCGCGGCCTGAATGCCCGGGACACGCTCAGGCCGGCCTCTGTCCCCCTGTAGACTGCAGGAGTTAGGGCTTTGTGACATCTACACTTAGGGTTTTATTTTTACCCCCTCACACCCTGGCACCTTACTGATGCCCTCGCCGTCCCTGCCCCCTTTGTGCCTGCTCTTCACAGTGGCATTTGCACGCTTGGCCGAAGACGTTTGCTGGCCCACCTGCCCCGTCACCGCAGCATGAGCAGCCCCAGGGTGGGCTCTGGGCCTTCTCTGCTCCGGGCACCCAGCCCTCACCTGGCCCCGCGAGGGTGCTCCCTCCGGGTCTGCAGAGCAGAGGAACGAGCGCTCGGACCTGGGCTCACAGAGGGGAGCAGAGGGTCACAGTGCGACTTGCGTGGTCGGGGGGGGGAGGTGTTATGCGGTGGAGAGGAGCAGGGAGGTCGGAGAGGAGTGGGACGGTCATTTCCAGCAAACACTCTTAGGGTGGCCAGCCTGGGGCCTCAGCACCCATGAGCCACCCTCTCAGATGGAGCAGAGACCCAGGGTTGAAGGTGGCTCCTGGCCTCACAGCAGCGCCAAGGATGAGTCTCAATTCCAAGGAGTGAGCCATTGTCCTGTGAAGGCACAACATCCAGGTGCTTCTGGAATATTCATCTAGCACAAGGAGGGACCGAAGGGAAATGTCAGGAAGCAAGGAGATGGGCTGGAGCCCCCTGTTGCAGACGTGCTCGCCGAGTGAGAGCCCAGAACCTGAGGGCAAGGAGGGGGCGAGCAGAGGTGAAAGGGCACTGGCGGGACCAACGCTAGACCGTTGCCTTCTCCCTGGAGAGAAACGGCCCACGGGGCTCCTCTTTCCTTCAGCAGCAAGTGGAGACAGTCACAGGGACATCGCTTGCCGGAAGGACTAGTGACAAACTTGAGGACACTCAGCACGCGGGTGCTCCTTGCAGGATGCGCTGAATGGATTATGCTGGAGTCTGTCATCGTGAAGAACTTGCCAGATGTGACTAGAAAGGGGAGGAGACTGACTGCAGGCTTAGCAGCTGGAGGAATGAAAAGTGACCCTGTATGTCACCATGGGGACTGTGATCTTTGTGTCCCCAAGTCCTTCAAACTCCAGCTCACCTTCCCTTGAACATGCATGGAGCTCGGTCCAAGGCCAGCTGTACCTGGGGAATCCAGGCTGCCTGAGTCCCCCTGCTTCAGCACTAAGAACAATCCCAGGGAAGGTAGGCCTCCCCCCCAGTGGGCCAAGCTGGTAGCCCTGGGTCCCCCCCAGTCACCCCTTCGTGCCTTAGGGGCCGTCTCCGGGCTACAGTGTCCTCCTCACACACTCTACCCAAGTCCCCAGGGCCCAGGGGACTTCGATCGCTCTCGGCCTCCTCCCATCTTCTCCACATTATAGGGAGCTGTTGTCTCTTACGGACTCGGGGTTCCCTCACCCAGCCCTCAGTCCCCAGGATGCAGGCTCCCAGGCCCCCCTGACCAAGGTCTGCTTCCCATTTCCCATCCCCGTGAGCAACAGTGAGAGCACCCACGCACTTACTCATCTCGGTTACTTTCCATTCCACCCACGGGCGGGGCACGCATGGCCTGGGCACAGTTGCCACAGAGTCACTTCCCCAAGGCCGGCCTACTCAGCCCTCATGAGTGGCCCCGGGGGCAGCAACCGTCCCGCCCATGGGACCCTGCCTGGGGCAGTCCGATGCTCCTCACAGGCTGTCCTCCTGGAGAGAGAGGGACAGCCCCCCTCACTCCCCATCCCCACCCCCCACCCGTGTCCCCGCAGAGCCTGTCTCCTGGTCTCTGCAAGTGAACCCGAGCTGGGGCTGGAAGACACCACCGAAGAGCAGCGCTTCCCAGAAACTGTCTGGTGTAAATTCACATCGAAGGGAGGGAAGCCAACCCCTGGCAAGACCCCAATCTGCAGCGCTGATGAGGAAATCCTGGGATTCGGAACCTCTCTCTGGTTAAAATCTACCCAAAAGGATGGTAGGCCGTCGCCTAACCTTTGCGTGACCACAAAAGGCCCAGCTCTCTCCTGAACTTGAAGGGACCTTCCACAGTTAAAGTCTAGTTTCCTCTGTAAGTCACACATCTGCTACTGATCCTTGAGGGGTTTCTTGCTTTCCCACTTCCACAATATTTTTTTAATTCATCTTTATTGTTGAGAGTATTACAGGCGCCCTCCCGTTCCCCCCACTGATCCCTCTCCACCCTGCCCGCCCCGCAAGGCCTGCCCCACACTATGGTCTGTGCCCACGGGCAGTGCCTTTGTACATACAGGTTCTCTGGCTGATCTCTTCCCACCACCCACCCCCTTCCCTCTGAGATCCCTCAGCCTGATCCATGCTTCTGTACCTCTGGATCTGTTTTGTTTCTCAGTTTATTTTGTTCATTAGGTTCCACAGATAAGTGAGATTGTGTGATACTTGTTTTTCTCTGGCTGGCTTATTTCGCTTAGCATAATACTCTCCAGGCTGCTTCCACAATTTTATGATGTCCAGACACAAGAGAAAACTGCTAGCAAATCCAAAAGTACAATTTGTCTGCACTGAGGGGTCAGAGAAGGGAAATACCCTGAGAAGGCCAGAGTCTGAGGACAAAGGGACATGTTCTGCTCCAGACAGGTTAGGTTCGTGGTGACACCAACAGGTGCAAATCGAGCTTCCACGAGGCAGGGCCAGGGTGCAGGGGGGCCCAGGGTGCAGGAGTGGGGGCTGGGGGCTGAGATTTGGGGCACCACCTCTCCGGAATCCCTGGTGTGGATTTGTCCTGTGTGTACTCTTTAGGAGCAAAGACAGAAGGCAAGTGGGTTCCGTTGAAGGATCTGAGGTCTGACTCCCCAGGAGAGCCAGAAATTTCCCACTGTCTGGACACGAGGCCTTGCGTGGTTCAGCTTGATGGATGCAGACCCAGCTCGGGAGTGGACCGCAGAGCTGCCAGGGAGGCTTAGGGAGAAAGTGCCTCTGATCTCGCTCAACCCAGGCCAGGGCGTGAGTCAGCCTTGTCCTGGCTCCCCGTTTGTTTAACGGGGTCGGCACTGATGGATTCCTGGCCACAGATCCCTCATGACCAAAATCCAAACAGGGACACTCGAGTCAGCTCCCATGGAAGCTGCTGCAGAGCCCCAGGCTCTCGGGGCGAAGCCATCACTAGGCATCTGCAGATGCCTGAGGCTCTCAGAGGTGCCAGCGTATGGTGTGGTTTGGGTTTGTTTTCTTTTTTTTGCCTTTTTAAATTTTTTTGTAAAGTTTTAAAACTTTGTTTTTCAGTTACAATTGGCACACAGTGGTACAGGTGTACAATGTAGGGATTAGACATTTATCTGCCTGACCAAGCGATCACCCCGAGTAGTGTAGCACCCAGCTAACACCATACATGGTTATTACAATATCATTGACTATATTCCCTGTGCCAAAATGTGCTCTGAGAGCACACTGGCCAATGTGCCTTTCTGAGGCCGGATCGTGCCGGCCCCCCCAGGATGTCAGCGAGGTGAGGAGGGAGATGGCCACTGAATCATCTCTCGCCCCAAAGCGCAAAGCAGTTTTTCTTACAAAACCACAGCTTGCTCCCCCGTCCGGAAGACTCACTTTTCGGCCATCCCTCCCATGACATCACTGGAGCAGAGGTTATGTAAGAAAGGCCACCCCATCTCCAAGCGCTTCCCAGAACAGAAAACACCTCCGAGGGCCGCTGCTGCCACCAGAAAACCCAGCCGAGGTCAGGAGAGCTTTCATTTCTTCCCAAGTAAGTAAATGACCATCTTTCTTTTCTCTTACAAGAGTAAAATGTAAGAGGAGACCCGTGTCTCTTAGAGAGAGAAAAAAATCCTCCTTTTACAACTAAATATTGGCAGAATTTTTAGCTTTCTGTAAGTGTATACTTTTTTTAAAAAAAACCAAAAAACCAAAACAAACATAATTCTAAATCAATTTAAGACACTTGTATTCCGTGCTTATTTTGGGTTTTAGATGCTTTGCCAGGAGTCGGGGGAAGGAGAGCTTTGGAACAGGCGTGGAGGT
The DNA here is from genome assembly GCF_054644295.1 of Miniopterus natalensis. NCBI lineage: Eukaryota > Metazoa > Chordata > Mammalia > Chiroptera > Miniopteridae > Miniopterus > Miniopterus natalensis. The sequence continues at coordinate 6,680,219 of NC_142081.1, read as the reverse complement.
TCCAAAGGCTCTTTCTGTCCAGGTCATGGGCATGGGGCCTGAACACAGCCCTCAGAGCCCCGCGTGGACGCTGGCCAGTTACCACCTACAAATCCTGATTTATCAAAATCAGACTGGTCTCCCCAGGATCGCTTACAATATTTCACAAGGCCAACACTGGCTGGGTTATTTGTTGCTTGAAAGTGGCGTGTTATTATGGGACCAGGTCGCTATTCCTTAATATCTATAATGCCTTTATCATCGCCTCACTGTTGACACTGGAATTAATTTGAAAAGGGCTAATTTGTTGAAGAAAGTCCTGCTGCCCCCTGAGCGCCACATGCCAATGTTAAAAATGTGCAGAACTCGGAAAATACCACATAGAGATTACACGCGTCGTCTCCAGTAGGCTTGCCCAGTGTCACCTCGGAGTTTTTCAAATAGGATCAAATATTACTAATAAGACCAATAGCTCCTGTTTACTGAACACCTACTATGTGCCAGGCAAATGTGAGAGCTAGAACTAAGAACCGGTGAAGGGAGATGTCTCCTCTCTGGCCAACTTTGTATTAAATGCAGGGCAGCTGGTAGGAGCAGACGCCGTGGCTGGGGCGCCTGGGGACACAGCCGGTCCCGCGGGCTGGAGGGCGGTGTCTGTTGAACCGACCAGGCTGGAGCTGAGGTCAGAGGTCAGAGCTCAGGCCACAGTCCCCGATTTCCTGGGCAGGGTGAAGCTTTGCCCCCTGTTGCCGCCGTAACAAATTAGCACAAACTCAGTGGCTTGAAACCACACACAGTTCGTGACAGCTCTGGAGGGCAGAAGTTCAAAATCAGTCACACTGAGCGAAAGTCAAGACGTTGACAGGGCTGTGCTCCTTCCGGAAGGTTCAGGGAGAACCCGTCCCTTCCCTTCTCCAGCCTCGGGAGGCTGCCCGAGCTCCTTGGCTCCTGGCCCCTTCCTCCACCTTCGAGGCACCGCAGCGCCTCCCACTCTGCCCCTCCCGCCCCCCTCTAACGCGGAAAAACGAAATCACTTCCACTTTCGATTCCGTTAGGCTCACCTCATAACACAGTCAACTCCCCATCTCGAGATCCGTAACTTAATCACATCTGCAAAGTCCCTGCCGCCACATAAGGTACCAACAGGTTCACAGGTGCCGGGGGCTCGGGTGGCGACATCTCCGGAGGCCGGTATTCTGCCGACACTTCAGCCCCGCACCCCAGCTCGCCCTTTGGCCTGGTGGGGCCTGGGCAGCCCCTGCCTCTCACTGGCCTTGGGGTCTCTTAGGAAGACTCAGGAGCCAGGCCCCCTCCACTGCCCACCGAGAGCCATCCTTTCCCGCCCAGGCACCCCCGCTTCAGAGGGGACACGGACACCCTCCCTGCGTGCTCAGGGAAAGCTGGAGAAGGAAAGGGAGAGGCGCAAAGGGGACCACGTCCCTGGGCTCTCTCAGCCTCCCATGAATCCTCCCCCCTTTCTTGGGGTCCCTTCTTAAACTCCAGGTGCTTAAAGCCCCAAGGCTGGAGGCAAATGACAACCCCAAGCACCAGGCCCTCTTGGAACCCAGCCTTCTGGTTTTTTGTGTGTGTGTTTTTTTTAATATGTCTTTATTGATTTCAGAGAGAGGAAGGGAGAGGGAGAGAGAGAGAGAGAGAAACATCAATGATGAGAGTCATTGATCGGCTGCCTCCTGCACGCCCCCGACTGGGGATCGAGCCCACAACCCGGGCATGTGCCCTGACCGGGAATCGAACCGCGATCTCCTGGATCTAGGTCGATGCTCAACCGCTGAGCCCCGCCTGCCCGGCAGCCTTCTGGAATTCAGCGTCTTAGTTTCCTAGTGCACTGGGTCCCGGGTCATCCCTGGCCTGTTCCATAGTCAGGAGCAGACCACGTGGAGGGGAGGTTGCTTCCCTCAGAGGGACCGGGACTCTCTGCCGTCACTGTTATTAGTGCTATAGCTGTCGTCGTTATTGCTGTGGTGGGATCACCCTCAAAGCCTTGGGTTTGATGTTTCACAACCTACCAGGGGCTTTACATGCGTGATCTCGCTCCAGCCTCACCGTGACTCTGCAATACGCACCCTTATTACCACTTTACAGATGAGGAAACTGAGGCTCAGAGGTACCTGCCCTGCCCAGCATCACACAGTTTGGTGGCCCAGGACTGAAGCCCAGGTTCCCTGACCCCAGGCCCATTCTCCTTATAGTCACAGCATGATGTATGAATAGCACCTGGACCCTGTGCTGGGCCAGAAAAAAGAGCTGCATACGAACGCACTGGCCCGTGTTGCCAGGCGAACCTGGGCACTTCTCCTCAGTGTGCTCATCGGTACAATGGGCATAAGGATACCCAGGCCTCCTCCCAGGAGTGTTGTCAGGATGCCTCACCTAAAGCCCAGCTCGATCCTGGACCCGCAGCACATCCGTCCCCGGTGTGTCAGGGGTCAGGCCTGGGCCCCAGGGCCTCACCCCGCAGCCTCCCCGCACCTGCCGAGGAGGGCACCGCAAGGGAAGGCGTGCAGCCCAGTGGCAGCCTCAGGAAGGGGCTCGCAGGCCTGTGTGCGGGCCAGGGCGCTGCGGGGTGCCCCCGGGCATCTGAGGAGTCAGGTGCGCTGGGTGTCTGTTTCCTGTGGCTGCCGTCACCGATGACCACAAACTGGGTGTCGTAAAGCACAAGTTGGTTATATTATACTGATGGAGTTGTAACGTAGTTCAAGTCAAAAACTATTTTCAATAATGTTATGTATTTAGCTATTTATATATATACACACCAACACATTGGTTATATTATAGTAATAGAATTATAAAGTAGTTTTAGTCAAAAACTTTTTTCAAAAAAAAAAAAGTCTTTAAAAATATATACATCCAGCCCTGCCCGTGTGGCTCGGTGGTGGAGTGTCGTCCCATGCACCAAGAGGTCGCCGGTTCGATTCCCGGTCAGGACACATGCCCGGGCTGTGGGCTCGATTCCCAGTAGGGGGCATGCAGGAGGCGGCTGATTGATGTTTAGCTCACAGACATTTCTCTCTCTCTCCCCCTCCTCTCTCTCTACAAAAAAAATTCAATAAAAACCTAAAACATATATATATCCGCATATATTAAAGCAAAAGAAAACCTTTATGTTAATTAACTGAACAATTAGAAATGACGTAAGCAAAGCAACTGCTCTCGGTACACAGCCGTGAGCTGTGATTGTTTCTTGGGCTTGTGCCTGACTCCGACGTGTCACTGGCATTTTCCTGGAGAACATATTTTTCTTTCAATGCGATTTTATTATTTTTAATTGTTCCATATAATTGCTGAGGTCTTTTTCTTCTAATTTTACAGTTAATAAGTTTAAGCTAATACCTTCCATTGACTCTTTCCTTGGACCAGAATACATTTAATTAAGGTGCTGAGGGACCTGATAAGCTCTGGGCCAATTCTGACAAGAAATCCTCAAACCCAGTTCTTTGCATGTGGAATTATGTAAATATTTCAGCCCAAGTGTGTTCCCAGGTGCGGCCTTTATGCCTTAGGTCAGAGTTTCTTTCTTCAGCAAGTATATTTCCCAGGTGAAACTTTTCAAATCGAGTATAGCTATTTATAATTTCTAAGTGCTTCGTCAAATTTAGATGCTACAAATCAGGCTGTCTCTGTCTCAATTCCATCTCTTTCTTGTGTAGAGTATGAGTTTATCCCATTGAAAAAATTCTTCCTACAAATGGAGATATTCCAAAGTTCGTTATAGGATTTTATTACAGGATTTTATCAAATTTTGTGTGTCATTTGAGGTCTCATTTAATTTGATAATTTTCTCCCTTGCTCTTTCAGAAAGAGAAAAAAATTTATTTTCTACATAAAAGCTTTGTTTAACTGTAATCAGCTAAAAGCTTTCAAAGCTGATGATCTGGTCCTATATTTTTGAATATCTTGATTAAAGATTTCCAGTTGATTTGGAACAAAATGCAACTATTTAGAGATCTGTTTAACAAACAGTTTTATAACATTTTAGGGCACTTACACTCAGCATCTCCTAACATTGGTGATGGGCAGCCGAGAAAGAAAACACAGGCTTAAGTCGTTGGGTTTTTTTCCAAATTCACCAACTTTGTCACAAAAAGTCTGCAGTTCGGTACTATGCTTTAAAATTTTGCAGCTCTTGTCAACTGCAACCTCCATTTCAGTTGGTGGGATGTGGAAACTTGTTCGTATGCAATTACGAATCGTGTGCAGCGTGACCTGTTCGAAACCCATTTGTGTTTCGTCGGCCTCTTATTTTAACAGCAGCGGCCTCGTGACGGTGACACCATGCCCTCCAAAGCGTGCATGCGTGTTGTCACCGCAAAATACAGCAACGTGACCTCCAGTGTGAACAATTTTAACCGACTCGAGACCAGCATTCACAGAGAGCCCGCATTCGGCTTCGCCAGAATGAACTTCTGAGATTTTGCTTTGATTCCATGAACCTATGAAAGAGTTGGGTCACGATTAGAATTGACCGATTCTGAGGATTCTGACACCAAACTGGCATGTGTCACAGTCTGTGCCGTTCTCATGGAGCTGACACGCACTCGATCAGCATCTCCTTTGTCATATGTGCACGAGATGAGCTGGGACCAAAAATGAGCTGAATTACCTTAAAGAACAGTCTCTTGGTCTAAGTGAGAAGTCACGCTTCATGCGGTGACTTGTAACAGCATCTCCTGCCGCTCTCTGGGTGCAGTCAATGTCCCTCCTGGGGCATGCGCCTTCAAAATCACTAATTTCTGCCCGGCCCGCATGGCTCAGTGGTTGAGCATCAACCTAGGATCCAGGAGATCATGGTTCGATTCCTGGGCAGGGCACCTGCCTGGGTTTCAGGCTCAATCCCGAGGGGCTGTGCAGGAGGCAGTGGATCAATGACTCTCTCATCATAGATCTTTCTCTCTCTCTCTCCCTCCCCCTTCCTCTCTCTGAAATCGATAAAGACATATATATATTTTTTAAATCACTAATTTCTGAAGTAGCAGCTTTGTGTTTAGACTTTCTAGTGGTCAGTGACATCCTTCCAGCCCCCATAGTGACGCAAACATCAACATTTTGTGCAAGTTACGCCTTCATCACCAGCTGCTTTGAGAAACAGAAGTTCAGTACTTAAATTTTTGTTAAACCATCTTTTGGTGGTTTTAAAGTCCTGCGGCTTTAAATAGCATCCGTGAGATGACAGTTCCCACCTGTGGACCATTATCTCAGAGCTGGTCTCTGAATACCCACCTCTCTTGTATATCTGATCGTCCCCTGGATTCCCCACTAGATGTCCAACAGATATCTCAACCCTTACATGTCCAAAAGTGAATTCCTGATCCCACCCCCCAAAAAGAAATCTCTCCATCTCACTCCATCATCTCCATTTCAGTTGATGAACTCAGACTCCAAACCTCCTCCACCTCTCACAACCAATAGCCAATTGAAAAGCATGGTGGTGCTACTTTCAAAAAACATCTAGACTCTGATCACACCTCCCCATCTCCCCTCTAATGTATTTATTCAGCAGCTATATTGTTATTGACTCTGCATGTCTGCATCTCTCCCGACAGTGAGCACCTTCAGGCTGGGGGCTGCTCTGTCCTGTCCCTTGAGTCTCTAGCACCTGGCCAAGTGCCAGCACAAAGTAGATGCTCATTAAATGCTTGTTAGACTGTTAATACTAATAACGTGGTTGTTAATAAGACTAATTGCCACCTTCCGTTGATTGCTTCCTCTATGCCCAGCAACCATGCCAAGCAGGATACAATTAGCTCCGATTTTAAAAAGAAAAGTCAGTGGGTCTAAGTGACCCACACCAAGGGTTGTGCCAGGATTTGGACTTGGGTTTCAAAGCCCTGGCCCTTTCCTTTCTACCAGGACTTGGCAAACTTCTCCTCTTACGGGAACAGATGGTAAATATTTTGAGCCCTACAGGCCTCACGGCCACTGCCGCAGCGGCTCCGCGGCTGGAACACAAGCAGCTGGGGACAATGCGGAAACGAGCGGGTGCGGCCAGGTGTCGGTGCCACTTGATTTTCCAGAACCGCGTTAGCCACGCGCTTGCTGTTCATTGCAGGTCCCTGTGGATGGCATCGCGGGCCCTCCTGGAGCTGCAGCCCTCCAACCAGAGCCAGGCGGTGCCTCCAAACGCCACGTCCTGCGACGATGCCGGGGAGGCCTGGGCCCTGCTGCACAGGGTGCTGCCCGCCTTCGTCGCCGCCATCTGCGCCTGCGGCCTGCTGGGGAACCTCTTCGTCCTGTCCGTCCTCCTCCTGCCCCGGCGGCGGCTCAGCGTGGCCGAGATCTACCTGGCCAACCTGGCCGCGGCCGACCTGGTCTTCGTCTTGGGCTTGCCCTTCTGGGCCCACAACATCTGGAACCACTTCAACTGGCCTTTCGGGGCCGCGCTCTGCCGCGCCGTCAGCGGGGTGATCAAGGCCAACCTGTTCATCAGCATCTTCCTGGTGGTGGCCGTGAGCCGGGACCGCTACTGCGCGCTGGTGCACCCCATGGCCAGCCGGCGGCACCGGCGGCGGCGGCTGGCGCAGGTCACCTGCGCGCTCATCTGGGGCCTGGGGGGCCTGCTGAGCGTGCCCACCTTCCTGCTCCGCTCCGTCAGGGCCGTCCCGGAGCTGAACGTGTCGGCCTGCGTGCTGCTGCTCCCGCACGAGGCCTGGCACTACCTGAGGATCGTGGAGCTGAACGTGCTGGGCTTCCTCCTGCCGCTGGCCGCCATAGTCTTCTTCAACTTCCACATCCTGGCCTCCCTGCGGCGGCGGCTGGAGGTCAGGAGGACAAGCTGCGGGGGCCCCGGGGACGGCAAGACCACGGCGCTGATCCTCACGCTCGTGGCCGCCTTCCTGGTCTGCTGGGCCCCCTACCACTTCTTTGCCTTCCTGGAGTTTCTGTTCCAGGTGCGGGCCATCCAAGGCTGCTTCTGGGAGGATTTCACCGACCTGGGCCTGCAGTGGGCCAACTTCTTTGCTTTCATCAACAGCTGCCTGAACCCCGTGATCTACGTCTTTGTGGGCCGGTTTTTCAGGACCAGGGTGCGGGAGCTTTATAAGAAATGCACCCCGAGAAGCCTTATGACGGTGTCCTTGTCTCGTAGGAAAGAAATCCTCCAGCTCTTCTGGCGGAATTACAACAGCAGCGAGCCAAGAGCCCCGGCTTCCTGACCCGCTGTTTCTGACATTGCAGTAGGCTGGCCGTGCCCCCGAGGTCGCCAGGCCCCGCAGTCCCCAGACCCTGTGCGTGTTTTTATGGCAACAGGCACTCTGCGGATGCAACTAAACTAAAGGCCTTGAGAGGGGGAGATGGTCCTGGATTATTGGGGTGGCCCCAATATTGGTGTAATCACAAAAGCCCTTATAAAAGGGAAGCAGGAGAGTCAAAGGAGGCGACGTCGCAACAGAAGCAAGAGGCTGGGGTAAGGCAAGGAAGGGGCCACGAGCCAAGGACTGATGGCGCCCTCTAGAGGCCGGGAAGGGCAAGGGAATGGATTTCCCCTGCAGCCTGGGAGGAAGGAACCAGCCCTGCCCACTTCCCGACAACAGCCCAGTGAGACTGATTCTGGATGTCCGGCCTCCAGAAACATGAGATAATAAATTCATGTTGTTTTAAGGCACCAGGTTTGCAATCATTTGTTCCAACGGCAACGGGAAACTAAGACAAGTTTCCAGTAAGAATCTCTTATTGCATTTCCACTTGCCCATCCAAAATTTTCTGGACTCACTGCTAGTTATAATATCTCTGTCTACCCACAAGAACTTACCTAGATGTAAATAGTTACAGCATAAAAAATAAAATGAGAGGCCGCATGAGCACGCCACAGACCCGTACCTTGAGCATTCGGAGGGACCCGGAATGGGTGTCTTCTAGGGTTGTCAGAAGGGATGCTGTGACGGGAGTGAACTTGAGCTGAGTGTTATGAAGGGCAGATCTGAATTCATGGAGGGAGGGAGGGAGGAAGGAAGGGCTGGTGGAGGCATAGCCGAGAAAAGCGAGGGCTACAAGTGAAAAAAATGTTTATTGAGCTCAGTACATCAGCATCCTTCTTGTTGCGAGACCCAGTGGTGAACCTACAAGTCTGCCTTCAAAGGAGCTCGTGGCAATAGGGACAATAACTAGGAGACTGTCACCATCAGGGTGAGAGAAGGTGCCCTGAGAACAGAGAAGGGGCGTCCTGCCTGGGGGACAGGGAGGGGATGGTTAGAGAGGTTTCCCAGAGGAAGAGACATATGCGCTGAAAAGTGCTCCAGGCAGAAGAAACCAACCAGACCCAGGGGCAGGTGGGTTCAGCTCCAGGAGGGAGGATGAAAGAAGGTGACGTATGAGGCAGTCATTCGGGATTTGAGGTTTGAGGAGAAAGAAGATGTTCGGAGGACCTTCAATGGTCAAGGGCAGAGAGGAAAGCAGGGGTGTTCCAAGAGGCTTTGAGGGCCCGGCTGAAGCTAGGAGGCATGAATTTGGTGTGTGGATTGCTCAGTTCACATTGATGGCTCTCAGGCTACATTAATAGGAGTATAGCGTCTAAAACGAGGGAGGTGAAATCCCATTCAGCTTAGCGTTGCACAGGGTACATGAGGGGTACTGTGTCCAGCCCTTGGCAGATTTAGAAGAGGCTTTGCCAGATGGATGGCCATAGCTCAAGGCTCTTGGGGGTATCAGTGAGACTATGGAGAATGGCTGCATTAGGGGAGGAAATGAACATTAGGAGGTGAGGGAAGCAGAGTGACGTTAATATGATTAAAAAACAGGCATAGTGGGAGCACATAGGTGATGGAGCAAGAAAAATAGGAGGCTGTAAGAATGTCTTGGTGGAACACTCCAAGGCGGAGCCAAGGACCAAGTGTGGCTATGGCGTTGGGTGGATGGGACAGAGGGAAGGAGGTCGTTGGAGGAGAGATGGTTAAGGAATGGAAAAGCAGGGAATGGGATGTCCACTGGCGCCCTGCAGGCAAGCAGGGTGCTGGAGGGACCTGGGGAGGAGAAAGCCATGGGTAGGGTGCCAAGGTCAGGCTCCAAGGAATGGTGGGGGAGGGGAACAAGCAGCCTCTACTGCTGAGTGGGAGGGGCTGGTCCTCAAGGGACAGCAGCAAAGACCCAGATTCAGTGTTCCTGGAGCCTGCTGATGGGGTCTGAGAGGCTGGCAGGGGCTGGGCCACCTGGTGACCACCTTTGGGTGGGTGTTCCCACCCCATAGGCTCCCTGGAGAGCAGAGATGGTTCAGGTGGCCTGGATGTAGGTCAAGAGGCAGGCTTCGGCCTGTGCACATTTAACTTGGACCTCATGGTATTGGAAAAAATATTTTTGAGTTGGGCACCAATATTTAAATTCCACCTAAGAATCTAGATTTTAGGCTTCCCTTGAATAGTTGGAAGCTCTAGCAATGCTGAGTCTGCATTCATTCATTTGGTCATTCATTCAGCTGACATTGAGCATCTACTTTGGGCCAGGCACTGTTGCAGGCACTGAGAACACAGCACCCTGGTCCTCTTGCCATTGACCTCCTGGGGCTCCCCCAGGGCACCAATCATTGGGCGTTGAGTAGCTATGCCCCTGCCGACGGGACAGGAACCCCCTTCACTGGCCATGCCCCCTCCCCAGGGGCGGTGACTGGAGTCACCCAGCTTGCTTGCCTCCAGCACCAAGGCAATTTCCAAGTCCCCGGGGAAGAAATCCAGTGAGCAGTGGCCTTGTGGCAAAGTGGCAAGAACAGGCCGGAAGATGAGGCAGGTAGAGCGAGTTGGAAGGGAACTGACCCGAATACACCTTCTTTCCTTCTAACTCAGCCCCTGCATTAAACTTGTGGCTTACAAAAATCCTTTCCCGAGGTTGCCAAGCAACCCGAATTCTAGAAGAGAAATCAGAACCTTGCTCAGAGGCTTGCGGTTCACCAGCAGACTGTCACCTGGGTCTCTGATGAGCCAGACATCTGATTTACGGGACACGCACCAGAGCACAGCCCAGCTCGGCAGCAGGGGAGAAACGGCAAACCCCACAGCGAGGGTTCTGTTGCCCTTCTCTTGGGAAGGTCAGTGTTCATTTGCAGAGGGAGGGGCTCCTGCTTTGGTTGAAAGGCTCGGTGCTGTGGGAAAAATTAGTATCTCGAGTCCCCATGGGCCTGGTAGACCTGCTCACCTGGAGTAGGTCACACCTGCGTCCAGGCCCAGGCCCACCTGGTGGCGCTGACACCTGGCACGGAGGGGAGAGTGAGCAGCCGTCCAGCAGCCTGGCGCCAGCGCCCACGTGGGCTCCCACTTTCTCTCCGAGATGTGAAGCTTCCTCTGCAACCCACTCCCTGCCTCCAGCCCACCACGCGAGCTCACAGCTGCCCCCCGCCACCCACCACCCTGTCCGTTACGGGCGTGAGGAGCACTAAGCCTCCCAAGTCCCCGGGGGAGACTCCGGGGTGTTGCAATGGACACGGACACAGGCTGTTTCTCGTTCACCGGAGATGAGTCACGGGCTTGATGAGGAGCAGGTGGGGTGTCTTCTCCTACGCGCTGGAAGCGGCTCGAAATGTGATCCAAATGAGCGCGTGTGGAACTAGGGCCATCTGAGTAAAATCTGAAACAGTAGTGTCGGTCTCTCGGTTGTGATATTGTCCCTACTTATGCCAGACGTTACCACTGGGGGAAACTGAGTAAAGAGCACAAGGGATCTCTCTGTGAATCCAATAAAAAGTTTAAAAAAGAAAATATTCTCAAGCTTAACCCCTGAATTCTACAGATGAGGAAACTGAGGCCCAGAGATCGGCAGAGACTCGGAGGTCACCCCTGAGCCCAAGTGACATCATCCAACCTGGCCCTTCTCAGATGACATCGTGGTCCCCATCTGCTGGCCTCTGCCTGCCCCATTTAGTTCAGAACTCAGGTGGGAAAACAAACCCCTGGTCCTATTGTTCTGCCCATCCAAACGTCTGTCACCCCTGGGGCAAAATCACAGCAAGCCTGGTGGTGAAGTGCAAATCTGATTCCTGGGACAGTTCTCACAAACCCTTAGCGATACCTTAATGAGTTTGGATTCAGGGTTCCTTGGCACCATGCACGTTTGGGTCAGGTAGTTTTGTGCTGGGGAGGGCGGTCCTGGGCACTGAGGGATGTTCAGCAGCACCCTTGGTCTCCACCACTGGATGCCAGGAGCAACCACTCCCCCCAGCGATGGCTTCCAAGTCTCCAGACACTACCAAATGCTCTTTGGGAACAAAGTCACCCCCGACCCTCAGCTGAGAACCACATTTTAGCTGATCTGAGCCAGTCTGGGCACATGCCCGGGTTGCCGGCTCAATCCCCAGTCAGGGGCGTGCAGGAGGCAGCCGATCAATGACTCTCTCATCATTGATGTTTCTATCTCTCTCTCCCTCTCCCTTCCTCTCTCTGAAATCAATAAAGATAAAAAAATTAAACTAAAAAAATAAACAACGGCCTCCAGGAAAGGCTGGTGGTCTTCGGAGACTTCTTGGAGGTGGTGGGCCTTCAGCCCTTGAAGGATTGAACTTAGAGGGACAGGGAGAGGCCCTGGGGCTAGGAAAGCATGAGCCAAGGAGGCTTGGAGGCAGGACACCCAGAGATGTCAGCGGAGATGTCAGCGGAGCAGGAGGGCCGCACGAACAACAGTTGGAATGATTAATTAGCCAAGCAGATAATCACTCACAGCCATCCAGGCAGGCGCTGCACGCACAGTGATTGTTTGCTGACATCATTACAGCAGAATCTCCCCTTGGGTCCAGAGAGTGACATCAGTTTAAAGCAACTCACCACTACTGATTTTGGCTTCATTCCCTGGTGTTAAACAATAATGCCCCCGCCAATGCCTGGTGGCTTCTCCCAAGGTCATTTCCCCTTTATGGGGGAGGGGGGGGGGGATTGGGAAAGAGTGAGCAAAGGAAGAGAAGACTGAGATTCAAGAGTAATGAACAAATATCAACACTAAGTAAAAACAAGAACCAACAGGGCCTGGAGCAGAGGGAGGCAAATGAGATGAGCATGGAGGTTCAGGGTCGGGGCCTGTCTTTATTTAAAAAGTTGTTTTGTTTTGCTGGGTGTTTCTACATTAACTTTACTTTCTGGAAACTCGGCATTAATTTATGGTTTCTCTTGATGACTGATGTGCCCCCGTGTCCACCCCTCCTCAGCCTTCGCACCCAAGGCCAGGGTCTCACTCGCCTCATCCTGCTCCCAGCCCCGAGTGCAGGGTTAGGGGGCTGGGGCTGCATTGTGGGCAGAGAAGCCCAAAGGGCTTCACCTTTAGATACCCCCGTGGGGAAAACACAGGAAAGATCCATATCTGAATATAAAGCACATCTCCATTACCTCATGTCCCAAATACTCCCTTATCAACCTGTTGTGAAAACTCCACCAGGGGCCACTAACCCCCCCCCCCCCCCCAGGCCAGTATTCACAGGAAGAAATTAATCGTGAAATAAAATGACATTTTTATTTTGAATTTAAGCAGTGTTCTCACTAAGAGGAAGCTGCCACAGACAAGTCTTGTGAAAGGGCTGGGATAGTTAGGATTTTTCCAAAGCCTTCCCACGGTGTGTGGGGTCAGAATTTGCACAGGCTCGGATGCACTGCCTGGGCTTTGAAGGGGCCAACACTAAACCAGAGCTCCGCTCGGGAAGAGAGCAGGCGCCCCCTGCCGACGCTGGAGAGGCATTGCTCTTTCCCCAGAAATGGTTCTAAAGGAGATAGTACGTCCTGAAGGAGGGGGAAAGTAAGTAAAAACTGAAATGTAGACGAGAGGAAGGTATTTATTTGGCCTTAGAAATGTTTATTATAAGTGAAAGGAGGATTCCTGACAATCAAGCTATATAACATGCATAAGTTAATAAATCTCAACTAAGGTTGGTGTCAAGAGGGCCTGTACGGGGTGCTCTCACACCCTACCACTCCTTGTTGGTTGCTCCAAACAAAGAAGAGACATGCCTTAGGTCCCCAAGAGGAAGATGTTTTCTACTCTACTAGCCCAGGAAGAGGAAGGTTTTCTCCTTCCCCAGCAACAGTCCAGCCAATTGGAGACTGTCGCAACCCAGCCAATGAAAAGCTGCTACATTCTAACTCTGCTGCCTCCAATGGGCAGTTTATGACAGCCCCTCCCATCTACCCCCTTTCCTGTATAAAAGCACCTTCCTCTACTTTGTTCTCCAGACTTGCCCGTGGTTTTGCCATAGCTTGCATGTCCCGAATTGCTGTTCTCTGCTACTCCTGAATCAATCCATTTTTGCTGATAAAACAACACCCGTTTTATTTTTAAGGTCGACAACATTCATAGTGATTTTAAAATAGCACAGGTTGGGGTGAGGTGTGTTTAACTTTTATTAAATGTTAAGATATGCTTTTTGAAGCTACACCTTTGAGTTTTCCATCACTCTAAGAATAATTAGGCCACATCTGGGCTGACAAAATGCTCACATTTGGGTTTTGGCAGCGAGGTTATTACTTTGCGCTGAGCAGTCACATTTGCCTTTCTGCTTCAATGGAATCTAAATGTGAGAGGGCCCCAGCGGGTTTGGCTCAGTCACGTCCTGCTTACAGGAAGTGGCAGAACTGACCAAGCAGAGCAGCCACAGTGCAGCCAGGAGAGGGAGATGCTGGAGACAGGTGCAGAGACGGATGGCACGTTTGTTCTGATCTCGGCCCGTGTTCTAAGAGCCTTTCATCTTAATCTCCTAGCCAAGTTCCTTCCTTAGCTTCCTAATTAGTGAAAGAAATTAGAGAAACTGCGCATGTTCATCTTAAATCCTTGGATGAGTGTGGGGTTTGGGAGTCAAACCATGTGACCGTGAGCAAGTACTGGACTCCTCCGAACCTGTCTCATCCTCTAACCACCACCTCTGGAGGGACCTGAGGGTCAAGAACGTGCTACAATACCCGGCCCACTGTAAGCATCTCACAAGAGCACGTGTGAAGTGTGACTTGTGCTACTCCTGACTGCTCGCAGAGGATAATTATATTGTCACATGTCACAACCTCCTTTAAAGCACTGTCTTTAAAAATAAGGATTTCGCCCCACCGGGCGTGGGTCAGCGGTTGAGCGTCGACCTAGGATCCAGGAGATCAGGGTTCAATTCCAAGTCAGGGCACATGCCCAGGTTGCAGGCTCCATCCCCAGTAGGGGACGTGCAGAAGGCAGCCGATCAGTGACTCTCTCATCATTGATGTTTCTCTCTCTCTCTCTCTCCCCCTCCTTTCCTCTCTGAAATCAATAAAGATATATTTAAAAAAATAAATAAATAAGGATTTCATCACTTCTTGGTCTTTTGGCTAAGATGAAGCGTTCTGTTCTCATCAGTTTAACATCTGATATGCCCTCTATCTGAGGACAACATATTAAATGGATTTTGGGGGCAAGGAGATGAAACAGTCTGTCCACGTTGCACATGGACCCCGTGTTGTAGTGCCTCCAGGAAATAGTGCAAAAAAATTAAGGATTTCTTGGGAACATTTGAGATCTTGCTTCCTGGCATACGTCAGTTTGGCTCAAATAAACACCTATAAAAATTCAAGAAAAGTATCTCTTTTAAATATTCCTTTTTATAAGTAAAAATATTCCTCCAAATAAAATATTTATCAAGTATCTAGCTAGGTCCCTATGATCAAACCTACAGGATGTGTTTACCCCAAGTCTACCTTGTAGGGATGAGATAACTAACACAGTGATTCATATCCCTAAGGGGGCTAGAGTGGCAAATTTTACCATCACAAAACTATATATCTCAGCAGTTGGCAGCAGGTAGATACAGCATTTGCCATGAGCAGTCCCAGGACTGTAGGACACCATTTCCCAGTAACAGGATCTGACACAGACTGACCCCTCACCCCCCAAAGTACTGTGTACAGACCTTGGGAACAGTTCTTGGAGAAAGACAATAGTGTTTAAAGTGAACGCTAAAGAGTATTTTAATCTTCTTCAAGAGTATTCTTAGTTTCATGGTATTTTAAATAGTCATGCTAATCAGTTACATTTCCACAAAGATACTTGTACAGCTTCAGTACCCACATCCATAATTACCTTAGTTAGGAAACTTAGGAAAGGTGGCAATGATGGTCAACACATACAACGTATGTTCTTTACTGTGGTGAGATCAAGACACGGTCTAAATCAGGATGGATTAACATGAAAGCTGCACTTGGCACCCCAATTTTGCAAAAAAAGTCCTGTGTGGCCGGCAAGTTACACAAACAACATAAGACAAATCCAGCTAGCTATCAGAAGCTGCCATGTCAGATACACAAATTACACGTGAAACAGCAAAGTAAACACATTTTTTAAAGGAGGGGCTGCTCTTTCAACCACTCAGGGATTAGCACTGTCACTGGGTCAGCCAACATCATGCTTACAGCCTCTTGAAATCTCTGGTACTTACTATGAAGCAACATGCTTGAAACCAAGAGGCCAGCGGTTGTTACAGGAGGTGAAACTCTCTCTGTAACACCTATGTTTTTAAAAGTTGCTGGCATTTCAAAATATGAATTGCTGAAACTCTGCTGAATTTAGAATCCCTAGAGAGGCCTATTGTGGGGGTGGGGGGTGGAGGGGGGTTTAGACAGCCTTTTCTACTCTGGTTTGCAGACAGTACAGTGAAAAGGAAAATACTTCTGGTTAAAAGTGGCTGACTTACAACTGTGCACATAAGAGTCTGTGAAAGGGACCAGAGTGCCCAGCATATCCTGAAATACAGAGACAAAAATAAATTGGCATTAAAGCACTCAATTCTTATATGAAATGACTACCTTCCAGTAAACAGAGTAAGATTTTTTGGTAATGGAAACAAAGAAATCTTTTTCCCCCTTCATTATCCATACACTATACAAATAACCTTTTTTAACCAAAGGCTCACTAATATGTATTTGATACCACTGGTACATCCAAGGTGATGCATTTGCAGATGCAAGAGTATCACTTTGTCTGCTCAGTACCTCCTTCTAGGAAGCTTGAGAACTTCACAGACATGTAGGCGGCTCTCCTGTCTTAAGCAGGTCAAGGGAAAATGGAGTAAGACTGCTCAGAACACCAGCGATGCAGGGGAGCTGTACCCAGCGCGGCTGCAAGAAAACCGGCACAAAGTTAAATGACTTCACTTGAGTCAAGCCCCAGCTTCATACAACATTTAAATTAATGTTGACAATTGTCAATCCTGAAACCATTCAATGCAGGTATAGATTCCTCATTTCAAAAAGCTTAAATCCAACGCTGCCTGCTTGCTCTGCATGTAGTGCAAGAGCCCAAGTCAACAGCATGTGGAGGCACTGCCACCCCCCAACCCTCCACAAGCACCCCTTGCAGCAGCAGACTGTTTGGACTGTTCTGAAGCTGAACAAAGGCAGCAAAGCTACAGAACACAGCAAACCTGCTTGGAAATGACAGCAACCTGGGGACAGGAAGGAGGGAAACTGGGTTATCCAAATCAGCCCTGTGCAAGAGAAGACATGGCCATGGCCGTGGCCGTGGCTTGGATGCCTTTGCAGCAGAAGGTGGTCTAACTGAGTTCTGTAGCACTGTGGGCTCTGAAGTTCACTGGCGGCTCTGGATCAGGCTTGCTTACCTGGGCTTGCGGGGAGATACCTACATGGAGTCAGTGCAGCCACAGGTGCACACACCATCTACTCCACTCAGTATAACATCAAAAGTCAACCCGCAGGCACAGTGGCCGTTCAGAGACGCAAAAGTCTTAACAGGTCCATAGCTACTCTGTGTGATGTGACCACTCTCGCTTGACAGTGCCATCAGCGTGAGGTATCAGGTCTGGGTACTCTATTGAGCATCACACCCATGCCATCACACATGCACACACACACGCATTCGCACACCCTGATCATCGGATGCCTTCTTTGGGCTTTGTGGTAAGAAATCCCTTTGTTCATGGAGAGGAACACTGGGGTTTAGAGAAGTTAAATGTCTTAGCCAAATCATCCACTTGGTAAGTCACAGCTCTGGCAACCCAAGAATCCTGCCCAACACCCTTTTCACTGTGTCATCACAACATAAACATTTGGTGACATACTTTTAAAAAAAGAAAAACACTAAGGATACTTAATAATGCTGAAGTGTTGGAATATAAATACATAAACATCTTCAGTAAAGAGCATCCTGGTTAAGCTGGCCATGAACAGCCCTGCAACACTGGGTCTTCTGCGACACAAGGTTTGTTCCCAAACAGATTTTACCCACAGCCGTGCAGGGGGCAGAGCAGAGAGGGCCATGAGATCACATATAAAGTAGGGCTTGGATGGGATTTATAAACCTAGCTTCTCAAACGGTGGGTCCCTCTGCATCTTCCAGTACAAAGATTATTTCTCCATATACTACATCTCGTTGAACTTAAAGAATTAGTGCAACTATTGGAAATATATTTAAAATGAAGGAGATTTTACACTTTTAGGTTTGAGCAAACGTTTTCCAGTCTGATTAATCATCCCAGATAACATGGTAGTGTTGTGCGGTAGGGAGAATGGAGCACACGGGGGCGATGGGCAGGGAGTCGGAATGTGCCCCACAAGCAGACTGTACCTTCCCGCTCGTGAGCAGCCAAGGCTGTGCTTGCTCAGGACCCTGTTCTCATGGCCTGCACTGAGCGGACAGAGCAGCAAGGGGCTCCATGATGCCTGAAAGGTGGGTCTTCTGAGCCATGAAAAGGAAACAAACTAAAAACAAATGCTATTTAGCACAATTTTTATAAATTCTAAATGTCCAGATTATTGGTTTACAGTGCTTTCTTGTTCATAAAATGTAGAGAATAAAACTGATTTGATGTCATTTTCCAAACCCCAGACTGAAATGTGGTTCTGAAATCTAAATTCCCCTCGATGGCACAGCCCACATTAGAAATGACAGCTCTCACCCTGTGGCTCTCCACAGCGGAGGAACACGAGTCCCACAGTTCTTCCTTCCAGGTGCACCCAAAGCCAGAGACTAAGCAACTCCCCTCTCGTCCCCAGTAATGATTTACTCGATATTAACCAAAGTCGATCCTGAGAAAGTGTTCCCAAGTAGCTTGGGATACATCACAGTATTGCATCTATGAATATGCTCTAAGAAAAGCAAAATACTCATGGAATCATAAAACAATTTTACCTTTAAATAAAAATACTTTATTCATTCCTGACAGGTTATCAAAACTTACATTGTTAACCAAGTAAAAACGTACTTCGGAATAACTGACTAGGGCATCTGAGAGGATATTTGGTTAATTTGAAAAGCATAAAAACCATTTCCAGTCTCCCTTTCCACACACTCCCAGCCAGCCTGCACTACACCTGCTCACAACTGAACATATAAACAATTAGGTGGGCCCCAGCTCATTACAGAATGCACATTTTCACTTACACTCCAAATAAACAGGAATTATTATACTAGATTACCTTCCTTCCCAAACACTCCTTTTTGTATTTTGTGTAACTTTGTAAATTACATACAGAAGACAGCACATGACTTGTATAAACCTAAACACACACACACACACACACACACACACACACACGATAAAGTGCAACACAACAGGACACATCTGGACATCCACATTCTCGGCGCCCACAGAGGACTTTCTGCGGACGTGGAAGAATGGAGCCTCAGGGCATGAACACAAAACCCACAGGATGGGTTACTTATGAATTCCTCGTGACGTACGCTGGGCAGCCTACCTGCTCTGCTTTGCCTGTGGCTCTCTCTCACTCACTCTCCAAGGGAGTGAGAAGCTGTGAGTCGTCCCAAACCTTGAGAAAAATCAGCTCCTCAGAGTGACCTTGGCAGTACTCTCAAGGTGCTCAAATACTCCTGAGCACCCTGCACTGTGAGAGGAGATAGCCAAGGACAGCTCATCTGCAACCAGGATAATCAGAGTCATTTTAATAAAAGCAAGCACTTCACTAACTTGGCAGCAAATGCTTCAAGGACTTTTGACACCAGCCACCAAGCATTTTGACAGGCAGGTACCAAACTAGCCCTAAAATGACAGGCGTTTCGGTTGCATGTTTTTGTGATATTAAATTATTTAACTAAGAAATGCTTTTGTTCCTGAGATGAGCACAATAAAATGAAATGAGTTCCCTCTCAAACGGCAACGGGACCCTCTGCTCCTGAGTCCTGCCCTCATCGCGTGAGAATCGTGTCTGAAGTATCAGTCCTCCCCGTGGCGCCACTTCTGCGACTCGTCCTGCCGAACATCGGGCCGAATCTGGTTCCTCATGCCTCCCAGCACGTTTGAGGTTGCTTCTGTGGCCACGATCAGAGGCTTCACCACGGCCGGAGGGATCTGGCGCAGGACTTCGCCCACGGCCCCTGTGACTCCCCGGCTCTCGTGTTCTCGAGCTGCGGTCTCGTAAATGGTGTGAGCCGTGTCTGTGATGCCCTGAGGGGGGCCCGCAGAGAAGGGGGTAAGTTACTGGTCAGAAAACTCTAAATTGTCCTATAATCACACTTTCGTAGAATTATTCAACATTATGTTGAAGTAGACAAAAAAATAAAACGGCTTTCGAGATAACCCAGGATAATTCTTTTTATGACAAAATTCTAATTATAAGGGAGTGTTTAAGAGGCAATTATGATGACGCAGTATTTGCTGCGACACTGCAGGAAACGCAGCTCAGCCATAGCTTCACAGGGAGGTGCGGAGATCCAAGGGCCAGGAGAGGCCTCCGGCACAGTAACCACCAGAGCAACTCAGCCCCTGGAGTGAATAAACCAGGAACATGGGGATCGTTCCTCTGACTCAACAGTAACAGGAAAACCTAACTCTCCTAGGCCCCAGAATATTATTTCATTTGTTTTAAATTACGGGCTATGTGCTAGAAGGTAGAAGATTCAGTTAAGATAAAGGGCTAAATAGAACATTTTATTGAACTACATGGAGAAAATCCTGAGAACATAAAGCAGGAGCATGCTTAGTAATTAGAAGCAGAGCTTCTGGGGCGTTTTCATCTTTCTTACACCTGCCTAACACTGGCACCACCACGACTGCTGAGCTCTGAAGCTGGAAGCTGCACACGCAACTGCCGGCCAAGCCGAGGAGCAGTGGTAAATAATCCTCACAAGCAACTGCGAATCTCTGCCATCTGTCTGGCTCAGACACCCCCAAGGAGACGGTCCTACTGCCACCAGTTCACTGACAGGCTCAGTGCAAGACACTCTGGGCTCTCCAGGGATCAAGGAACCTTGACCCACCCAGAACAGGGCATCGCTCTGACAAGCTAACAGAGAATCATTTCTATGCAACGTGACGGGCACACACCGTACCATGGGGGGACGAGGGGGACGAACTGCAGAGGAACTAAAAAAAAGTGCTATTTTAAACTATCTACGAGATAACAGCCAATGAATGAAACGAGTACAATAAAGAAAATGCTGACAATGTATTCAAATCTTAGCCCCATCACTCTTAGCTTTGTGACCTCCTTCAAACAGGGAATTAAAATACTGTGACGGTTGTTAGAATTAAATGAAATACTGCATCTTAAGAGTTTGGCACAGCTTAGCAGGCACTAAGTGTTTATTAACTAATTCCCAGATAACCACCACACCCTAACAACTAACTACCTGACTACCACACAACAGTTATGTAAAGCAGGGTCGGCAACCATTCCCTAGAAAAGGCCAGATTGTAAATATTTGTGGGCCTGGCTGCAGAAATCAGTTCTTAGCTGGAAGGTCCATACAGAGCAGGCACCACCAGGTCTAACCTGCAGGTTATAGCCTACTGACCCCTATACAGGAGCAGCCTGTGACACACATGGATGCTCTCCCTTGATCTCTGAGGAAGGAAGAAGGAATATTTATCTAAAAGGAAGGAATACCTATCACCATTCAGGAATCTCTATTTAAAAAGTTTTTTCATACAGAATTCAGGTCCGGTCTAATCGACACACCCTACCACCTCTATCCACGCTTACTGCTCCCACCGCCCCTTCCTTCCTCTTTCGTATTCGCAGACTTAGAGAAAAAACTAAACACTAGACCCAAATCCCGGTTCCAACCCTGCTGTACTACCTGCGCCGCGGTTCCCTGGGGAGGCATTCCTGCTGAGCCTGTCCCCCATTTCTCAGTGGGGACCACCACCCACCTCTCTGAGGGTTACTATGCACCTGGTACAAAATAAGCACACAAGTATTCGTGTTAAAACGAGCACAGATGAAATTAGGCGAGTGTTCGCAAATCGCAGCGCTACCTACCCGAGAGCGATTATAACCTGCAGCCAGCATCCCTGCCCTGCCTGCACCCCAGGGTCACATCTACAAACCCAATTTCTAACACATCTACTGACAACAGCCCAATCCCGACACCTGCAGGCGTAGGTCTGACTGGCAGTTCTCTCTCTCTAGTCTCCTGACTGCATCTCTTTTCCAGAAGGGTGACCAGTGGTCTTGCCTTCATTTATCCACTAATACATTTCCTGGGGGTCCTGCCTCAGTGGTCTTCCACAGGCTACTTCCGTCGGCTAGAAGGCTGCCCTCAGCACTTCTGGGGTCAGTGTGTGGTGGGAGAAATATCTTTAATGAAATCCTAATATGCGAATCATAAGTAAAATGACCTTAAACTTCATGTCATATTAAAAAGAACATCAAGAAAGATGAAGACAGGGAATGCCCCTGACAACAGCCAGAAGGCCCGGGGCTCACTGTGCAGCTCCATGATGACGTGGCAACATTTAGCCAAGGTCAAGATTCAAGTCGTTACCAACCACCAACTCCACCTTCCCAACCTGCACAGGTGAACGAACAAAGAGGCTCTCATATGAACACTCCCAGAGCTGAGTTCTAGGGAAGGATGGGAACAGTGTCCCTGGAAAATAAGCAATGACATACTGTAGAACAGTGTAAAGTCCAGGTACATACAGCAACATGGCTATAGCCTGAAAGATGTAAGTTACAGAACGATATATATAACACGTTAACTTTTAAAATGCAAACAATAGCATGTTTGCTTATGAGTCACACTTGTACAACAGAACCATGAAAACATGCACAGAAAAATCTGTACCATCTTCAGGACAGTGACGGCTGGGGGATGGGATCAGGGTGAGCAGGTCACTGGAAAACCTGTATTTCTTAAATCTGAGGTAAATGCAGCAGAGTATAAATACACGTTGGACCCAGCTGGTGAGAGCCTACTGTCTGTCTATTCCTCGCTCTTTCCTGTGGGGAAAGAGAGCCCATCTTTCCACTGGGTCCCTCCTCTCCTTGGGAGCCCACCAGTCACAACACACCCTCTGCTCTGACCTGACGCACACATTTGCACCCACTGTCAGGAGCATCTCCAAGTCCACTGCTATGGAAGCTAGTTCTGGATGGTTCCACTCAAGTACCACCTACCTCCTTCACGACACTGTAGGCCTTGGCCACACCTTCCCGCAGGTCTACTGGCTGGTGGGCTAAGCGGTGGTGAGGAAACCTTCTGGTCTTCTTGGGCTCGATAGAAAGGGTGCCAGGAGACACCATGTCATAAGCAGTCTCTGCCGCTGCCTGGACCATTTCATAGACAGTAAGAAATGGATCAGAAGGAAGTCTGAAGTAATGCCCCAAGAGTACACTTCCCACAGGGACTGAGGAAGCACAGAGGGGCTCACGTGCTCTTACAAGGCACTTCTGAATTCTCTATAAGACTTTATTACTTTTACAATAAGAATGTTAAAGTGTACATTCAAAACTAATACTATCTGATCGAGCTGATTTTTTCAGTCCTTCCTCTGTCCTCTGGGGATATTCTCCATGTCACCAGGTTATCAAGAATGCACAGTCTGGATAAGGCCAGTTGGAGCTTAATATTTAATATAACAAACTGAATATAACTACTGTTTAATCTGCAACACTTTCTTTACAATTAGCTATGATCTTTTCCTATGAATGTGGTGAAATAATCCTTGGATAACTTAATGCTTATAATTTACCTGAAATAGGCAAACAAATGTGACAATGTATTTTACTGCTTTATTCTACTAATTACTTAACACTGGATAACCAATTTTTAAAAAGCATGATATTAAATCATTACAAATAAAATATCTATTCTCAACATTCTGTATATTTTCACAATATCATTTTTAAAACAAAAGGATGGCACTATTCTGCAGGGGCTCGTCCGCTCTGCACAAGGTCAGGTGTGGCCTGCGGACAGGTACCTGTATGGCTTGCACCATTCTGTTGGTGAGCTCCAGCGCAGCCATGGCTGTCGAGGTGCCGAAGGAGGCAGCGCCCCTCTGAAACCCCCTGACGATGCGGCCATCCTTCCGGTACTGCTCTATTGGCAACCACACCAAGTCCTTCAGGCCTTGCACTAGAACAAGACAACATATAGAAGTCAACAGCAGTGCTGGAGCTCAGAGATGGCTCCATTCCAACCCTGGGGCTTTTTAACCCCTGAAATGGGAAACAAAGTTTTCTGTGTCTGACTGCAAATGTAGGTTTTCTAGAAAGATGGTCCTCACACAGACTCTCAAAGGCATCCATGACCCAAAAAGGGTTAAGTACTACTGATTAGATAAAATAACTTACCTTCTGATTAAAAAAGAAAACTCACCTAATTGTACTAGTGAGTGCATAGGCCCAACACCTCCCAGGATTCCTGGTAGCTGGTTCTTCTTGATATCAGCTAGCCACTCAGTGATCGCATAGGAAAGCAATTTGTCAACACCTAGCAAACTGGAGCAGATGGCTGTTAGTACACAGGATGGAGAAAAATTTATAGCTTTAGGTAAGTTTGGGGGATTCATCACTTAAGACAAAAGAAAATTTACAAATTACAAGGGCAAAATACTATAGATGCTCTATGTGAATATATTCGTACATATAAATTAATGTATACACATATTTATAACCCAGTTGTGCTGTTAATAATTTCTACAAGGCTTAGGTAATATGTATAAGTGTGTTTTAACACTGCTCTTTTTTCTTGAACATCTAAAGCTCTAGCATAGGATTAACTCAATGTCTACAAATTGCCACACAGTTCTTAGCTCTACCTTGTGAACTTCCAGTCTTTTCACCAAATAAGATGATGTACAACTTTGGGAAATTATTTAAAATATCATAACTACAGCTGTTTTTGAAAAATACTACTCTGTTCAAATTACTTCTACTCTCTCAAAATAAAACCTAGCCCTAATCAGTAAGGATCCTGTAAAAATGAGCTCTCTGCAAACAATACTGTAAATGATTAAGTTATGCATGCTTGCTAAGAAAACTCCATTTTAATTGGTTGTAAACTAACTTCAGTGGCTACAGCTTAAAGCCTCACATAATGATGGGCTCACCCATGCCGATAGAAGAGCCTCTTCAGCTTCAGTTCAGAGCAGTTTAACTGGGCCAGGCCAATCAAGATTCCAGCTAATGTACCCTTTAAATTTAAAAATAAAAAAGATGACCTTGATCTGTAAATTGACTCAACATTTAAAATAGTTATTACTTGTGAAAGTCAAAGCAATATTCACTAATGAAGCTAAAACACTTAAAATATTTACAGCAAAACAATACATATTTTATAATAGGTATGACACAATTTATATAAAATTTTACTCATGAGTTCTCAAGCAAATGGTATTTAATTTACTTTAAAAACAATTAAATTTTAAAATCTTGCACTGTATTTCATATATTAAACAAAGGCAGAAAACAATTGTTTTAAAAACTGAGTCCATTAGAAAAACAAATGAGATAATTTTGTAGAGTATATTTATACAAAGTTTCCAAACCTGATCCATGGATACGTGTTTGCCATGATAATCAAGTCGAATAGGAACTTCTGACGTGAATCTAAATTCTCTGAAGGTAAAGAAAGAAGGGGAGTTATTTATTTAAATTACTAATAGTTGAAATTAGATATAATTTGTTCAATTGAAGAATACAAACGAAACCACAAAATAAATAAAAGAGAATGCCTTTTAGCTTTACATTAATATAACTAAACCAACACTAATCATCTTATGAATTGTATTTATTATATTTAAACTTTCTTGCATGAACCTTTTCCTAGTTTACTAAATAATGTTCATCTTAGAAAAAATTTATTTTGGAAGGTATTCTTAATTCATAGAGAACAAATTAATAAAAACAACCATCATGATTAAACCAAATAATATAATCATTACCAAAAAGTGAAAAAAAAAAAGAGGTAAGGAATTTATTTTTAGCTCCATTATGAAGCAGAAAAGAGCCAGAAAAAGTGGACATGAATCCCAGTTTTCCAAAGTTATATGGGAAGCAATCATGGGCAAGTCACTTAACCTTCCTGAGCCTAAACATCTTTGTCAATAAAATTTTTTAAAATGCCACCTACACTGATAAATTTTAGTGAGCATTCTCGAGGTTAATGCTTGTAAATAGGCTATCGAAACTCAAACCCTGGGAACTCTATGAGGACATTATACACTGAAGGCACGCATCAGACAGAAGGAGCTGGCTTCCAGAGGCTGAACTGTGCACTGGAACCTGAAACACGTTTTCCCTACAGAATCAATGTAAGCTGTCCACAAAGACCACTTCACCTACGGTAAAATGAAATGCTGTCTTCACATCGATCACTACAAGAAGCCTGGGACCCAGGTCCTCTCTCGTCTTCTCAATATTCATCTCCATGTGGTTCTCTGAGCAACAGCCCCTCAACACTTTCCTCTTCCTTTCTTACTTTTTTCCCCATGGCACATAATAGTATGTTTTAATTATTTTTAAGTTCAGTTAAGTGGGCATTTTTCTCTACTGTGTTCATTGTGACTAGAATAAAATGTGGCATACATATAGTATTCGCTGGATAAATAAATGTTGAATAAGTGTTGGGGAAAACTTACTAGGCCATCCCTTGGAAAATGCACTGAATTCAAGATTAAGTCCTGTGTTCTAGTCCTGACTCAACCACTCACTGTGTGGTCTTGAGCAAGTCAGCTCACCTCTCTGGGTATCAACTTCCTCATTTCTACAGTGAGTAACCTGGACTATAGCACTGATTACCCTCCCAGGGTCCTGGGCCCTCTAGGAGAGTTTGAGAGTAGAAATAGAAATGTGTAAGCTATTTTAAATAGTCTAATGAAAAAAATAAACAATTACCTAAATGGCACATAAGTAAGACTGCCATAAAAGCTAAAAAATGTCAGATTTCTTTGCTTTCAGGCCAGAATTTTAACAATTCAATTTCTTTTATACTACTTATCCAGCATTCACAAAAACCAAATTGGTAGTTTATATGCGATTCATATAAAATGAGAATTCAAATTCAAATTATTACTTAGAATACACAATTTTGGGGGGAGCAAATTTTTTAAAAAGGAAAAGATCAATGTGTGAAAATAATAAGAAAGGGTCTTATTTTTTGGTGGGACGGTTTGGAACCACCAGAGATCATCTAACCCAGGGTCTTCCCAATTCTCATATATATATATTTTTTAATCTTTCATCAGTATACATGATATTTAAAACCTAAAGTCTCACCTCAGAACTTAGAGGGACCACTGATGTCAATGGGAGAGGAGCACAGAAAACCAGGGAAGGTAGCTACTTGTCCCTTACAGCACAGGCGGGTCTGATCGTTACCCTTTCTCCTCCCAATAGAGCCAGGGCTCCAGCCCCGCCATGGAGGGTCGCGCGAGAAAGAAGATGGGGCAGTGAATGGTCTGGAAAGGAGGGATGTGCTCCAGTGTGTAACCGGCTCGCCAGGCAGTTGGTCAGGAGTCACAGCAGACAGCAGCACCAGGACCTGGGCTTCCTGGTAGTGCCAACTTAGCCAGGGAGGGAGGGGGCAGGAAAGACACAACCGTGACGGGGAGGGCAGACAGAGAAAACTAGAGAGAAAACTCCCATAAGGAAAAAGGGAGGGATATCGAAGGTGAGGTGGGTAAAGGAACAGAGGAAAGGAAAAGCACCTATTTGAGGAGGCACAAAGGGGCTGTACAGTGACTGGGAAGACAGGGACAGGAGGAAGGGGAGAAGTTAAGAGGAAAAGGAAACTCCTGCTACAGAATCAACAGAGAAGACTCCTCCACTAGGGTCACAATGTGTAAAATGAGAGGTGGGACACAGATAAATAAGTACACTGGCTGATGATTTGGCAGTGAGAAGAGGCACTGGTAGCCTCAGGACTACCCGAACACAAACGGATTAAAGAACAATCTTCCAAACCTAAAAGAACTTCCCTGTTATAAAAATTAAATGATTTACCTAAAAAACACAGGCTGGTCATTAAAGGATGCCTCTTCAGCCGAGAAGGCCTGCTCTTCCTCCCCGTTAACCACTTCTGCCACGTTGGCACTGTTGTTTGGGGAAGGCTGCTTTGGCCCAGGGAAAGAAAGAACTAGACTTGGCTCCTTTGAGGTACTTAAATGCCTTGGCAAACTGCAGGTGACATCAGCTCCAGGAGACTTCTTAACTGAAATGTAATGCGCACTTTTGAAAAATTGGGTATGTTTCCTTAGAGCAACCATTTACAGCAACCTAGATATAACTTGTTTTACTACATTTCATTTAATAAACACTTTAACTGGTACAGAGAAAACTGGCTTTCACCTTTGAAATTATTACTTTTACATAAACTGTATTTGCATAATTTAACAAAAATAAACACAGGACACATTTATATAAACGAAAATGAAGACTATATAAGTACATTCTCAAAAAGGCCTTATAACAAAATCAATCTGAGTACTTGTTATGGACTTTTTCAACAACACATTTAGTACCTTCTGGATCTGGAGCCATGAGAAGCTCTACTTCTGTCGAAAGACTTGTGAAAAAATCCTTCAGGAAGAACAGGGCATCCTAAAGTTGAGAGATGTAATTATAAGTAAAAGGAGGGGGGGAAAGGCACATCTACTTCTAAACCTTTGAAGCTAACTGTTCATAGACAGCTGTAATTTCCTGAGTCCTTACTGTGTCGGGCATTGTTCCTACCCTCATTCTCTTGCTCACTCTCACACATTCACTCACACTTCCCTGTTAGAGATGTGAAAGTTAAGACACAGAACTTAAAATTACAGAGCTACTTCTAAATCAAAGTACATCATCATTTTCTTAGAAGCACAGCACCCTCCCTCTCATTTGGCATCAGTTCTAACTCTGCCTGGGTGGTGGTAATATTACTAACAATAAGCACAGCAGCTAGCATGTCCTGGATACTTACATGTGCCTTAAAGTTCTCACTGTCTCATTTCTGCTTTTACCACTATGTTACATTTTCTTCACTGGGTGTGACATTCAAAATTAAAATTAAATTAAATCACCCATTCAGTTTGGCCTCTTCTGAAATTATAAAATTATGAACAAAAATGTATGGATCCAGCTTGATGCTGCCGACACAGCCCTATTTGCCCACTACTGGCAGCTTCATTTTGCCTTCCTCACTCAAACTGACAAATCCGTTTTGAAGAACATGAAAATTAAATGCCTGAACCTATTCTTTACACTTCCCTTCCATTTAAAAAGTCCTAAGTTAGGATAAAGCATTAATATTGCACCAAAATGCAATGTGAAGGTAAACTATAGCATCACAATATTTGGTAGCACACACAAAATTTGGCAATTCCAAAAAATCTGACCAACTACTGATCACATTGATCAGAAGTGTAGGTGATAAAAGTTAGAAAGGCATTTTCTAGGTAATGTGGCAGATGGGACTGAACAACAAGCAGTCATGTCAACAGTACTGGAAACACACTGGCTCTGCAGTAGGGCAGTGGGTTCGTGAACTGTTCATTATATTATGCTTTACACACATATTTTATATATTATTTACATTATATACATTTATATGTTACTATATATGTGGATATATACACACACATATATATCAAATATTAGATGTTAACAAAGCTAACAGTATATGAAATGTTATTCTTTGGCCACTAGGTGGTGATATATTAATGCTATGCTTTTTTTATGACTGCCTTCAAAAAACAAAGAGAAAATTCCAGGTATAAATGTGCTCTTTAAAAAAGGAAGACTAAAGAGACAGTGGTTTACCCACTTTTACTAAAAATGCACACACACATAAAGAAAAAGAAAAAACAAAGAGATACTAATCATTGGCTTTTCAAAATGTCCTCAACATTTTTTTTATTTTGGTATTTATGCTGAACTCTTTAGAATTCATAACACTAACAACCTAATTTTAAAACTAGCAACACAGAGACACTTCACAAAAGAAGATAAACAAATGGCAGATAAGTACATGAAAAGACCCACAGCACCGTTAGGCATCAGGGAAATCTAAATTAAAACCACCATGAACACCAAGTACAACAGCTAAAATTAAAAAGACAGTAATACCAAGTCAGGTGAGAGCGTGAAGCTGCTGCAGTTCCCATGTTACTGGTGGGAACAGACAATGGGGCAACCACCATGGAAAAGTGTTTGGCTGCTTCTTATAATAGTTAAACACACATCTACCCTATGATCCGGAAATTCTGTTTATAATACCCAATAAAAATGAAAACATATATCCATAAAAAGACTTATACACAAATTTCCAACAGCTTTATTCATAAAAGCCAAAACCACGAAAACAACCTAAATGTAAATCATTAAGTAAATGAATAAAAAAACTGTGGTGCACCCATACAGTGGCACTACTCAGCAATAAAAATTAACAGGCTGCTATACATGCTACAGCGCAGATAAATCTTAGTGACATAATGTTGAGGAAGGGAAGCCAGACAGAATTCCATTCACATGAAGTTGTGAATGGTAAAAGCTAATCTATGGCGATAGAAATGAGGTCGGTGGTTGTTTTGGGGAGATGGAGACTGACTACAAAGGGACATGAGGGGACTTTGGAGGGTACAGAAAATGTTCTATATTTCAATTGGTGTTGGAGTTACTCAAGTGTATATATTTGTCAGGCTCCAACTGTACACCTAAAATCTGTGTATTTATTACATGCAAATTATACTTCAATACAATTGATTTTTTTAAACTTAAAAATTTGGTTTATTATTTATGCTAAACTTGCACTACAAAATAGTCATTTCTAGCTTTAAACCCTACCCGGTTTTGCTCAGTGGTTAGAGCGTCGGCCCGTGGACTGAAGGGTCCTGGGTTCGATTTGGCCAAGGGCACATACCTTGGTTGTAGGCTCGATCCCCAGCCCCGGTAGGGGCACGTGTGGGAGGAAACCAATGATGAGTCTCTCTCACATCGATGTTTCTCTCTCTCTCTCTCTCTCCCTTCCACTTTCTCTGAAAAGCAATGGAAAAAATATCCTCTGATAAGGATTAAAAGAAAAAGAAAAAAGAAAAAAAAGGTGCTCTGATAGAAGATATTAACAGTACAATGTAACCAAGTGTTAAAAGAATTACTTTTAATGTCATACTCAGGCAATTAAGCAATGATGCTGAAGAGTCACAAACGTGCAAACTGGTCCTGCTACACAGTCATCATTTCCAGCCTCAGCTGAGCACTTGCTTATCCCGCCCAAATGGCCTCACACCTGCTCTTCTAGCACGAATTAGGCCGTCATGTTTTCACAAAAACCTTAGGAAGGCTAACTCCATGCATTCCTTAAGACCTACTCAAGTGTCACCTCCTGCAGGAGGTGATTCCCGATCACCCCCCACTCTTCCAAACCCAGCCTGCCTCTGCTGGGTTAGGGTGCATCTCACCCTAAGCCTGTCTTTATCACATATACTCCCCACAGGTGGTGTCGTGTTTTACGCTGGTCTCCCCACACTGCATGGAGAACTTTCAGGATAGATGTTTATTCATCTTTGTGTCCCTGGCATGCTGGGACAGAACCTGGGGTGAGGCTGGCATTCAGCACATGATTTGGGATTAATTAGCATATCTTCCCTACAAAGATTTCCAGGCAGTTCAGCACTAAAATGAATACCAGACTAGGAGAGTCAGGAAATCTGGCCCCTTCATATTTCAGATCTCAAATGGCCTAGTTCTATGACCTTCATCATCTATTTACCCCCGTAGTTGGAGATCACTCCATCTGTGCAGTTTCCTGCCTACCCTACAGGCACACTGAGCTTTGGAAGCAATTGCACTGAACTTCAGCAGCAACGCAGCTTTTTAAAAACATGAGAAAACAATGTGTTGCTTTCATACTTACTGTCTATGAGCCAGTGGAGATAAATAAAAGAAAGATACGCTTGGTAAGAAAAATACCACTCAAAGCATTATCATTCATCAACTGACTTCTTTGCAAAAAGAAAAATGAAGAACATAAATATTTGGTTTTCTATCCAGATGACCATTTGCCATCTCAAAAGATGGTGTGCGGATCTTAGAAGCTGCCAACTAGAAAGGATTTCATAAGCAGCAGCATTCCTCCCTGAGGCCCACACATCTGTAGCACGGCTTTGTTTCCCAGGCTTCTTATCTTGGGGAATTATTTCCCATTCCTCTTCAGTTTAGTCATAACATTTATTTCCCTGACTGTTTTCTCTAAGATTAATATTTCTCCATTTTAAAATCATAATGCTTTATAGTTCTAAAGAAGAAATTAAGCTCAATATTAAAGCGAAGTCTATTAAGGAAAATTGGGCTTGCTAAGTCTGGTGAAGTCGTGCCATATAGATGTACCTTGTCAAATTTGTGCTTGCATGTGATTTCCACAGATGAAATTTCCCATAAATACTTCATCATATTCCTACTAGGCCAATGTACAGATAAGTTAAGTTAAAATATGGGCATCAAAAGATACTCTTCTCATAATGAGAAAACATAAATCTAAAGTTCTCCTTGGTAAGTCTGACCCAGCTCAGAAGCTACAAATATCAATGTAAAGTTGTGCTAAACTTCTGTTTCACAATACATTTTCTCTGAGATATGCCTATATTTTGTTTAAAATATAAATATTATTTAAGTTTATTTCTGAAATATCTGTTACTTATTTAAATAACAAATCAACATTTTTCAGTCAATATTAAGTGAACAGATAATGCTACCATCCCATAAACACTCTGTTTCCAAACCTGAGTTCACACCAACATAAGGTGTAAGAGGGGGGCTTGTTATTTCAGAAGCAGATCATTTTTAAAACTCCATTTATTTTCCTCAGTTGTTACATGATCTTTAACATTCTGTGCCAGGCACCAGGCTAAACATTTTACACACACTTGTCTCATTTAATCCTCTGTTTAAAAAATGATGCTACTTGTACTACTATTTCTTCAACTTTATCACTGAAGAAACTGAGGCTTGGAGAAGTTAAGTAACTTATCCAAAGCCACAAACTACAAAAAAAACCCTGAAATTTCAACCCAGGTCTGACTCCAAGCCTAGGCTCTTCACCACTGCACTGTGTCACTACAAGGCATCATATTTCCATGTATCTTGAATAGTTTGCAGAAGAGGCACCAACTATGTTTTGAACAGCAATCTGGCTCAAAACAAAACCCAGAATAATTTGATGGGATGCTTGTTAGAATATGGGAAAGCAGATTCCTTTATGTCTTTCCATAAATCTCTGTCATTTATGGCCTGTTTAGGTGTCAATTTTCTAATTTGTCATTTTACCCAGAGCAGAAGGAATTGTCTTCCAGGTGCTGCGACGAAGACACAATCCTTTCTATCTTTCAATCATATTTCAGGGATCCCTTTAAGACTCTCTGAAAATATCTGCTATCTGCACTAGAAGTATGTATGTGAGAATTAGACTAAACAGCAGGTTCAAGTGCAGCATCATGCAGCCCATGAGGAGACTGGAGAGAGCATCTAAGAGCGTTTACTCACCAACAGGTCCGACTCCAAAAGCCTAATAAATGCGCCCTGCTCTTTACCAGCAGAAGTCTGTGTTAATTGTGCAACTTGCACAAAAGTTAAATAATAAGCATTTAATTGCACTGGATTAAATCTCTCATTCCGAATGTGGGATATGTATTTCACCACAGTCCCATGAATTACACTCGCAGTACAAACCTGGTCGATGTTGAGGCGAAGGGGCATCAGCGACACTCTCAAGCAGCACTCCTGTGGTGACCTGCCTGACTCTGGGCGCACATGTAGTGCTTTAATTGTCAACTACAAAATAAAAGAGAGAAAACATATTTTCCCCAAAGATATTATGACTTTGTTCTCATTTTTAAAAAAAGAAAAAGAAAAAAATTACATTTCTATATTAGAACAAAAAGTGAAATTGTTTACCCTCTTTCCATAAAAACCTAGATCAAACTTTTCTGGGTCCCACACTCCCTCGAGAATCTAATGAAAGAAATGGGCTCTCTTCAGAGGGAAAAATGCACACAGCATCATGCGTGCACATGTGTTGTACGTGCACATGGCATCATACGTGCACATGCATCATACATGCAGTCTCGGGAGTCCGCTGAGCCCTGGTGCTAACCCACAGGCCTGCATTCCAGAGACGGCTTCCCCAGCATTCTCTCCTAGAGTCCTCAGCTAATCAATCATTCCTATTCCACCCTACAATACTGAATACTTTGTGCAGATCACTATGGACTTCCGGTTTCCCTCAGCTATCATTATATTGATGATTTTAGTTAATGGACCCTAGAAGTGACAAGTAAAATAATTTTTAAACCATAAAATTTTAAGCAGCATATTTAAAGAGGATTTTCATATTAAATTGGGAAAAAACATCCAATAATTTTCCCCAATCTAAATCTTCTGCAGTTAGATATAATAAAAACACTTTTCTGAACCACATATAACAAAAATATAAAGTTTTCAATTTTACCATGTTGGAATGAGCTTTTCGAGGCATTTCCTTACTGCAATACAGGTACAAGAACTTATTCATCTGCGATGTGGCCAGCCGATCTCGAATTTCAAGATCCTGCACGATGAACACCTGCCGGGAGACTGGGTGTTCCAAGAGGCTGGGGTCGCACTCCGGCTTACATGGGGGGTAGACCTCATGCTGAAACTTCACCTTCACAGACAGGAGGAAGAACACAAGGCCACCTTGATTTTCTCTTTGCAATGCAAAATATCACTCATATTCTTTGAATTCTCAGCTTTCTATTCCACTTTCAGAGAACATGACATTCCTTCATCTGTTCACCTGTTTATTGATCTGTGTGGATTCTACCACACAGGATAAGCTTGACTGACAGTTCTTATTTGAGCTTGGCAAAATCTCTATCCTTTCCCAGCAAAACCCTCCATGGGAATAAGATAGACAATTATTATCTTGCATACCTATGAAATTGCTTGAAAATGAATCAGTGAAAACAGGGTTTAAGTTTCAAAGCAAGCAAGGACACAATTAAATATATGGAACTGGCATCATTATAATAGTTCCAAATTAAGCACCCTAATATATGACACTTAGCACAATCCCAGACAAGCTGACAGAATTAAATATATATAATGTCACTGGGGGCCTGGCCCTACTGGTCTCTAGATGTTCACAGAGGACCTGACAGGTATGCTACCCAACACAGGCTTTCCCACATAGATACTCCAGGCAGTAGTTCCCCAAGTGTGGTCCTGGGAAAAGCAGTATCAGAACCACCTGAGAAGTCATTAAAAATGCATACTCGTGGGCCCTATCTCAGATCTACCAAATCAGAAACTGTGGCCCAGTGACCTGCGTTTTAACAAGCCCTCAAGGAGATTCTGGTGCTTGCACATGGGGGGGGGGGGGGCAGGTTGGTGCACTGCTAAACCCTCACTAATGCTCCTACTCCATGGAACTTCCCTTTCATGATGCCACCTTACCTTGCTTAATTGTATTTCCATCAAAAAGTCATGGTTTCTTCCTTTTCCCCCACAGACCGTATTACGTCCATGTCTTGGGGGCGTGTGGGAAGGTGAACTGTGGGGACTACTATAATTGAAAAAAAAACACCTTGTATTAAAGGAATATTCAAAGAAAGGTAATGAATGACCTCAGGAAAAATAACAAGATGAAAAGAAGTAAGATTACAGAGCTGTGAGAATACTGCCACAAATGTATGATCATAAATCGAAACCACAGCTTTTATACTATGGAGACACTGCGAACATGAATTTTATTACTGCCACGGCGGCAATCGTCTGCTTGCTAAACAGGAAAACCTTAACTATGATATGGCTGTTCATAGCACAGGACAGACTTGGAAATAAGACCTCCTTATATGTTCCCGTTACTTCAGAAACCCCTGACGGTCAGAGCACAGGTCCTAGAAATTCCAATGAATACAGAAAACATTTACAGTAAACTTGCAAGTGTTTAAAAAATTACTTTTAAATAGAAAACATCATTACACTGTTGCGCCAAAGATTACCACCTCATGAAGCCTTTTCTGTCCTGCAACCCCAGTGAGACTGTCTGTCCACTACCTGGTCCTCTATGCAGCTCTCTTCTGGCTCTACCAAGTAACACACCCTTTTAACAAGGCCCTCAGGAGCATGGACTCCACTTGGGACCAAGCCGCATGCTGGAGATTCAGGGCCGCACATGGTCCCTGCCTTCTGACGCACACACTTCACTGCCCTCAGTTGTTCATAAGCTGTCTCTCCCTTTTGAACCCAGGGCAGGGTCTGGGTCATACTCATTTTAGTGAATGTTGCCTCTAACACAGGCTCTGGCACATGGTAGGTACCCAAAAAATTTTGCTGAATGGAAATCACTTAAGTCACCACATTTTAGTAAAATACAAACATTGCAAATAAGTTTACAAAACAGAGAACTCCAACACTAACATTTAAAGAGTAACACAAATTACAAATTTTTAATAATACTTTATTAATAATTCTTAAAACAATAAATGCTACATATTTTCTACAAAAAGAATACACTGGCCTGCCAAATAAACTTACGTAGCAATGATTTTAACTTACATGTAACTTTTAGCTGGAGAGGCAGGAGGGGCTGCTCCAAAGTCCTTCCCTCCATAAAGGTGCCACACAAGAGAGACTTCTTTAACCACATACCGAACGACAGGGACGGGAAAGTGTAACGGGGCTCTGCTCGAGTCCGTCTTCCTCACCGGCAGACTGAAGTAATTGTCTCTTATCACAATCGCATCATCGACCATTATTTTTACAACTGGTTCTTCTTCCTTCTCCTGAAAGAAAGAAAAGGTAACACATACTGTCTTGTGTCAGTAAAAACCACTGGCCATGCTGCCTGTCTCAATGGGACTTCAGGATTCTGCATTCTTCCTAGTAATTTCAATGTGTAAAATGGGATAATGAGTACTGAAATTAATCATCACAGAAGATATTCTGCATTAACCATAAAGTGGACTCTCTGTTCTATGCAAAGTACTCCATAAGGATTTTTTATAATCTATAACTTGGCTTTGTAAACTACAATAAAAAGGCACAGGTTTAGTGCGTATGTGTCTGTGTTTAGTTCTTCAATTCAGAGTCAATATTGTATTCCAAACCTGA
Organism: Miniopterus natalensis; assembly: GCF_054644295.1. Taxonomy (NCBI): domain Eukaryota; kingdom Metazoa; phylum Chordata; class Mammalia; order Chiroptera; family Miniopteridae; genus Miniopterus; species Miniopterus natalensis. Next base: position 6,643,986 of record NC_142081.1, on the reverse strand, counting down.
CATACTTCAACATCCTGATCAAATTACCATGTTCTTACTAATGAGTTTATCCTGAATTTGATTGCTTTCGATTCCCCAGAACTTAGTCAAATAAATGCACTCACCGACTAAGTTACTATTGAGCAGTTTAAAACATACATACACTAAACAGTGACTCATTTTGAATGGGGTTGAATTCTAGCACCAATGCTTAACCATTTTGGTTAGTGAACTGTGGATTCATTAAATGCAGACCAGGCTTTTTAAATGTGGGCATGACTCTAAAATGAAAATTATGTCTATCAGCCAACCATCAGCCTTCACACAAACCACATCTTACCTCTCCCAGTTCTTGGACTAGCAACTCTGTGCAGCAGCCCTTTCTGCATGAAACTCCCCACCCTAAAGAGTTATCTTACTACACACATCATCTGTAGTTCAATCATTTATGAAGTAATTTTGCAAATATAGAGCATTCTTCTCTGAGGCTTTGAGAGATGTGTCATAGAGCTAGCAAAGCATAATGAACATTTATAGAGCATTAATAGTAAATTATAAAACAAAGTAATTCTGAACTAGAAAGAGTTAAAATCTAAAGATCCTTTTTGGCCTTTGATCAATTTGATTTTTAACGCTATCTTAAGGTCTCAATTATGTTATCAATTTATTACCTGAAAGGTTGCTCTTGGTGCAGAGAGAATGCAAAAGTCGTCATTTTCTGTGGGCACACCTGTCACTGCATCACTAATCAAGTGGTGGGTGAAGGAGGCGTAAGTGGGGCCAGGCTCCTGGAACACATTCCCACTCTCATCTGGAAACAGGAAGAGGTCTGAACAGCACGGCTCCTGAACATGACATTTTTCATCCAACACACCTAGGAAGAAAGATGACAGCAGTCAGTTTCAGCACATTCTGAAGCATCGACAATAACACTTAGAAAGCATTTTAACTCTGTGTCACACACATCATGTTGAGCGCTTTCACCTGCAAAATCTCACTTTTTCTTACAATAATCCTCTGACTGCTAATAAAAAGACTAAAAATAAGTTTGAAGCTCTCTAAGGAAAGAGTAAATGATGGTCTCATGAAACCAGTCTCCTCTTAGCTATCTGTGTTAGAGAAGCTAAGGAATTCAGCAGCAGCTGACTAGCGTTGACTGGAGTTTGGTTTTAGCCAGAATTTCCTATTGACAATTCCATACTGTGGGTAGAGCTCTGGAAGAAACTCCTTGGACAATATTGCAAGAGCAGGGAAAACTGGATGTACCCAGCACCTAAAACTACAAGCAATCTCTGCTTTTGGAGAGGGTGGGGAAACAGCTGCTGAGCAGGTCTGCAAGTGATTCTAAGCCACAAAGAGACAACTTCTTGGGGTGCTGGGTACACACATGGGACACCTGTTCTCAGGTAGCTCTCTCAATATGAAGTTCACAAAAGAGTGCATTTGCACCAAAATCTGTATGTAAACGTACATTTTTATATACTTTATTTCATACTAGATTCAACAAGTCTTTCTCTATTCAGTCATTCAAACCAAACACTTAATATGGATTGAGAACACTAAGAAGAATACAGGGACATTTAGCCTCAAGAGGCTCAGTGATAGATTTTAATTTGTCCATGGCAGCACCTTGAATTCACACATCTTTGTAAGTGCCCAGTGCCTAGTACAGAACCTTGTGTATTAAAGCTGCTCAATAAACAGCCATTCAATATTCTTTCCCACATAAGTAGGTCAGCTGCTAATATTTATTACAGATAATGTGGTACATAGGAAGCTGAAGGTTCCCATTCACTTCAAATTTAGAACAAAAGCAGCATTTAATGCTAAAGTCTTGTAACACCATAAAATAAGTTTTAACAATTAAGAGTTCAACAACATACAGAAATAGCTAAATTCATCCGATTAGAAAAACATTTTTAAATACATACTTCCAAATATTTAGATGCCCCCCATGGTCCCACCTGCCTGCCTATCCAACTTTAGTGTCTAATTCTTTTCAATAAGAGGGAGCTTTTGCTACAGCAATAGGCTGAGTTGCTGGGTGATTAGGGCTCCCACATGCCTTTGTCCATACCTCTTGATGTTAATGACCTGCTCTCTCCCCTCTACATACCTAAGTCCAATCCACTTTTTAAAAGCCAATTCATTGCACTTGCTCCAAAGTCTAATGCACAGTTCCAATCCTTTCCAAACAGCAGTTAGAATACATGACACATTCTGAAGTGTTTCTGTTTTACCTTTTCTAAATCATTCTAAGTCTGGTTTAGTGCCAGTTTGTTTTATTAACCTGTAAGCTACCAGAAAACATAAGCTCTGTCTTCCACTCAATCTGCATCCCCTACAACACCCTAGTCAGTATTACTGGTCTACTAGACACTCAATAAACACAGCTGAGTGACTAAGAAACATCCACCAAACCTCAGGCTTGTTTTTCTTTAATAAGTTACTTCTTGAAGAATTTATAAGAACACAAATACTGTAAGCCTCGACTGTAGCATCAGGGCTTCCAGAGAAAAGGTCTGTCTTACCGTTGGACTGTGGCTTCACAGAGGAAGCAGCCTGGTGTACATCAATCTCCTCCATGGCATCACTCATCAGATCCCGTAAAATCTGCTGATCGGCTTCAGGAAGTACTGGGCCTCGTGAGGACAACCGACCACCAGAATCTACCTACAGTCAAAGAAACTAATTAAAAATAACTGAAATTTCTCTGAAAGCAAACTATTTCACATTATTTTGTCCCTGAAAAACACTACATTTTACAAAAACACGAGAAACAGGAACATATTCATTTTTCTATATTCTACCCAGCAGCTGTTGCATTTGCATCTTAAGTTTTTTAGTATCATCTCATCCCAGCAACTGCTGGCACATAAAATTAATGTGTCATTGCCTCAAAACCAGTCCAAAGAACTGGGATCAGGAAGAGGCAACACATTAGAAGACAGAGTAGGTGAAAAAAGTGCCATAAAGCTGGGGGACAGGGGATCTCGCTCTGTGGAGTCTGACTTGCTCAAACCTGTCGGCTACAGGACTTTCACGCTTTCAAGATAAAGTCATCGTAGCTCACAGCCTCATTTCTTGGAATGGCTAGGTCAGGACAGTGCAGGGGGGCATACACAAGAGGGAATTCCAAATGGTGCTTCACGGATTCAATTCCAGCCCTGATGCTTAACCATTTCAGTTAGTGAACTGCAGGATTCATTAAATCCAGATCATGCTTTTAAAAGTGAGCATGACTAAAACGGAAAGATGCTATGATGATTACCAGAGGGGACTGGAGGAGGTAGAAGAGGGTACGGGGGGATAAATGGTGATGGAGGAGGCTTGACTTGGGGTGGTGAGCACACAGTACAATATACGGATGATGTCTTACAGAACTGTACACCTGAGACCTGTATAATTTTATTAACAAATGGCACCCCAATACATTCAATAAAAAAGTAAAAGAAAAAAGAATTAAAATAATAAAATTAAATGCAAAGATCCAATTTGAAAGGGATAATTTAAAATAACTTTTAATAAACTGGAGAATGTTTCCAAAAAGAGAATCAACAGCAGAGCGCCGAGCGAGTCAGAAATCCTTTATCATCGGTAAGAAGAGTACAGCTGTACTTAATAAACTGATGAACAGAATAGATTCAATGACATGGAAGCATAGATGAGACTGACGAATGTCAGAGGGATGGAGGAGGGCAGGTGGGTGGAGGGGGAGAGAGTAACCAAAGAATTTATATGCATATATGCACAACCCACGGACACGGACAGTGGTGGGGAGAGGGACTGGGGAGGGGGAAGGGATGGGGTGGAATAGGTCATTGGTGAGAAAAAGGGACATCTGTAATATTTAAAACAAAAATAAAATTAAAAAAAAAAAAAGAGTGCAGCTGTACGAATCAAAAGCGGAGGTGTAACAAAGACAAACGCGAGCTCATCCTGAAGGACAGGGTGCACGGCCGTCAGGCCCTTACCGGAGGCTCCATAACCTCAGGTAATGAGAATTCTGTTCACAGCAGAGGTGTGAAGAAGAATGAAAACACACTGAAAAATGTAAAAAATGCTGGACAAGCTGAACGTTGTTCAATCTGGACATAAGAGAGGGCAGAGCTGGCACTTCAGGGCAAAAGAAAACACTGAACCAGGAATCAAAATAGCTGAGTTCTGTTGCTTTCTGCTACTAATTACCACAAATCACCTAAATTCTCTGGATTTTATTTCTTCACCTATAAAGCAGATAATAATCTTCAACCTCTGTACAGCGCTGGGTTAAAGGAAGTCACATGAGGTAGTAGAGGGAAACCTGGATAGTGTTATGATAACAAACATGGGAGGCGGTATGACATGAATAAGTCTCCTGGTAATACCACCAACTCCTGCCATCGATTTTCTCTTAGCATTTTTACACACAACCTGCATATAACAAGCTCTTACATGATAAATGCTTGCTTTCCTCAGGATGAATGAAAACAACCTAAGTCTAAGGAAAGCATTATGTTAGTTGAGACTGATGCTCTGAGACGCAGAATATCACTCAGGAGAATGATATTCCAAAAGGGCCCATGGAAGCCCCTTCGCAGACCCCCTTCCTCTGAGCTAAGGAGTAGACAGATGATTTTTCAGTTTCTGGTCTATCTCACGCCTGTCAGAAAGGCCCTGCTGACATAAACATGTCACTCACGCAGCTGGGATGGGGCAGGGGGGAATTAGTTCAACGAATGGTGTTGCCGACTATACCGTGGTCTTTCTTGGAGGGGCTCCTGGCTCCATCTCCGCCTTGTTGGCTGCATGTAGGTCGCCATAGCTTGCGATGTACTGAATGAGGTTCATTAACGCAGCACAAGAGTCTGAGCATGTTCTGACATGGACAACGTCGCTGGAACAGTGCAACTCAAAGCGCGAGTCGGTCTGGACATGACACAAGGAAAAAGGGTGAAATCTTTCCAAACAAGAGGCAAAATTTTCCCTTTTTGTATAGTTTTACATGAAATAAAATATTATATGACAATTTGTCTTATTGCAGGAAATGTGTACTTATAGTAACTCAACCTTCATTTTAAAATATTTTATCTATTTTTGAGCAAAATCAGGTAAGTGGAAAAAAATTCTATAGCAAAGTCAATACTTCTTTAGCCCCTCCAATAAAAAATACAACTAAAAATTTCCATTTATTTTAATAACTTACTTGCTCTCCATCAGAACCAGACTTCACTGCAGTTATGGTTAATTCCAAAAGCCCCATATCCATCACACGAACATAATCTAAAGTTTTAAAAACGAATTAATAAAATGTTTGAGTATAGCTTTCAAAAAATGCTTATCCAATACCTAATAAAACTAGCATCTCTACAATTCATGGCAGGCAATGCTAGAAATATTTATAATGCAACAGAAATATGATTCATCCTACAAAAATCCTACAATTCATTTTAGTTAGAAACAAAATTTGTCTTATATTAAAATAGAGTATATAAAATTTGATACACTTAAGGACATTACAACTTTAAACTGATATTTAATAAAATCTTTAGTTCACTGGCATCATTCCAAAATTAAATTCTTTAAAATATTCGTACACAAATAAAACAGAAACACATTCACCTATTTCAGATCTGGGTCTTTAACTCTTACCTCTATTCAGATTCACAGTGACAGTGTTACACTTGTCAGACAGATGTAAAGCAGCTTCATCTAAGATTATTCTGAGAGGGGAAAAAGATAAAATTAACATCTAAGAAACTAACCTCGAATATATGCACTTGATCACTATATACATAGTTGTATCATTCTTTCTCACATAAATATTATCAAGGTCACATGCAGCCTCTAACTTATAAAATGTTAAAGAAATGTAACATTTCTTTAAAACTCAGTGCTTAAGAGTGCAAGGAATATTTAAATGTTGTAAAGAATGAAATTAAATCATCTCAAATTAATTCTGAAATTTCAGCAGTTTTTTTTTTAAATAGATGCCCAAATTCACACGGTTTAAATTATGAAAACTAAGTGTCCCAGGTATTATGGGAAGTTTATATATCTATTTTAAAAAGGTAAACTAACAGTCTTGAGAATTATTTCCTCCCTAAAAATGAAATACAGTAATGAATAGAAGGTGAATCATCTGAGAGAAAAAAATTGAAAAGGGGGATAGAGGGATATGGCTATTAGGAAAAGAATGCCGATTTTAACAAAAGACTGAGAATCTAATCCAAGGATTTAGTGTACATTTAGTTTAGCTGCATTTAGTGTACAATGAAGTTCACATTGGTACCTGAGTGTAGAAGATGACTTATCCAAGGCAACACTACTGGAAACGCTGAATGTTTCAACAGTGAGAAGAGCTCGGATTGGCAAATAGAGAGGCCTGCCAGCATAAAGAAACATCAGAATGTCAGTCCCCTGCAGGAACAGAAACTCCTCTTAAAGAGCATTTTGAACCTTAACTCTACTGAATTATGTGGTTTCTCCAAAACTTAGCACATATTCTAAATAATAGAATTTTATTCTGTCCAATTTGTGAACTAACCTATAATCAAGTGCACAGCTCCAGAGATGAACATGAAAAGTTGTAAGTGAAGTTGGAGGATTATATCCAAGAACAGGTTCATCAGCAATATTCAAGAAGTATAAAATCTATAATCACAAAAATATAAAATGCCCTGCTTTAGAAGAAAAAAAAGTTTTGATATGATATCAATACCAATGTAAAACAAAATATCTCACACAAAAAGCAACCATTTATTGTCAAATCATAATGCTAAAAGGGAAAAAAAAATCATCATTTTGAAGCAATTCATTTCAAAAAGTATTTACAAAACTAGAACTTAAAATAAAAAGGCCCATCCAACAACTACAATGCTACAGAAACCTTAGAAAAATCATCTTATGAAACTAACAAAGTATGTATAATACACCTTCACATTATTTTGCTTGGAACGAGTCTTGAAAAAGATTTTCCTAAATACTGCTTAAAACTGTCCACCTGGTTTTCAAAATAACCCACTGTTCAGAGAAATTCTTTATCCTTAATTTATACCTAGCTCAGTCTGAAAACCAACCCCTCTCCCCAACATCTATTCTCACATATTTCTAATCTGAGCAAACAAGAAGGTTAGGCTAAATCTCTCCCTTACAGCCAGTTCAGTGTTCATAGTAACCATTTATCTACCCCCACTTTACAGATACAGGTATACAGATGTAGATACAGATATTCTAGAGAATATCTTGTCATGTTTCCATAGGTAGGTAGGTAGGTAGATAGAATATCTCCTGTTTCCTAATGCTTTTAGGAAAAAAACCTTCTGAAAACATTCAAGTTTAAAATAATTTATTATTTTCCAAGCACACAAAAAAGGTTCCCCTTTCCAAGAAAAACTAACAGGAATCAATGCACTCGTTTTCATTCTCACATAGAGCTAACTTCTTCCCCAGTGTCCTCTGAAAAATAACCAACTGTATTTCATTAACCACATCCAGTTATTAAACTGGAAATTAATCCCAGGAATCCTTACAAATGCCTCGAAGCATGCTACTGGCTCAGAGAACAATTCTGAAATTATGGCATGTAAAGAATACACATCATTTGCTGCTCCGCTGTGCAGGCACTCTACAGGCCCTGGACCCAATCTCTTCCCTTTAGGCATAAAGGATAACTCTGTCTCTCAAATGTTTAGGGACCAAACTTGAAGGAAAAAGACCAATCACATTCTGGATGCTGATGATGGTCTATTTCCTAACCTAAAAGGTGGTTATACCAGGAGTGCTTGCTTCACGGTAATTCACTGTGCTGAACATTTATGACGTGTGAACTCTTCCGTATGCATATGTCAGTATAAAATAAAGAAAGCTGATACATGCACACAGCTCTCTTACCTGCTCGTGCCAGCTCAGCCCAGAAGGGAGTACTCTGTGCTGGAGAGTGGCTCCTTTCAGTCCCACAGCAATGAGAAATTCCTATACGGCAACACAAAGAATTACACTTACCACCTGCACACCCCTCTAGTTCAAAACTTGAAGTCTTCCTAAACAAAATAAATGTGTTGCCTTTTATGCAATCATTTTAGCTACAAATCAAATCAACAGCAAGTATTTAATGGTATAAAAGAATAAAATACAGCCCGGCCGGGCTTGGCTCAGCGGTTGAGCGTCAACCTAGGATCCAGGCGATCAGGGTTCTATTCCCGGTCAGGGCACATGCCCGGATTGCGGGCTCGATTCCCAGTCGGGGGGGTGCAGGAGGCAGCCGATCAATGACTCATCATTGATGTTTCTCTCTCTCCCTCTCCTTTCCTCTCTCTGAAATTAATAAAGATATATTTAAAAAAAAAAAAAAAAAAAGGAATAAAATACAGACCTTTGTATTGGACTCAGATTTATCAGACAATATTTTAACTGCTACAGAGAGCATATTCAGGCTGTCTCCTCCAACACCATCTGAAGAAGCTCTACTGGGGCCATTCTCTTCAGAGCAATAAATAGTAGGTTCCAACCAATGCGGGTGCGTTGCACTGGGCAGTCGTACTTCTGTAGGAAGAATCACTCCATCCACTGCACCTACATGCACATTGAGGTGAAAACATAACAAAATGATATGAAATTAGTTCACAGACTTCTATAACTGAAAACAAAAATCCATGTACTTCCACTAAATACAGCATGATTCTAGAGGCAAAATGAGCGAGAACCAACTTGACATTAGTAACCCACCCCTCTCTACTAATGTTTCTATGACTGGCAGTATCCATCATCAAAAAAATTAAGATTTAAAATGCTAGGATAATTAAATTTAAGTAGGAAAATCTAGTAAACATTAAGAATGTGCAAGTATCTCATGTATATTTACAAGGAAACACAGGAAACGTGCTCAAAGAATGGTGAATTCTGTGTCTGTTACTAAAAGGAAATACTATTTGACAATAAAGAATGTCAAGTCCCATCAACTGATGAATAGATAATAAGATATGGTATATCCAAAAAATGGAATATTATTTGGCAATAAAAAGGAATGAAATACTATACACTCCTATAAACCTTGAAAACATAATGCCAGTTGCAAAAGGGCATATATTGCATGATTTGATTCATAGGTAACATCAGGAATACTAAACCCATAGAGACAGAAAGCAGACTAGTGGCTGCTTAGGGCTGGGGGGATGGGAGGGTTCCAGCTAAAGGGTACAGAGTTTCCTTTGGGGATAATGAAAATGTTCTAAAGTTGATTGTGATTATGGTCACACAACTGTGAAATACTAAAAACTACTGAAATGTATTTAAATGGGTGAATTATATATATGTAAATTATGTCATATTGCAAAAACAGAACAGTCAACTTCTAATTCACAATAAGTATTACTTTGCCAGTGGAATCAGAACACCCCACAAAAAATAATTTCTAATACCAGAGTTCTGTTCTCAACAGATTTTCTTTATTAAACAAAATTTGAACATGTCTAAACAGAAGTGAACAAAACACGCATATTTAACATTTGTCCTACCTTTGTGGTATAGACTGAAGGTGCTGGAATGAAGGCAGATGTAGTGCTTGTCATCAAAACCTTCGTATTTTGTCACACAAAATAATGAACCACTACTGAACTCTAACCAGAATTCACCATGCTTGTTTTCCAGCAGATCTCCATTATCTTGCTAATAAACAGATCAAAAAACAGAGATGTCATTATTTAAATGCAGAAAACCTGGGACAGAATCTCTAATGTTGCAGCCCAGTGGTCTGGCTCTGACCCCTCCGACAAGGTGGTATGAAAAGCTGAGTAATTAAATGGGGCCTCTTCTGTCAAAGGAACCCTGTACTTCATCACCCTTTGCAATGGGCAAGCTGCTAGTCACCACCTCACGAGCAGAACCAGCACATTTCCCAAAGGAAGGTGCATATAATGTTTGTCTTATGATCTGCAACGAAAAGCAAATTTCCAAAGTTGCCGTCATCATGACCTGCCACAAAACTGGTCCTGATCTTCAGTCACTGAAACAGCTTCAAACCACCTCAGTTACAGGATGCACTACCATGGCAGATTTAAAATAAGGTGCTCTTGGAGAAACACTGGAGGTTTGTAAATCCTCACCTTTACATCTGTAAACACTGCCATTAATCCATGATTAATACTCAGAAGAATGGAGAGAAAACTTTGTGAGTTCTTGTTCTGAGAGTCCAGTTTTTTTTTCCTACGGGATCGATAGTTGGGATCAAGAGTAGAAAAATACTGCAGAGTTTCCTCCTCAGATCCACTTTCCTCATCTGTGAGAAATAAATGTCACAATGACGTGGTTCTGACAGCTTCTTTAAAAAAATAACAGCTTGAACATTATCACAAAAGTATTTATTTATTTTACAACCTGTTTATTTTTACAAAGAATCTGATATGACAATAAACCTGTACTTGCTATGGTTTTTCACTTTACCACTGAACTTCAGACAATATGTAGAACTATCACTATAAAGATAACATATTTCATTAATAATATTCTCAATATACAGATAGAAGCGAGGAAATACAAATTACTAAAAAATATTATAAAATATAAATGAAAAACATCATCAAAGAAACATTTTTAAATACATCAATTGAAAAGGCTACTACTTCATTGATAAACCAGGCAGCGACCTCAGAACAAATTTAAATCATTACCATAGTGAACTGTAGACTTAAATGGAGTAAAGCTGTCCTTGTTGAAGGTATTGATCAGCTGACTGGCTACTGAAAGTCCAACACCATATGAAATATTTTCAAAAGTCTCTACTGGTGAAGGAGCTGTTGGTTCCCAGAGCAGCAAGTCATTAAAGATCCTGTAAGACAACGTTGAAAAATAAGTACATAATTCCTAGTTCAACTGAAGGCAAACTAAAGAATATCCCTTTAAGACATCGCATGAATAATAAGTTTTCTAAATGGTGAAATAGAAACTAGATCCTACAAAAGTTTTTATTTAAATATCAGTTATGTTCAGATAATAGAAAAACAACTGGCATGACTATAATGCAGGGCAGTGAGAAAGGAATCTGTACAATAAGAAACCTAATGAGATACCTGCCTACCTTTGCCTGTGTTAGGTGCATCAAATTACATACACGTAAATGCACTTTAAAGAGGGAAGTTAAATTTTTTTAAAAACACCTAAGAACAAAATGAAGACTGTTCACACATGTGAGAGCACTCTGTGAACTAGAACAGATCCTGCACTGTCTCACTTGACCCACCCACCACTCCTGTGCACAGTCAAGGAAGAACCTTCACTCTCACTTGACACTTGAAGAACCTGCCTCATTAAGGTTTAGTGACCTGCCCAAGGTCACACAGCTACTTAGTGGGAAAATTGGGACCAGAGCCCAGATCATGGCCAGCTCCTAACACACGTTTCCATTACGCACTTTCTCTAGGGATATCAGCTTTCTCTCTTCACCAGATTCACTGGGAAGGCTGCATGAGATGAAGGATACATACAGAACAGGGAACAGAGAAAGGAAATCTTTCTAACTAGCTAGATGGCCAAGTCAATACTGGTGACTAATGGAGAGACAGATGTCAAGCTAGCTACCACCAGATCCTACTTTTGAAAAGAAATATTTGTCACTATTTAGATGTCTTTCTGTCCTTACCTTCCCCTCATCATCCACATCTATGTTTTCGTGCAAACAAAGACCTCACAGTATCCTCTAAGAGGCCTTTTGTTGGGTTTGGACCCGTAGCATGTGCACACACACATAATTCAACCGCAGCACCTATAACATGCTACTGCATTTCCTTGTTACCTAGCTGCAGCCCCTCAGAGACAGGCACCTGTGTCCTGGTCATCTCCACACGTGCCCAGCACAGCGGCTCTCACAGAGCAGGCAGTGACGGCTTGACGATGAAGGGACCAGTGCATGACTTACACAGAAGGACTGCCAAAAGCACAGACTCATGTAAAGCCTGTGTGAACACCAAGCAAGGTGCCAAGCAATGATGCAGCCCTGCCCCTTCCTGTGAGAAACCACTTGCCTGGGAACTTCCCGGGCCAATTCCTGAGCTTCTGAAGTCCTAGAAAGTATACTCCAGGACTAAGAACTGTGGCTCACAGTAGACTGTAACCCCCACCCAAAAGGACCCTTCATGGAAGCATCTCTAGGTGAAAGACACCAGGGATAGAGAGCGGAAATATGTCTCATCTCAGACACAATGACAGCTGTGCCCCAGACTGTGTGGTGCTTCCCCGGCTCGCTGCTTCTTGGGCATATTTATAAAACAAAAAAGTTTAAATCCAGATCTCAGTCTAAACTCCTATATAAATAAATAATGAAGGTGTAAAACGAATATCCACAGGAGATGCTCTTCCTTCACCTTACCCCTACAACCATTCTCCTATCTTCATAGGTTATCAAGAAGCTATTACTTAAAATAAAACCTGGAGTTCATGGCATGTAAAGAAAGTTTCATGATTTTACTGTTTTCCTTATTTATATTTTGGTCTAAGCAGTCTCGATATCATTAATACTATAAAACACTGAGTAATGTTTTTAAAACCAAGAAAGAAAACACAAGATATTTAAGGACACATCACCATGATTCTGTGGCTATGAGCCTGAAACATAATAGAAGCTCAACAAATGCTTAATAAACCTAGAATTCTTTTTTATATTCCATTCTAAAGGACTATTAACACAGAACATAATTCTCATGTACCTGAAACTGAGACTGTCTTTTTAAAAAGAGCTCGCTGCCCTGGCCAGTTTTGCTCAGTGGTTAGAGTGTCAGCCCTCGGACAGAATGGTCCTGGGTTCGATTCTGGCCAAGGGCATGTACCTGGGTTGCAGGCTCAATCCTTGGCCCAGGTCAGGGCACATGCGGGAGGCAACCCATCCATGTGTCTCTCTCACATCGATGTTTCCCTCTCTCTCTCCCTTCCACTCTCTCTGAAAAGCAATGGAAAAAATATCCTCGGGTGAGGGTTAAAAATAATAATAAATAAATATATAAATAAAAAGAGCTAGTTGACCAAGGCACTAAAGGAATAAACCAATATTTTAAATGTATAAAGAGTTGGTTATAACTCCTGTTCAGAGAGATTTTTTTAAAAATAACATATATGTAAAGACATTACAGATACATTAGCAAACTTTGAACAGGACCTGAGGACTAGATGGCAGCATGTATAATATTAATATCCTCATTTTGATTGGTAGACTGTGGCTACTATAGAAGATGCCCTTGTATGTGGGAAATACACACTCAAGTGCTCAAAAGCTGAAGGGATCAGCAACTTACTCTCAAATGTTTCAGGAAAAAGAGTTCTTTTTGCTGTACTTGCAACTTTTCTGCAAGTTTAAGAATGTTTGACATTTTTTAAAAATAATGTTAATTTTAAAATTTATTTAAGGGGCAAAGAATTCACACCCTGAGGAACTTACATGTGTGACTGACATGATCCACAGGGTAAGGGGGCACTTCAGTGTTGACCTAATTCTAGGGGCCTGAGAGATCAAGTGGGCAGAGCAAGATAGACCAGAACTCTCTTAAGCAACCCTCATTTAACCAACTCCCCAGACAAACAGACACTCTCAAGTTCCCTGAAATAGGCAATCACTACCCCACCTGCCACCCTGAGGATGTCCCCACATGCTGACGGCCGCCTGCTGGTGCAGACTGCTCTCTACTCTCTAGCACAGTGGAAAGCTTCTCCTACCAGCTAAGCTCTGTTTTGTATCTTCACCATGGGTCAGTGGTGTTTGGCCTCAAGTGTGCTCATCCCAGCTGTATTTATTATTGTAAGTACAGTTTAATTAAATGTTGTGTTAACTGATGACCTTTAAGTATACAGACTGAGGTAGAAAAAGTAGTAAAACCTAGGACTCTGCACTCAGATTGTTTTGGAACTATTTTTTTTTCACTCCACTTCAAAGAAACTGAAACTGAAAATTACAGACAAAGCCTCTGGGTATGCATTACACAAAATTCCAACCAGTGACTCATACTGAAAAACAGGCCTTTTCCTATATTTAAAAAGTGGTAAATATGCATAGAAAGTGTAAAATGGATTAAGCCCTTCTAATCTCTGGGCTGGACCTTGAACTAATCATTTTACTTTGCTCAGGTTAGCCCTGCACATTTGTTGGCTCTTAGCAGACATCCCTCAAGTACAAAATATGAAGAATAGTCTGGAGATCAGTACTTTCCAAACTTTAGATCAAATGTAAACCCTAACAGTTAAAAAAATTATGAAAGCTCTCCAATGTGAACTTATAAATTATATGCAACTATTTATAAATTATGTATTATAAAATAATCTCATCTTCAGACAACTGAACTAAGTAGATCTTTCTGGAACTTAATTTCCTGATTCTGAGACCAACAGTCCTTGTCAATGGTAGTCAATGAGGAAACCCAGAGCTTATTCTTAACAGTTCAGGAATAAAGGGCCAGTGATATTTGATACCAAGCAAATCTATAGCAGAAACAACTACCTGAAGTTTCCGAAGATTAACAGAAATTAGGATAACCTGCTTACATATGGAAAGCTAGTGATGACAGACACTGAGGACATCTTTATCCAGAACCTTCAGGTATGCCACAGAGGAGATTCCTTTGGTGGGTGGGAATGATAACAACAGATGACTACTGAGTACTTTCTGCGTGCCAGGCACTGTTCTCAGAACTTCCCAAGTGTATCAGTTACACTTGGAAACAACCCACTGAGGCCAACACAAGCATCAGCTCCATTGACAGATGAAGAAGCTGAGCTCATGAGGCTACGTAAACTGCCCAGGTCTTCACAGTCCATGACCTTCTACTCTAGAAAGCCATTTATTTCAACACATATTCTAGCATATATGTTTAAGGGGCTTTACATATAAGTTTAAATTTTTATACAGAAGTTTATAAGCTAGAGTTTATCATTCTAATAAGATCCCTTTTTTGACTCTGAAAAAGGATGATCCTTGAACAAAGACTCCAGGGTTCTGACCCTACCCCAGTATCTGCTGGCCCTCTACACAAGTATCTCCCAGCTCTTTCATGTCATTGCACACACAGAAGAGGTACTTGCTCAGTACCTATGTAAGGTGACAGAGGGCAACAAGCCAACGTGAGGGCAAAGGGAATAAATATCTCACACACAAGTAAGGCAGTTCCCAGACACACTGGTTGGCAACAGCTATGACAAGAGCACACTGTAATAGCAACGAACCTGTATTCAGCACCATACAAGTACACAGAGGTGGGAGATAATACTGAAGCAAGGAAAGAAAGTGGGTAACAGGGAGGTAGGGAGGTAGTTAGGCAGAAAAGTCCATCCCAGAGATTCCACTAAACAGGTTTAACTCACCTATTATAAAGCTTCTCATAGAAGCTTTTATTGGGTAGTGTTATGTAAATATTGGGCAACGTAAGTTCCAGCACATAGTGAGAATTGCTGATTGCTTTATCCTGAAACTCGGTCATTTCTACAGGGTCTCCTGGCATCACCATCTAAAATATAATAGTTTAGTGCAAAAAAAAATGCATCACATAACCATTGTATGTTTAAAATAGTAGTTGCATCTTCTTACTCTAGACAGGACTTGATATGTCAGCAAATAAATAAGCATCTAACTTTTAACTTTAACCAAGAAAAAAAAAGATTATTATTCAACTCTGGAGTTAAAAACCTAGCACAAACAGTACACTAAGTATTTTTTTAAAGAAAAAGAATTAAAACCATTGCTACGTGATTCAAGAGAATTCCTTCGTGGCTTGCTCACACTCTCTTTTACCTGTTCGTTTTCAAACATTACTCTTCGAGAAGAAAAGGGAGAGGGGGCGGGTCTCCTCAGGTCACACACGTCTTTCAGGGAATGAGCACCACCTTCCTCTTCTTCCTGATAGTGGCCGTCACTCTCCTCTTCTTCCTCGGCCGCAATTCTCTCCAAAATGGAATGCATGGCTGGTGGATTCATCTTCAGTACGATTCTGGTAGCAAAGACAATTTTAAAAATCAAGATCTATGTGTCAACTGCAAAACTTTAACTTCTATGCAACTTAATGCAGAGACCACTGATAGAACCATTAAGGGTGGGATTCAGCTTCTCTAGTCTAATGATATCTAATCTACCTCATTTCTGAGCATGTTGTAAACTTAAAAATGTGGAATTGATGAAACAAGTAAATTAAAAAAGGCATTAACATTTTATTCTTAGCTAACTGAAAAGCTGATCTTTTGAGGATACAAAAATTATTTTTAAATTGCACTAATAATCTACTTATTCTTGCTAAGCCTAATCCTTTACATGCAGTCTGTTCCACTATTACGGAATACCTGCATACCTAGAAACCTTGTGTTATAAAAATTTCAAATGGAAAAGGAGAGGCTGATTAGGGAATATTTTCAGAATTGCAACGACAAAGTCATCTTTTCCTTCAGGATCTTTAATAATGAAAGGGTTGTGTTCCTCCTCTGCTGGCCATCACTAGCATAAGCCTCTCCCTTGTCACCACATCGGCCCACTGTCATGATGAGGCGTGTTCCCTAAACAAGACAGGCATCTGTGTTGCATCTGGAATGGCTTTTTCTTTTTTACTACGCAGGTGGTACCAGTTGGTTCTAATTATCAACTTTAACAACTGTTTCCTAATTTATAGTTATCCTAATGTATATTGTGCTTCCAAATTACATAGTTGAAGTAGATCCATTTCTTACGATGAGAACTCATGCTGTAAAGTCCTGCGCCTTTTCAGGCCTGCACTGACAATGTCCGTCCTGAGGTCTGACAGGTCTGATTCATAGGTGGGGGGTGTAAAAGAAGGCAGGCAGGAACATGGCACCAAAAAGACCACTTGTAGAAAGGCTTCAAATACTTAGTTTTCAATATAATAGTGGATTGGTATTTCAACTAAATTAAGTTCTAAATATAATCCAAGCCCACTATCAGACTAATTTAATCTAATGAATGGTCACTCTGCTTAAGGGATCCTGAAGCAGTGGTTCTCTAAGTCCAAGTGCACTCTGGAATCACCTGGGGTAACTTTTAAACTATACTGATGCCCTAGCTCTCACCAAGAATCCCAGGATGGTGCCCCAGATTTGGAAAAAAACAGTCCCAAAGCATCAGTGACTATAAAACTCACTTGACAACTAACCAAATGGTAGCCTATGACATCTCTTCTACTGCAGCCTTGAACTGTTTTTAAAATGGTCAGTGATTCTTTGGTCCCTCTACTTAGACTAGGCAGCTTGAGACCAGAGAATACACCTTCTGCTTACACCTCTCACAGTACCTAACAGACTACTTTCATAGAGCAATAATCAAAATATATTTTTTACTTCATTTGTCCACCTTCCTCTGGGTTCTCTCATCAAAGCTGGATATTTTTAGCTTAAATTTAATAGCCAGAATGAGGGTTAAAAAGAGTAATTTCTTTTTTAAAGGAAATTCTCATTAAATGTATGTATCATATCCGTTTACTTACCGTGGCCAGTCAAAGTCATCTGACGACGTTGTATCTCCATCTACTCCACTAGACACGTGAAGAAACTTAATAGATGGCTCTCCTTTATCTTCCTGGAATGACCCTGATAAAAGGAGACCGATTAATCGAAATGCATTTCTTCTCAAGGGCTAAAAGGTACTTTCCTCCTTAGGGGAGCAAAGATCCTCTAAATCAGGAACATAATGCAACATTACGTTCTACAGCATTTATTTGTTTGGTCCTGTTTCTTATGTACATGTGGGGAGACAGGGTGAGGCACATCAATTAAGAGTGATGTTTTCTGTTCAAACTCAAAATTTTAAGTACCTATGTTTAATGTATAGTAAACACAGCAGGCACCACTTACTGAATGCCCCTCAATGATTATTCTTCATAGAAGTTTGTGCAGTTAATCTAAGAACACAGAGATACAACTGTGCATCTTAAATGTCGATTTTGTATCAAACACTGTCAGAATTACCTCTATTCACAATAATCATCTACATGTGCACTCATTACATTTTACAAATAACTTCCTCCAGAATGATGAGTCTCTTGCCACTGGAGATAAGGAAAGATTAGATAACCCCGAAAGGCCCTTTCATGAAATCATACTTGGCAACAGTCAATTATAAGTATTTGTAAGAATGTGTAAAACTCAGAGAGAAGAAGGGAAGGGAGGCTCTGTAGCCTATTCCCAGAGCAGGCGGGGAGCAAAGAAGGCATGTGGTAGGAAGGAGGGGCAGAGTGGCAGAGGCAGGTTGTTCCGGAATCTCACACACTCACAGTCACAAACACACAAATAGGTCAAAACCTTCCAGAGTTGTTCATGGACTCTGTTCACTCTAGGTGTATACGTCCTCTTCATTAGCTGACAAAAACTTAAAACAGGTTTCACAAAGAAAAGTCACTACAGGTTAATTAGTATGACAGTAAAAAGCTCAAGCTCTCCTGCCAGACCTGGGTCTGAGTCTGATTCTGCCACTTACTACTCCTTGACCTTGAAGGTCCCTCTGCTTAAGTGTACAGACTTCTCACTTACAAATGACAAAATGATTGGAAATAATAAGCCTACGTGATGATTAAAGGAACAAGGTAACGTGTGTGAAGCGCTCAGCACAATGGCTGACACAGAGTGGCGCTGGGATTCTGGCTGCGAGCAGCCCTCCTGGTCAGGGGGACACGGCTGGCGGTGAACATGCAGGCAGCAGCGCCACACTCCCCTGGAGGAAAGAAGTACTTGAACCAAGTGAGTCAATCACCACGCTTAGTAACTTCCTTTCAAAACCTGGCTCCTATTACATATTTGTACGCAGTACTGGGGGAAAGCTGTTACTCTTGATCTCTAACATAACGTCCTTTAATTTTATTATATTTTGCAACTGTCGTATGCTTTTTCACACTGTAAGGTTCAGCAGCAGTTGTTTGTTTACAGTGTGGCTCCATTACAGGCACGTCCAAACTTACCAGCTAGTTCTCTAAAGGTAAGCTCCAATTTAATTTGTTCAGGCGTCGATCCTCCTGCGAATTCCGTCTTAAATTCTAGATCTGTGAAGGCTAAGTGAAGGAGCTCCTTCTGAAGTGACTTCTTGAACCACGGTCCTCTTTCTTGATCCGATCGGAGATCGGGTATTGGGAAGCGAACAGAAAGGTTTAATGCTGGTGTGGCAACCTGTACCGATATCCGGCAATTTGCAGGATTATGTGAGTCATCTAGAAACACTTCAGTGAAAGCCTTGTGCTAAAACATGAAACATCAAAAAATAGGCCAAATGTTAAATTCAGTAAATAAACATAAATGACGCTAGTATTCAAGTAGTCAACATTATAATATGTATAATCACTATTTCCTCATTCGGTATAATACATTAAAATACAACTCAAAATAACCACTGCCATATTAATTTCATGTAATGAAATTTTATAATCCAACAGCTATTGACAAAAGCCAAAACTACTGGCAAAAGATAAACCTTCATATAAAATAAGTAAATGAAAATAAAAGCTGAACCAAAGTGAAGACACAGGCATATATATTTTACCACAGATTTAAGAATAATAACATGTAAAGTAGCTTATCAACAAATGATTAAACATCACTATAGTGTCCACTATCCAATTTGAAGGGTTTATCTGCAAATATGCTACTTTAAAGACTCAATGTGAATGTGAAATCAGATTAACTATACCAACTGCAAAGGGCATCCCTGACTCATCTTTGTATTTCCTGGACTAAGCCCAGAGCCTGGCACATCATAGGCTCTAAATAAACATTCACTAAATGACTCACTCCAAGTTCCCATCCGACCCAAGGGTATGATCCCATTGAACAGCTCTTAGAAACCAAAACACACATGCACCATTTACTCAAAGCCATGTTAGGATAAAAAGTTCAAAGAACATACCCTTCAGATAAAAGCCTACTTCTGTTCTTTCTCTAAAATGTATTGAAACATAAAGCTTTAGTCCAGGATACAGCAGCATGAATCAGTCTCTAACCTCCCAGATTAGCAAGTTTCCTTTTATGCTAGGCTTGGGTTTTTAACGAACCTGTTCTTTCTCTCCCCTATTTGACTTTCCAGTACTAACTCTCACTTCAGCTATAATAACCCAAGAGATGAAACCACCATCCCAGTACATCTATGGCTAACAGCAAATACAGGCAATAGCCCCACGGAACTTAAAATAACAAGCAACTGTGACAAAAAATGAAGAATGCTGATTAATGTGAAGAGCATCACTAATTGAGGGAGACGTAAATAAAGTTATATATATATCTTTTCCCTTTTCTTTTCAACCAGTTATTTGTTCCTAGTCCTAAAGCCCCCAAATTCCTAACAGGCTTCTTGCAAATCTGACTTACTTTATTTGCTTAGAAAAGACACCAGGCACCAGATCTAAGTACAAGTGACATAATGTATTAAACATAATTACTTTATTTTTTCCTTTTTATTGAATTTATTGGGGTGATATTGGTTAACAAATTTACATAGCTTTCAATACATCGCTTCTGTTCACACCGTTGTAATGGAATTTCACTTCTTCATGAGTCATCTTCATGTTGCTGCACCACCTTCATAACCATTAAAATTCGTGCAGTTTCACTCAGTATATTAGCAAAACGTGTTTAGCTATCTAGTATCCAGACATAAAAGATATCTCCATTTATTCATTATTACCAATAATGCTGTTTTAATAATATACACTATTTGTTTTAAGCTCAGAAATAATCCAAATAAGCCTAATAGCTAACAATAATTCTGATTAGCATTTGCAGCTTTTGAATACTTACCAGACTAATATGCTTATTATATGAAGTATACATGTGAGAGGCCATCATCTCTACTGTAGTAAGTTTCTGTGGTTGAAGCAAGGAATTTAACCTGTCCACAATACTGATATCCAGCTCACAAAACACTGGATTTAATCTAATTTGTAATTCTGCCTTCTGAGGAACAGAACTAAGTCTTGCTTGATTACCCTTTAGAAAAAGAAGAAAAGCATTAATATGATTACTAACGATACTATAAAACTAAGTTAAAACCTTCCATTTGTAACCAAATATATAGCAAATAAAAACTTACAGGTGGCAATCACAGAAAAAGATTTCTTACCTGAGGCCCTTTATTCTCAGAATGCTTATAATGAAGCTGGAGACACACAGGGGGGTGGGAATCGGTTTGTTCTTTGGAATGGAACATTAAAAGCTTAAAAACAGAGGTGAAGATAAATTAAATGTAAGATATTAAGCTATAATTAATCACATGAATTAACAGAGGTGCTAACACAATATTGGGAAGAATTTTTTGGAGTCAGAAAACCTTGCTTTAAGTTTTCATTGTCACTTACTACCAATGTGAATCTTAGACAAGTTAATTAACTTCGGTGATACTTAGTATCTCATTTACAACATGTAGGGGAGGATTCGAGTAAATTAATGCCCAACGAAGGGCTCTGAAATAATATATAAGGGCAAAGTAAAAGCAACAAATGTCACTTTGAAAAGTATCTTTAGGACACACTATTAGGATAGGAACAAACACAGATTAACGATAAATGAACACAAGACACTTCGCTCGTCTTCAACAGTGACTGAACAGTGCTTAGCACACAGCAGCTATTTGTTGAATAACAATTCTTCTGAAATTGAGAGTGCTTAGGAAATGAGTGAAATGAAGTGACTTGTCCCATAACCTGTCTGCCACTCTAAAACAAGTCAACTCTAAATTAAAAATTTTAACAGACTCTTATAGCCTTGAATGCCACACTTAAAAATCTGTTTCAACAAAACACAAATGCTTACATATGCACACACACACATGCACACACCTCTTCCTCTATGACTTCTTTTTTTTAAAGAAAATCATTGCTGTTCATACAATTCCTAAAAAGCAAGACAAATTTAAAGAATAATCACAAAGGAAAAATATTTAGCATTTACCTCTGTATAGTGAGGAGAAACAGAATGAAAATCAGTCGGAAACAGGCACTCCAAAAGTTCCATCTGACCAATGGACATATCAGTACTTAAATATCTGGAAGCTGATCTTTGTCTTTGTTCATAGGATACTTTGATGCCAGTACCTATAAATCTGTCATAAGAAATGCAACATTGAGATTATCTATTTAGTTCCAGATTGAACAAGGTGTCAAGTAGTACATAAGTGTTTAATAAAGTATAATTATCTACCTATTCTGACAAATTCAAGTTGAAACTAATATTGCTAAGGATATTAACCAGAATGATTACTTAAAATTTCCCTGGCGTACGACAAAGAAACCAGTTGTGTTGATAGGAAATTATCCAGGATATATTTATTTCCCAACACTACCCTTCTTTCTTCCACATTATAAAATTTACACTGCAGTGGATAAAATCTTTAAAAACTATAAAATATACATATGTAATTGTTTCTTAAAATCATCTAAAAGCATCATGCAATATTTTTAAACTTCAGTGGAGTGCAAATGAAGGAATTCCTCTAGTTTTTATTGCTTTTATTATATTTCCTACTGACAGATACTTGAAACCTTATCAAAAACAGGAAGAAAATAAATGAGGTTTTTTGTAGTTTGATTATAAATAAATACTATGGTTCTAACCTGCAGAATTTCTTTTGCTAGGTCTAAAAACTAATTTGCATATTAATTAATACTTCAAAAGTTAGTTAAAATAAAAGCCAAAAATATTTTCTAGAAATATTAATACATTGTATAAATCATTATATAAAACAGCATGACTCGACAATTTACAGGTCCCTTTCATGTTAAAATAAATAGCATGTGCATATTAACAATATTATACTTACAAATTTAATTATCTCATCTATTAGGACTCAACCCATGGAAAGATCATTGGTTATTTGGACAGCTTTGAATTTTTAAGTTAGAGGGTAAAAGTGTAGCATGCAAGCTCAATCAGCCTTGGTATCACTTCCTCATGGCCAATGGCATATGGATCATTTCCAAGTTCTTTCTAACAAATTCATTCTACTCTCACCGCCACTGCCATTTCTGCTAAGCCAGTAACAAGAACAACTATTTTTATGAGTATAATGGTGTCAGTGGGTATAATGGCAAAATGTGGTCAAAGAAATTTGGCAAGAGCAGGGCAGGGAGCTAAAGAAAAGATAATCTCCAAACTCCAGATTATCTAGAGCTTATATCTGAATGCTTCACATGCCAAATAACCTGAATGAGAGATTTTACAGTAAACATCTTTGCAACACTGGAAGAAAACCTTACTCATTCCACTCATTTACAAATAAAATGTGAATTAGAAAAACAAATGGAGTTAGGTAGATAGATATAAACAGAAGTCCACTTTTTTGAGGATCATTAATAAATCTGAGAGCATTTACCTAAGGTGATCATGTGAGCAAGCTTCTGCAAATACTGTCCGTAAAGACTTAAAATCATCTGTTGAAAATCTCGTTGGATCAATCTTTTCTATACAAGAAAAGAAAGCTGTCGCCAGAGGAGTCAATGGATTAAGGTTCAATGAGGTTTCAGGTGGAGATAATGGATCAATGTGAAGCACAGAGACTGAAAAAGTTCCCACAGCTAGTCTAAAAATAAGCTCAGGCCTGGATTCATCCACTGAGACAGATCTGGACGGGAGAGCTGAAATACATGTGTTAAAATTATACACATAAAATTTAACACTTAAAAACAATCCATTATACCAAAATTATAAAGCATTTATTCATGTATTAGTTTTCAAAAACAGGTGACCACACAACAGTTTGAATGATATTAAACAAGTAAAATAAAATAAACTGTTATCTTTCTGCATTTTATATCCAGAATCCTTGGTACTTGAAGTACAAAAGAGTATGCTACAACAGGAAATGTATGAACAAAGCTTTGCATCAGTAAAACTGTATTGGAAAAGTCAGAGATTAACCCAAGCTGCACACCAAATTTTCCTCTAAGCCTTGCATTTATTGCAATTAAATTTTGCAGGGAAGAAACCTGAAGTTCTCTTTTAAGGAAAGTATAGACAGTGAAACAAAAATCAGATGGTTGATTGAGACTCCTGAACTGCCATAATAATATGAAACTCATGGTGTATACATTTTACTAAAAATATTTACTCAAGTACCCAAAGAGTACAGCGAATGTGCAACTATACTAAAACTCTTCACGGGGACTTGTCTGACAATGCTTCATCTTCTTTCTAAACTTTGTTAAGTGTTAGACCAAAAAAAAAAACAGATGTAGGAAAATTAAAGAAGCAGTAGAATGTTGTGGGGGTTAATTCCCATGGAAACCATCAACAAATGTCTTATTTTCACTTACAAGTCTTCTGTAAAGATGACGGGTGAGCTAGGTTGGATGGCAATGCCGAGCCTCTTACTGGCTGTTCTTTATGATGATCAGGGAAATCGCCCCACGTGGGCTGAAGCTGTAAAAGAATGTTTTTAAAGCAGCTGAATAAAGTAATGAATTTTAGAAGCAAGTTTTTAAGAATAGAACAAAACTTAAATAATACTTTACCACAGTAGCACTTAGTGGAGATCCTGCTGGGGTATTTGTATATGTGCTAGTTAATGATAACTCAAGGTCCATATTTGGGGGGTCCCCCAGGGGTGGAAGAGAAGAGAGACTATGGGACATGTCCATATCAGCCATGGAGAAGAAGACTTCTTCTTCTAGGGAGAATTAAACTTTGTCAGTTGTATTATAATTCCACAAATCTGCATCTTTAAATTAGGTAAATATACATTAATATTTTTCCTTCAGATCATCTGAGATATAGAGGTACCCTAAATTTTATGTTACTTCCAACAGGGTAATTTATTTGGATCTAAGACATAAATGGCACAGTAAAAATTCAACTGAACATGGGTTAACAAAAGGTTATGCTATCTTGTTGGTGAACTTTAAAAAAATATATATATATATATATATATATATATATATGATGTATAGTATTATCTGGTATATTTTTAAGTATATTACAATTTAGAGGTGAAAATTCATATTTTAAAGTGATATATATGTGTGTGTATCTTGCAACCTCTGGTTTCATACGGCTACTGCTATTTGTTAAAAAAAAAAATGAAGTAGTGCTCGCTTTGGCAGCACATATACTAAAAAAAAATGAAGTAAAAAAAAGAGCTGCATGTATTATGTTTAATTCTATTTATATTTCTCTTCTTTCTTTCTGGGGACTTTTTTACCCTTATGCAAATAGGGTTTGTTATAGCCAAAACTTCTTAAGTTGACTTAAATTTTCTATTTAGCTCAACATTCCATGCTTAAATTGATTCTTATTATCCAGGATATTAGTACTCATACATTCTGAAACCTCAAAATGCAAAGTAAACTGGATAAAAATTATATTTACATATAACTGATCGATTAACAGAGAAAGGCTCCTATTTAAAGGGATCTATAAATCACTATGTGAGCACATAAGAATTTGATAAATGAAGAAATAACTCCATTTAGCTCTTGAGTAAATCTACATTTCTGTAAACTGACTTTCCTTAGAATAAATCGTGATTTACGTAAACAACACCATCGAAAAAGGGTACGGTAGCACATCACTGTCATGCTGAGGCTAGAAATTTAAACTTAGAAGTTTAAACCTTCTTATACCAAGGATCTTTTATTCCTTCATTACTAACCCCACTTTACAGCAGCCCAAATTAAGTTCACTTTGCTTTGTGATGACAACATATGATTCTGGTGTCAACTTTCTGAGTCACTCACCACGGCTAGAAGGTGTACGAGCTGTTTCTGTCTCATAAAAGCTTTGTTCTGAAGAGACACCCACAGAGAGGGAATCTTTTCTCAAATAATAGCGGTTTAATTCCATCTGAATGCGATATTCTTCTTCCTGCTGCATGGGTCGATTTTTTCTATCTTTATTAGCTAAACCCATTTTGCTAGAATTTTCTACAAGTATACAAAAGGAAAGCAAAACAGTAAGTAAATTTGGAGTTACTTAATCATTTCTCTCCCAGGACCCACTTATCCAATACCAGTGGCAACACTTTTGTAAAGTGACTTTCCTAAGAATAAATCATGATTTATAAAACAAAACTACACAGTCAGAAAGCGACATGGTAGCATGTGTGCCAGTGCTGTGGTTATCACTGTACTGTTGTGGTTAGATCAACATAGAAATTTAACCCTTCTTACAGAATCTTTTGTTCTTTCGTTACTAACTCCATTTCCCAAAGGCCTTCATACCACAGCAACTTAATAGCACTGCCACTTCTGTTTAATATGAATCAGAAATCTAAGCAATAACTCCAAGCATATCGCTGGAAATCACAAAAATCTTATCTTTGGTAGATGTCATTAAAAATGTGTGCTACTTACTGTGTTAAAGAATTAATACTTTCTCAGCTGTATCCCCAACCAAGGAAGCAAGCCAGACAATTTTGAAAAAGTTAAGAAGGTGACATAAATAATCTGAATGCTAATTTGTGCCATGGGAACACAATTTAAAAGATCCAATCAGCCTTGGCTGGGTGGCTCAGTTGGTTGGAGCATTGGTCAGGGCACGTACAGGAGGCAACTGATCAAGGTTTCTCTCTCTCTCTGTCTCTCTCTCACCCTCCCGTTTCTCTCTCTCTAATCAATAAAAACATACGCTCAGGCAAGGAGTAAAAAAAAAAAGAATGAATGAATAATTCAATCAAATTTAACTACTTAGGATTCTTATTTACAATACATCTTTAATTTCACACATTCCTCTATAAGAGAATATCCTATATGTATGTTGCATATTTTAACTAAAAAGTTTTAAAGAATTAAAAATAATAACAAGAGTTATACTTGCCAGGTCCAGCAATAGCTGCTAACATATCCAAAAGCAAGTGTACCTGTCTTGGAGACAGGAATAGATGAATAGAGTCTATCTGCCCATCAATATCCAACTTCAAAAAAAGAGAAAGAAAAACATTCAGGATGAACACTTTATAATCTCATCACCACAAGTCCCAGTATATTTTAATACACTGAGAGAAATGCTGATTATTTAGTCTTGGATTCCTTCGCCTAAGATTCTCTTTACTAATTCACACAATCTAAATTATAAGACCTAAAGATTTCCAAACTTGTTCTAAGAGAGAAAATCCTCCTAAGAAAGTCTACGTTGGCAGGGCCAATGTCACACTTTTCGTCTAAGTTTTCTAAAGTATTTTAGGTGTTTAAGGAGGCCTTAAGACATAGTCTCCAAGAAAGCATATTAAAATAGCAGTAGAATATTCATTCCCATCATTATTTCACAGAACATAAACCATAATCCTTAAAGCTTGATTTAAACCAACAGCAAATAAAGTTGGCCTTCATGAGTTTGCCCACAGATAATACTCCTTAGCAGAGCACGTAAGGACTTGCTCTACTGTGGTGAGCCTCTCCAGATACCCACTGTGCTCCACAAAGCCAGCTCAGCTGGGTGGGGAATATGAGCCACATCCAAAATGCCAATGGAAAAAGAATGCTCATGTGAACTTCCCTTCTCTTTTCCAGCTCTTTGTCCATTTTTCCATCTAAAAATAAAAGCCCTATCATACTCTCATCTTGATTTCTGTGGAGTATATTCTGAATGAAAAGCAATTACTCCATTCTGCATATCACATTCTGAAGAGTTGACTATGCCTGCCTTAGTTTTCATTCATCTCTCTTTAGCTCTAATGCTAATGCTGACTCCTATTGCAATTTTTAAATAATTCAGTTAATAAAACATTTACATTTGGAAAATGGCATCTTTTCTAACAAAAAAAAAACAAATTTCTTCTGATTTTAGAAATAAAAATAAAAAAAATTACACAGTGATTTTGAGAGAGTTCCATGATCTAACCAAGAATTCTCCAATAATCATCATCATCATCTCCTTTTTTTAGGATTAGGGCACTATGCAAGGTATTTCTATTGTATTTCCTCTAATTTTCAGTACTGCTGCTGCTTTATAGATGAGGAAACAGGTTCACAAGGATTAAGTGATTTGTACAAAGCCATCTAACAGATCCAGAGCCAGGATTTTAACCTGTGCTGACCCAGATGGAAAGCCCCATTCCTTCTCTTCTGTCCACAGAGGTATGGAATGAAAAAGGACTCTACAGAAAGTAAACGCACCGGGTGAGCTGATCAGAAATTCCTAGCTGGGCAGGTTAGGGTGGGTAGTGATGCCCCAGCCATATAACTTCTTTAATGAAAGCACATAACCTTGCTAACTATCCTGTAATCCAATCCCCACCTTGCTTTCTCCCATCTTCATATAATCCTTCAAACACAACAAAACTGTCACTCTCGGAAGCAGTAGACACCTTCCTTCCTGGAAACTGTTGTCAGTTTTGGCTCAAATAAACTCTTATAAAAACTCTATATAGGTTTAGCCCGTCCAGGCGTGGCTCAGCAGTTGAGCATCGACCTAGGATCTAGGCAACTGGGGTTCAATTCCCAGTCAGGGCACATACCCGATGTGTGGGCTTGATCAATGACTCTCTCATCATTGATGTTTCTATCTCTCTCTCTCCCTCTCCTTTCCTCTCTCTGAAATCAATAAAGATATATTAAAAATTAAAAAATAAAAACTCTATACAGGTTTAGATGTTTATGTCAAGAGAGGACTTGTTTTATGGGGCTCCTTACTGACTGCTGGCCATAAATCAGCAAGGAGTTAGGGCTGGGGACAGTGGGAAAAACTCTCTTTCTGTGCCAAATTTTAAAAATTTGCTTTTTAATTTCTTAGTATGTAAAACATATTACAACTATAGAATATAAGACTAAAATAAATTTCAAACTCAAAGTAACACGGTAATTGAAGCAAAATGTCTGTAAATGTAATACAGGCAGTCCCCTATTTTCACATATAATGCACTCCTGAAAACATATGCTAAAACTGAGTATGTGAAGCACCAGACTTACACGCTATTTGAGGTGGATACCAGTCTCAGAGAACTAAAAACATGAAATCTTTCATAACATTTTGAACCCCCAGTTTGAAGACTTAAGTCTAATAAACATCAGAAAGAGACTAAAGATACAATACTTTGAGCACCCTCATTAATGTCATCTTGGTCTACCCTGTATTAAGTTTATGAGCTCTCTGTTTCTCAATGCTAATACCTAGAACTTTTATTTTTCCATTTAGTACTCATTTCCATTACAGAAGAACAAAATATACTCAAACAATTAGTTATTACACAAAAACTAACACATAGGCAAGGACAGTAATATCTCCACATATAAAACCTGGCTGGCAGACAGTGCCACCGTGCAAGTGTTCCAATGTTCATTTGTCACCTAATACACAGATGCTCAAAAGTAACATCTAAAAGACTTTATACAAATCAGTACACAATGTTCAAAACTTTGGGTTAGCACCAACATCAAATATACCAATGCTGAGGACTATCTGTAATTAATCAAAACAGAGCCATACACGTTATTGCTATGGTTCTTCCTTCTTGGAGAAAGAGCAACTGCCCTCCCCAGAGGCAGGGGTGTATTGGTTCCCAAGGATGTAACTAGGCAGGGGATTCCCTGCAGTGCTTCCACATACCTATGGCTTTCTGCTGCATTAACGCTCCCCTCCTGTCGTTCAATAAAGAGGCTTAAGACCCGGTGGAAGGATTCTGTACCGTGTGAGGTAGGAAGGAGCAGTAAACAAAGGTGATAATAGGAATGCTGTCGTTCTGACCACCACCTTCCTCCAACTCGTCAGGCGCTCCAGTCCAAGGAAGGACTTCTGGGAGCCTCAATCCTCTGAAAACCTTCCTATGTACATTCATGTGTACTCGGGCTCCCTCCTCCACATTCCCACAGCAATTTCTATCCCCCTAGTATATCTTTTATTAAAAGGCAAAGACTGAATCCCACTCATCTCTGCCTCTATCTCAAGAGCTTGCCAGCCTGGCACATAGCAGTCACGCAAATATCTGACACTGGTAGACCAGTGATCACACAAATGGATAAGTCCCCATATCTACTCAATTGAAACTACCTTTTACAGAAATTATACAGAAAATTCATTTCCAGGGTCTGAAAATAACACTTGACAAATACATGTTTAACTGACTGAATAAGTGTACGTATCCTGATTCTCCAACAGACTATTCAATATTGTTTCCTAAGACACAAGGACAGTTGTCTTTACAGAGACTTCAAACACCTATGAGACATCATGAAAAAAAAAATCTCTTTTCATAAATATTATGTAACTCTACAAACGGTCATTCAGTTAAAAATACACACAAGCTGGATATTCTTACATATAATTAAACATCTTCAACCAACTTGCTGTCCAAATCTTCCCCCCTTTAAGCTTTTTTATTTTTGATGCTAGAAAGACAGTCTTTAATAGTTCATTCCTGGTCATCTGAACCAAAGAACATTTTTGAGCTGCAAGGGTCAGGAAAAGTGAGCGTAGGAGGCTACTCTAAAACCCAACCTGCATTCGTGAAAACATATGCTAAAACTGAGTATGAGAAGGGCAAGGGCACTTTGTCGCCTAATCACACAGGCACCAGCTGAGAGTAGAAATGCTGACTTCAGGAAAGTGGGTCCCCTCGTTCCAGGACAGTCTACAGTGATCATCAGAGGTGACTGCAGAAATTAAAGAATACTGTAGTTTTATTTCATTTTTTACTGTAGAAAATAAAACAAATACTAACCTTAGCTCCAGGAAGTACTTCATTCTGTTTCAGCGTGAGACTCAACTCCAACCTACCAATTAGCCCTCCGATCTGCACTGGGTCAGAGGGTGCTACCTCTGGTAAAGTTCTAGTTAGCTGTGGGTGTGGCTCATAGACAATTTTAGGATTCCAGCTAGGTGACAGCTTTGGCTCAGTTTCCTACAATAATGCAATAAGAATAAAGTACGTTAGTTACTATAAATAAATCAAAATGCAAAATACAAATGTCAAATTAAGAAGAATAAAATATTTGACAGGCAAAACTGTACTATGTTACAATAGATAAACTGGTATCTGCTAATATGGAACACAGTTGTATGTTAGCACAGTACCTTGGTAATGAAGACAAATAGAAAAAAACTTTATGAAAAAAAGTACAGCATCTGTTTAAATTACAGTTGTCAGAAAACTTGGTAAATGTTCTATAATTAAGAAAATCTGATTTGTGAAATAACATAAAAGATAAATTATAGAATAACTGATTCTGATAAATAAAAGGATTCTCTACTCTTAGAAGGAATTAATAAACAGCTCCTTAATTATAAACCTTTTTAAAGATATGATCTGTAAGATAAATTTTCAGCAATACAATCAGTATGTGAGGTAAATGTGAACACTGCTTGATTTCCAGTGTTTACTGTATACAGACATTCAATGTTAACATACCATTTTTTTCCAGGACACAGTAGGCAATGTTTCTCTATCAAATTAATACACAGCAAAAAGGAAAGGCATTCATTATAAATATAAATGCTTTAAAATCCCTGAAATATGTTCCCCATTACTCAATATTTGTGTTAATTTCCAGATCAGATGGAAACCCATTAACACATTATGTATCCTAGCAAAATTTAATAGCTCTCATTTAAACCTTTTAAAAATCTATAATTCAGTTTTTGTTTTTCTGTTTTGTTTTCCTTACCACTGGTGCAGTTGAACACACTGGGGAAGATTTTGCTGATGCGGAAAACTCATCCCAGAAGAGAGACACTCCAGAGAGCTGAAGTAACTTGTGAGCAAAAGCTGTAGGCTGATGTACATTAATTCCTGAGGACTCATCAGCAGTTTCATCACAGTATACAGTTCTGAAAGTTAACAACAGAAAGGGCATTGGTGAAAACTCCTAGGAAAACCCACTTGCAATGATAATAAGAGCACATAGCTTTTTAAGTTAAAGGGATTTTTCAAGTGCTAGCACCTTAAATACACCTATGATGTGGGTCAGCATTCCCATGCTTTACCACAGTGAGTACTTCATGTAGAGACCTTACCCCAGGAAGGATAACGTTATAAGACTCCTAAATTTGGGGGGGAAATCAATAACTTTCACAAGTTAGCTTCAAAGAAAACAATTCCTGAGTTCCCTCATGAACACTTCTGGGTAACAGTGAGAAAGGATTCAGCTCCAAGTCAAAAACCTAACATAAATGACATTTCTTGAATTCTTATGACTATACTATAAATTCCTGACTAATCTGCAGTTTAAACAAAATAAAGAACATACTTCTAAATGCACAAGATTTTAGATATTATTTAACATACCATTTAAGGCAGTGTAACCTTATTTCAAAAATCTATTAATAATAACTGACATATGTTTTGGGAAGAGACAGAAACCATAACTTATCTGCTTAAAATTTGGCACAGGGCCCAGGCGGGCATAGCTCAGTGGTTGAGCATCAACCTTTGATCCAGGAGATCTCATTTCGATTCCCAGTCAGGGCACATGCCTGGGGTTGCAGGCTTGATCCCCAGCAGGGGCATGCAGGAGGCAGCTGATCAATGACTCTCTCATCATTGATGTTTCTCTCTCTCCCTCTCCCTCTCCCTTCCTCTTTCTGAAATTAAAATAGACATATTTAAAAAAGAAAATTGGCACAGGTTCCCCATAGATCCATATACAAATGCCTTTGGCGCTCAGTGCACATACTTCATTCTGCTCATTTCTGCTGGCAGCTCGCATGGCACTAAGACACAGGTGAACAGTCAGTCGGTAACTCTAATCAACACCCATGAGTGAGTATGTAAGTCAATCCCTGGCTGAGAGCTACTTACAGGGAGTTGGAGTGGGCTTACACCAAAAAACAAAAGTGATGTTTACATCTTTTTACAACTATTGCACATGTTGACCTTATAATGCCCTCACAGAATCCTCAAAGAAAACAGCAGTCTTAGCCTTTCTCACCAAAGCAATGAAAATGCTGCTCATGTTCATGAGACACACCTAAACAGCACATTGTTTACGTGCAGAAACTGAAACTCTCCAACAGGAGTGCCCTACGTGTAGCAGCACTTCAATATTTGTTGTTCTGATTTGATAGTAATTAAAAGAGAATTACCTGCTATGAATTCAACATAGTATTATATATAATTATACCCCAACTGGTACTTTACGTTTTCCATAATGGGATTAGACCTAACTTGGAGAGCAGCACTCTACTGCAAAATTATGCAATATATTAATTTCATATCATTACCTCTCATCTCCAAAAGCATTCTGAAATCTAATGTAAGAGTTCAAGTATGTTATTCATAAAAAAACAGAATAGGGTCTTTTTTCTTCAGCTATAAAAAGTCTTACCTTTCTATTCGAATTTCAAGTGCAGTTCCAGTTTTGGAATTTTCTGGCACATGTTCAATTCTCAAGACAGTGTCTATAAAAGTGACTTTTACTCTTCTTAGTACTAGAGTGAACAGGTAATCATCAACATAAGAGACATAAATAAAAACTCAGAATGAAAAAATGCATATAAATTAGTTTAATATAAACTTACAAAATAAAATAGAATTGAATTCCTTTCCTTAAAAATCCCCAAATCTTGAGTTCTGTAATAATATTTTGCTTTACTGAGCACTCACCCCTTGTTACATCTCAATGGAACTTGAGGCAGTGACTAACACTTTCTGTTGAATTCAATCCCAATTCTAAGCATAATAAAATAAACCAAGGAGAAACTAGGGTACAAAAGGACATGAAATAAAATTAAATTGAATACAATATTTAAATAACCTCAATTCTAAAGTTCTGAAGTGAGAACAGTTCATTTAAAAGTCATTCGAATGGCTTTTCCTTATACAAGGCTTACTAAATAAAGGTACTAAATAAAATCTCAATTTTTAAAAAACACTCAGTAATGCCAAACCTGTTTCAATGGTTTCAGCAAACTTTTCAAGTCCTTCAAAAGGCTGGGATCCTTCTCCTTGCTCATCTGTTAGTTTCTGGCTAAGACATTCTTTTGCCAATTGCATACTGCTGGTCATGAAACTTGACCAATACATAGGCTCCGAACCAGTTGCTGCAGAAAATGTAGATTAATCCTAAATAATGTGTCATAGTTGCCACAAGCCATTTCTTAAAGTAACACATTTCAAGTAGATAAATTCCTAATCCTCCATGAGATATTTAGCATCAGGGTGTTACCCAGGGATACAATATTCTAGAAAGTACCCTTAAGATTTTAAACGTCACCTTATAATGACTGGGGGGGGGGGGGGGGGGGACGGAATCACAGAAAAAGTCCAGGCCCTGGCCAGACACCTCAGCTGGTTAGAGCGTCATCCCAATAAGCCAAGGTTGGAGGTTTGATCCCCTGTCTGGGCACATACAAAAAGCAGCCAATGATGCATAAATAAGTGGGACAACAAGTCGGTGCTTCTCCCTCTCTCTCCCCCTTCCTCTCAATAAGTAAATAAACAAACAAACACGTTTACATTGTGCAATCAATTATTCAGTCTTTAGCCTCCTTTAATCCAGTACAGTTCCTCCACCCTTGTCTTCCGTGACACTGACGCTGTTTAACAGTGCCAACCATTTAGTTCATAAAATTTCCCTTATTTTGGATTTATGACTGCTGCTTTATGATTTGATTTAGATTAGGTACTTTTAGTAGGAACAGTAAGTACATAAGTGATGTGTGTCCTTTTCAGTTGATCACATCAGGACACACATGAAGTCACTCTGACCCATTATTGATGAGGTTAAGTTTGATCAGGTGGTCATTTATGGTGGTGACTATCAACCTTCTCCTGTGAAAAAGAAACTTTTCCCTTTGTAAATAATATGTAGCCCTGGCCAGGTGGATCAGTTGGTTGGATCATTGTCCCATGCACCAAAAGGTTGTGGGTTCAATTCCTGGTCAGGGTACCTACCTAGGTTGCGGGTTCCAATCTCCAGTCGGGGCACATACGGGGGGCAACCAATGGATGTTTCTCTCTCACATCAATATTTCTCTCTCCCCCTTCCTCTCTCAAAGCATACTGTCAGGTGAGGATAAATAATAATAAAAATAATACTATGTAATCAGTGGGAGATAATTTGATACTGTCTAAATATTAAGCTCCTCAACAACCCTTCACCAAATGATATTAGCATTCATTGATTGATGATTCTGTTTTGTATCAATTTTTTACTATGGTGGCCAAAAAAATGGCCACTATCTTTTTGTTTTGTTTTGTTCTAAGCAGTGAAGAGCCTTCCTTTCCCTGTCTCCCTTAGATACTTATTTATTTATTTGTATCAACATGGACTTAGAGGTTTTTTTAAATTTAGTGTGTTATAATCCATTATTGTTATTACTCTTTTTGATACTCAAGCATTCCCAGATTTGGCTAATGGGAGCCCTTCAAGCCCAATCCAGTGCCCTTTTAACAATTCTCCATCAATTTTTCAGCCCTTCTTTGCTGTCTGGCACAACACTTTGAATCTTTAAAAGGCAATAGGTAATTGGTAATAATAATTAAACCATCTACATGCTAAAGTTCCTATGGGTGAACAGTGTAGATCAGCAGAGAAATGACGCTAAAGGTACAATCACACCCTCACAGACCCAAGTCCTAACATTTTATCTAGCTCACAAACACAATGCAAAGTAATAAATACCGAATTTAATGCAATTAGGTTACTTTCCCAATCTCTGAAAAATGAAATAGAAACAATCGGGAACACAGGACACACCTACCTAGGCGAGGTCTAGGTCGGAAGACCATTTCTAGCCCTTTCACTTCCAGTGCACAGTTATCCTGTAGCAAGGAGCCCCATGGAACTGACAGAGAAATTGACTGTATGAATCCTTCAGTGACTTCTAAAGGTGCATCTGCTGACTCCAGGATCTCATTGAGACACTAAAGAGAAAAAACAAGTGCAATTTGAAATCACAAGAACTTAAAATTGTTAACTTATTCAAAGATGCTGAATATGCTCATATATGTGTCAGGCACTAGGGATGAAGGAAGCAGAGGCCCAGTTAAAGACGATTCCCGGTCCTCACTAAGCTTACAAATTTGTCTTACCATGAAAAGCACAAGTAATTAAAGTCTGACGAGTTGCATGACAGAGGAAATGCACTGTGCTATCTGAACGTGTAAAGAACTTAACCAGGAGATTCAAGGCAGGCCAGCTAAGGAAGTGCTATTTAAAGCTGAGACCAGAAGGCTAGGAGTCAACCAGGCAAAGTGTTCCAGGCAGAGAAAAAGGCATGTGCAAGGATTCAAAAAAAAAGCAGAGGTCAGAGAGTGCAAGCACACATATTTGAGATACAAGAGTATCTGGAGAGAAAAGCTGCTCTAGCTCTAGTGTACTGTGCCAGGGTGATGAGCCAGAGATAAGGCCATAGAGATAAGGGAGAGCAGAATCCAAAGCACCTTGTAATTCATGTTAGAGTCTGAAATGTATCTCAAGGGCAAGGTGAAACTATCGGAAGACTTTAGGTAAGGGCGCAGAGATGGGGTTAGAACTATTAGAGGGCCTCTCCTGCTGCCAGGTAGAGAATGTATTGAAGGAAAATAAAACTCAGGCATAATGGTTGTTATGAGGAGAAGCTAGAGAAATTGGTTTGGCAAGGAGAGTGACAATGAGGACAGTTAGAGGTGGATGGATTGTTGTAATATATTTGGAAGCAAAGTTAATTGGCATCATGAGGGACAAAGAAAAGCAGTAATGAAGAATGACTCCCAGGTACTGGCTTGGGCAACTGCTTAGACAGTGGTACCATTTACTGAGACAGAGAAACCTGGAGAAGCTGGTTAGGCAACAGGTGGGGAGTGCAGTTCCAAAGCATACATTTGAGCAGACATCTAGGTGGAGTTGTCTAGGAAGCAGCTAGAAATTCCAGTCTAGAGCTCAGGAGAGTCATCTGGGCTGGAGATAAAGAAGGGCACTATAAACACAGAGGGTAAATGAAGCCACGGGGGTGAGGAGAGGCAACCTTACAAGCCTAATGCTGAATACTGAGTGAGATTGCGACTGGCTCAGGTTTTATTAGAGGTCACTACTGAAAGAATTTCTTCATGCTGGGGCTTGTGTAACCCTACAGACTTTCTAGAAAGTACATGGGCATGGGTGGTTTCAAGGTGCAAACACTCCGATCCTCACTCTCTAAAGATATCTTCCCAAGACTGACCTTCCTCAGAAGAGTACGCACAGCAGTGGCATCAGGTTGGGTCTCCTTACCCATACCCCTTTGTATAATCTCACTTCTCCCACTTAGCCAAAAAAGGCCTCTCTTTCACCTTCCTGGATCTTCCCTTGCACACTACCTGGGGTATAAAAATCCCCAAGCAGAGCCAGCAATAAGTTTTCTGGTCTTTTCCTATCTTATACATATTTTTGACATGACACTCGAAGAAATTCAAAGAACTAAGTGACATTGCTACTGCAGAATCCTTTCGGTTCTCATCTACTTATTTATGACATCAGAGTTTCTCAGGCTTATAACTATTTCAAAAACTTAGAATGAGCTCTCGCTGGGTGGTTCAGTTGGTTGGAGAGTCATCCCATACACCAAGAAGGTTTCGGTTCCATTCCTGGTCAGGGCACATACCTAAGCTGTGGGTTCGATCCCCAGTCGGGGAGTGTATAGGAGGCAACCGATCGATGTTTCTCTCTCTCTCTTCCTTCTTCTCTCTCTGAAATCAATAAAATTATATCCTCGGGTAAGGATGAAAAAGAAAAGAAAATGTATATTAAAGTACCCAGTACAATATATAGAGATATAAGGTGGTTAATGAATGGTCACTATTCTCTTCAAAAGCAAACTAAAATCCCCCACCTTGACACCATGTCCCCTTTAGTCATCAACCTCATTTCTTTCTTTAGTCAAGGCAGCTATTTTCTCAAACCACAAACTACTATCTCTCTGCCTTCTAACCCTCAGCTCCTGTGAAACTGCTCTTAACTGCCAATAAACTGACACAGGCAATGAACAACGTTCAGTGCTCATCTTCCTTGAACTCGCACCTTAATCTAATTCCTAGTTTGAAATTCTAACTTTCTTTGGCTTCCAGAACACTCTTCACACTGTCTTTTTTTCCCTTCTTCACCACTTAAGATGATGGCTTTCATCTAAGCTTCATCTTCATCCTTTTTTGTTTCTCAACTTAATCTACAACCGCCCATGCACTTTATGCCATTCCAGTGTTTCAGTTACCACTGACGCTGACAACGCCCAAATCTTTATCTCTAACTCATCCTCGACTCCAATACTACATAGCATTTTCAATCACTTCAATGGGAAAAGAGCTCGTGAACTTGTAAGACAGCCCATTCCAACCCCTTGCCTCTCTTCCTACCACTTCGAGACCCATGAAGTTAGTAGTCTTCGAAAACATATCTATCCCAGAGGGCATAATAGGTGATCCAAACATGGATGTGAGTAAAAAAATTAGACATTCTATATTAAATTTTTCACATTTTTAGATTTAAAAGTTATACTAATATTTAATATACAAAGGGAATTGGCACCCTCACTCTGGCCACATATCAGACTGGTACAAAGAGAAGACCAGTAGTTCTCCAACGGGGAAGAGTTAAGAGCGGTGCCCTCAGTTGGATATTCCGCTTCAGCACAATGGAAGTGACTTGAGCATCATTCTACATGATAAGAACACACCTAAGCCCTGGCCGGCGGCTCAGGTGGTTGAAACATCACCCCGTACACCAAAAAGGTTGTGAGTTTGATTCCCAGTCAGGGCACATACCTAGGTATCAGATTCGATCCCTGTTGGGGCGCATGTAGGAGGCAACTGATCAATGTTTCTCTCTCTCTCCCTTCCTCTCTCTCTAAAAAAACACAAAACAAAACAAAAAAAACCACAATAAAAAAACATGTCCTCATTGAGGATTAAAAAAAACAGACCTTTAAGCAGTATAATCTTTGTAAAGAGACAGAAAGTGATAATAACTTTCCGATTTCCCAGTTTTTCTTATTGTCCCAGAAAGTGACAATAACTTTCTGATTTCCCAGTTTTTCAAATACTTAAGAGTTTACTTTAAAGATGAAAAGCAATTTTTTTCTGCATGAGCAGAAGAATTCTAAATACGCTGACTACTTATGTGATGACAGATAGCTATCAGTAGTAGGTGCTGCCGAGCAGGTATATTCCAAATAACAAAACAAACCTTAGCTTTTCAAAGTAAAGACACCACTTTAGTAATGAGTGAGAACGTAACTGCTTGTCAAAGGATACTTGTAGTATGGGGAGAATGTATTGAAAAATTATATTTGGAAACGTCTCCACTGTTACAAGATTTTGTTGCTAAAATAATATCTGTTAAAAATACTGTCTGATCCCCACTCAGGGGCGTGCAGGAGGCAGTTGATCAATGACCCTCTCTCATCATTGATGTTTCTATTTTTCTCTCTCCCTCTCCCTTCCTCTCTCTGAAATCAATAAAAATATATGAAAAGAATAATTAAAAAAATAAAAATACTGTCTATTTTTTAAGTCATTATCTATACAAGTTATAAAAGGTATGAAAGCATGGAAAATTATCCCAATGAACCTAAAAGTGTTGCTGAACAGAGGTTTTTTAAAACGCCTTCTAATTAATTAGCAAGAATTATTGAAATCAAGGAAAAAAGGGAATGTCACTGCCAATTTCAACATAATCCTGTGCATAACTGATGGTTGAGAATTGAAACATTAGTGATGTCCCCAATGACAAAATTCTTTCATTTGGATCTATGAATCTGTGAGGTATGTTGTTGTTTTTCAGTAATAAAAGTCATTCGAATCAGGTGTCTAAAGTAACTGAATTTGGAATCAGAAGTTTGAATAGCTATATCTAAGTGCCACATCAAGATTGATCTTGGTCATCAACAGAACACACTATAATCAATTAATAAATAAACAACAACAGCAAACGTTTACTGGACGCTTTTATTTGACATTATCATTTGGGTTGGGCATATCCCTTGCATTCGAGGAACAGAACAGAACAATCTTCAGAATAAGTCTAGCCAATAATCACTCTGCCACAATGATCCTGAAGTCAAACTATAAAATTCAAGTATCACCACCTCTGATTTCCCATGAGGATTAAACAAAGTAAGAGTGTCTTAAATTAAAAGATGCTCAATAAACATTTACTGTCCTTTGCAGTCACAGGATTAATAAAGAAATAATGGCCTTAGCAATTAGAATTTTCGCTGTACCACTTGTTGGCCGTGTCACTTGGGGAAAATTATTTAACGCCATCTGTAAAATGGAAATAACAATACCCACCTTATGAGGTTAACATGAAAAGTCACTAAAGAATAACGCATACAAAGCCATTCAGCTCACAGAAGATGGGTAATAAGTGTCCAATGCTCCTCCTGAAAGATAGCCTGTTCATAACTGTCCCAAAATTTCAGACTCACAGGTCATCAATTTTATTTTATTTTTTTGTGGGTCACTGAATTTTAAAATATCCATCATAATCCCTATCTTCTGGTAAGAGTTACAGCAATACAGTACCCTGACACAGTGCCTGGCATAGAGTGGACACTCCACTAATGTTTACTGAATGCAGGTGAACTACTGTGCCCAATGTCTGTAAGGCTAACTGTGGCAGCCTGGGCTGGCCTGGTGTGGGACTGGGTCTTTCTGCTACTCAGATCAAGGCTCTTTCCACTATCCTATATACTCTCCCTACTTTAAATCATCTACTTAACAGATATTCATGCTAGCACAAATCAATTTTAGGGTCATAATACAGTATTAGCATAACTCAAGCTTTTCGGGTTTCTATGGCCAAGGAAATCATCACTTTGTTAAGATACTTTTACATAAAAGAAAAAAGCACAGCTTTTTACACAGCTTAAATTAGCAGAAAAAAGTTTCCTTTTGTTTTGCACAACTATCACTGGAAAACCAGCATTCTATTTATGATTTCCTAAAGGGATTGCTTTCACTATAGCAAAGCTCTAGAACGGTACTACCAATTCACACTGCAAGCAGGGAACTCGAGTGCAATA
The DNA here is from genome assembly GCF_054644295.1 of Miniopterus natalensis. Classification (NCBI taxonomy): domain Eukaryota; kingdom Metazoa; phylum Chordata; class Mammalia; order Chiroptera; family Miniopteridae; genus Miniopterus; species Miniopterus natalensis. Next base: position 6,603,180 of record NC_142081.1, on the reverse strand, counting down.
AACAAAGGGGGTGGGGGAAGGAGAAAAGCCACCTGTCAAACCCAAGGCTGAGTGTACTTTCAGTAAAACACTATTCAGTGAACATACAAATGCAAGTACCATTGTATGCGGGAGCTGAAATGCACATGAAGCACCAGTGAGACGCAATGGGTCAACTCACGGTCTCTGAATGACAAGTAGAAAACAGGATTTTTAAATGTCTGAGAATTGCTGCTTCAGCGCTTTTGCAACACCTGTCACGTGAAACAAACAGCGCTACCACGGCCACACGACCATTCACGGGCTGGCCTCGCAACACATCAACAAGCAAAGGCGGGCGGGCGGGCAGCGCCGGCCTTCGCCTAACTTTCTCCAGATGGCAAACGCCGTGCAAGGAGCCAGCCCGAAATAAACCACCGAACGCCCCAGAATTCCGACATCCCCGAGGTCCCCCTCCTCCTTAACCTCTCCCAGTGTCGCCCCACGAAATAGGGCTTGTTTGCCACGGGCCCCCCGCGAACCCCTCAACCTGAAGGGGCGGCACTGGTCCCTCCACGGGCCCCTTCGGCGACCCCAAGCCGATAACCCGACCGATTCCCACAGCGTAGGCTCCAATGTCTCTGTTAAGTTTCCGAAACACGTGATTTGGGGGCGCAAACTTGCTAGTAACAGATTAAACAACCCTTTCGTCTATCTGAGCCCGGCCGCGCTTCCCAGAGAGGATCTGAATGTCACCCGTTTTGGATGACACTCCTTCAAACCGCCCGAAAGAGGGGAGTGACTCCCGACGGCCGGCCGCCCGCAGCTCTTACCCATTTGTCCAAGGGGACCTGGGCGAGGGACCCGGTGCCCTGGTACAGGTCCAGGCTGAGCTGCTCCAGGCTCAGCTTCTCCTGCAGGAAGTGGCCCAGGTACCTCTGCAGGAGGTACCGACAGGCCCTCTTCTTGATGGACTCTGAAAACGGCCAAGGCATGGCGAGGGCTGGCGGCGGGGCCGGCGGGGCTGCGGGCGGCGGCGGCTCCGGCCTCGCGGCCCAGGCTCCGGCTCCAGGCCGCGGCGGCGGCGCCTCGGGTCACGGCCGGCGTCCCCAGGCCGCGGCGGGGCCTAAGCCCGCGGCGGCCCCTCCATGCCCGCTGGGCACCAGGCGACCCTCAGGGCGACCCCATCTCCGGCGCCGCGCCGCTCGCTCTAGGCCCGGCGGAGGCGAGGGGCTGAGGAGCCCCTGTCGCGCCAGGCCCGGGGGCGCTCCGGGGGAACCCTCGTCGGCACAGAGAGAGGGGGCCGGAGAGTGCGCTGGCAGGCGGGGGGCCTGGCGCAGGGGCTCCGGGGGACACCTCCGCCGCCGCCGCCGTGCGACGAATTTGTTGTCATCCGAGGGCGCGCTCCCGGCTCTGGAGACGCTCCCGGCGCGTTCGCGAGACCCGGACTCGGAGCGCGCGCCCCGGCGCTGCCGGAAGTGACGCCACACTGGGCGGGCGGAGGCGGGAAGAAGGACCCGGAAGAGAGCAGTTCCGGCTCCGAGGGGGCGGGGCGAGGGCGGGGAGGAGAGGGGGAGGCGCCGCAGGCCGGCCGGGCTCCCTGGGTGGGAAGGCCCGCGGACGCCGCCGCGCAGGTGAGCGGACGCGGGGGCGCTGCGGGTCGGCGGCCGCCGGGAGGAGCTACGGGCAGGGCGGGCCCGGGGCACGCCGAGCCGGACGCGGCGCAGCTGGCGGGCGGTGAGGGGCGGTGGCAGGAGGGGCCCGGGGACAGGGGTACCGGGGTCCGGAGGCGGGTCCGGCCTGGGCCGCCCGCGTCACCCCAGAAACGGGCGCTCGGAGTGCCGCCGGCCCCGCGGGGAGCGCTGCAGCCGCCGCCGCGGATATGGAGCGGGGTCGCCCATTGTCGGCAAGTTCCTCGTCGCCCGGCCCGTCCAGGTATTGTTCCCGAAGCTGCGTCCCCGGTCCCGCCGCGCGGCCGGCAGCTCCCGGGGCGCCCCCTGCATCCCGGGGGTGCTGCCTCGGGGACCAGGAAACTTGAGCTTTCGAGGCATCTGAGGGCAGAGCTGCTTTCTCTGACCCCTCGCGAGCCTCACGCCCCGGCGGAGACGTGGGCGAAGTCCTGTGCGGTTCCGGGAAGCGGCGCCATCGTCTTTCTGCCTGTGAGGAGGGAGCGGAGCTGGTGCTGCGCTCGGCGCCCCGAAAGGCCTGCGCGGGGGTCCCCGCCCGGGAGCCGGGGGGCCTGGCTTACGGTCCTGCCGGCGCCGCTTCGCCGAGCCCCTGGTGAACCGGGCACTGCCCTTTGAGCCTCTGCCAAGTGGGAGCGTATTAATGTCTACCCCCCGAGGGTTGTTATGGAATTAAATGATACGAGTGAGGACCGAACTGAAACAGAGTCCTGCTCCGTGTAGTTTGATTGAGGGTAGTAAGTTAAGACGACCTGTTTAGGGAGATTTTGTTTGTTGGTGATTCATGAATGCCTTAGAAATACTAACAACCCCCAAATACTGTGAGATGGAGAAAGCTCCGGTGCCCTTTCCACAACCAGCTTTTCGTGTTGGAGCCTGTGTGCTCCCGGAGCATGCGGTTGCTTGGATTGTTGTGCCCCTGTGCCTTGGAGACTTGTCCCGAGCGTTCCCAGTAACTTCAACTCCCTTACTCTTCATTCATTCATTCAAAAATATTTCTTAAGGGTCCATTAATGAAAGCGTTTGCAACTGGTAAGGTGAAAAGGGTAAAGAAGGGTCAGGGCAGAACCTTCAAGGAGCTTATGTTCTACAGGGATAGACCTATTTCTTTTTTCAATAAATACGCACTGATTTCCTGCATGAGCCAGGGACTGTTTCAGTGCTGGCGATACAGCACTGAACCAGCTAAGGCCCTGCCCTCCTGGAGTTTACATTTTATTGAAGGCTGGAGAAACAAACAATAGTCAAGTAAATGATAGGCCCCAAATGGCAGAGTAGCTAAGCAGCAGGGCTGAGGCCAGCCTCATCAGTCTGTTCTAGAGCCCATTATCAGTCCCACGGTACAGACCACTTGTTCATGTTGAGAGGACTTTGCAGACTGATGTATGATACAATAAAAGTAACCACGATTAAGAGACTGCCTTCTAGCCCTCAGCTGACTGTAATTCAACTGACAAGTCAAAGTTTCTTTCGTGGTGAAAATTTGAAATTTGTATACTGTTCTTGAAATCTCTGGCTCTGTTCTCTTGTCGAGGTGGCTCCTAAATTATTTATGTATGATGTTATGAGGAATCATTTTGGAAACATCATACGAAGTGATGCAATTTAGCAGAATAACTAATAGCAACTGTAAGGTATTCCAGCTTTTGAAGGTGCTGGCAAAAGAATATTGCTCAGAACCTGGTGGAAAACCAATTTAGAGTTTAAATGGAAAGCAAAGAGGTTTTTCTAGTTTATATCTAGTTGATTTGTTTTGTGCTGGTTAGAATGTACTTTAAATATAGTTCCAAATTATATAGAAACAAAAACGAATCCTTGGATTTTTTTAAGCATTCAATTTCAAGAATCTTTTCTTAGATTCTTATTTACAGTTTCTGGTTTTGAAGGAAAAGTTGTTTACAGGATTGAAGTGTTGCTGCTCATTGACAGTTTAAAAGGCTTCTCAAATTAATACTATATATTTCTTAACCCTCAGCGCCCCCCTTAATCAACAACAATACAATACAATTCTGTTGACTTGATTGGTTATTACTAGGTTGTGTGTATATGTCTCTGTCATTGTTGAAAGTGGGGTGCAGAGTAATTTTCTAAGTCAGTGTACAAATGGAATAATAAACCATTTGTATTTGAATCACAAGTACTTTATATTTGTAATACTACAAATGATTCTGATTTAAAAGTTTATTTCAAAATAAACAAGTGTCAGAGCTATTGAAAACAGATAAAATATTGTTATAGAAAATAAAGGTTAAACTAAATTTAGCTTTGCCTAAATTCTAAATGTTACTAATTATGATTAATCACCTTTCTTCATCTTTACTTTCAAAACAGTTGGAAATGCAGATAAATTCAAACCTCTCATTTGGAGCTGAAGCTACCAGTTACTTTATCTCAATAGCCTGGCTTCCCTAAGAATAAAATTGTTTCTGCTTCCTTACATCTTCTACTTTCCAATATATGACATTTTTTATGTTTTTATTTTTTTATTTTTTTTTAACATATCTTTATTGATTTCAGAGAGAGGAAAGGAGGGGGAGAGAGAGAGATAGAAACATCAATGATGAGAGAGTCATTGATCGGCTGCCTAGCCCACAACCCGGGCATGTGCCCTGACCAGGAACCGAACCCCAATAGCCTGGATCCTAGGTCGATGCTCAACCACTGAGCCACACCAAGCCAGGCTATATGACATTTTTTAAAGTGTTTGTTTTTTTTTGGTCTTATTGCAAACATAATAAATTTTTTGCCATAGAAAAATTAGAATGTAAAAAGTTAAGAAGTAGAAAATAAAGGACTTAGTGATCAATATCTTGATAACCAGTTTCATGAATTCCCCAAAAACACTAACACAGCCCATAAATACCAACACCTGGAGTAAGAGCTATTAATAATTACCTTAACTTTTAACAAAGAACAGTATTATAACTGATGTGGGCAGAACTAAAAGACTTAGAGAAGGTCTAACTCAGTGCCAACCTCCTACCCTTCTAGCAGCTCCTACCTCTTACCTGTTAACTTTATACCTCCAGACCCAATTCCTGGAATTTTCAGCCTTTTGAGTTAATTCCTTGGTTTGAGCATTATTTGTCTTACTTTCCACTCAAATATTCCAGGGAAAGGAAACCCTAGAGGTGGGAAAGCATAACCTAAAGAGGACATATTTTGAGACTTCTATTAATTTAAATTCTAGATAGTTTTGCATTATACTCCATAATTCTGTTACTATAGCAATGGTATGTATTTTCTAGGAATGTCTACCATGTTTTTCCTGTGGCTTTCAATGCCCCTTGTGAATCAGAGGACTTTTGGAAACTCAAAAAAGACTAAGCACAGTTACTGTTTCCATCACCCAGAATGGAAAACCTAATAATTCATATGGCATTGGGTAGAGTACTCCAAAAGGTTTTACCTCCATTGTGGGGCAAAATTAACCAGATACTAAATGCAGCTTTAATACCACCTTTAAAAGCCTAAAAGCAAGACCCAAGAGGATCAAACTGTTCTCAAATAACTATATTCCAGGACAATGCTCAATAATATTATAGGAATATAAAAATATCCAGCACCATACAAGGTAAAATTCACACTGTCCAGAATCCAATAAAAATTTACCAGGCATGATAAGCAGCAGTGTACAACCCATAATGAAGAGAAAGATTAGCAATTGAAACTAACTTAGAAATAACACAGTGAAATTAATAGACAAGGACATTAAAACTATTCATATGTTAGAAAAACTAGAGAAAAGAAAAGATAGAACAAATTAAGTGGAGACTAAAAAAAAAAATTTTTTAAACACCAAGTAGAAGAGATTAGATACTGCAGAAGAAAAGATTTGTGAACCTGAAGGTACAGCAATAGAAACTATTCAAAATGAAACAAAGAGAAAAGAAACAAAAAAGTAACAAAGCAGTGAGAAATAGGACAGTTTCACTTGGACTAATGTTCATGAAATTGGAGTCCCCAAAGAGGAAGGACAGATAATAATAATGAAGAAATAATGGCCTAAAATTTTTGAAATTTGTTGAAAACTATAAACCCACAGGCAAGTGGCTCAGTGAACCCCAGGCAAAAGAAACATGAAGAAAACTATGCCAAGCGGAACAAAGATAACAATGGCATCAGATTTCTCATAGGAAACAATGGAAGCAAGATGATAGTAGAGAAACATCTTTAAAGCCTTGAAAGGGGAAAAAACTGTCAACCTGGGATTTTATACCCAGCAAAAATACCTTTCAAAAAGGAAGGTGAGAGGAAGATTTGTTCAGATATACAAAAGCTGAAAGAATTTAACAACAGCAGACTTACACTGCAGGAAATGTTGAAGGAAAACTATCAGAAGAAAAATGACACAGATCATAGATGCAGATGTAGACATAAAAATATCCAGCACCATAAATATCCAACACGAAGGTATGAGGGACACCAGAGATAGTAACTATATGGTTAACTGTAAAATACTTGTGCTGTGATGATGGTGCTGGAGTTACAAAGCATGAAACCTATAATTAAGGAACCTTTCCAAACAAGACAGTGAACTTGACAAGTACTCTAGGGCTCCTTTTAATAGAACCATGTAAACTGCCTGTTTACATTGCCTATCCAATGTGTTAATCAACTGTTCCAAAAAGAAAGGGCAGAAAAAAAAATCTCTTCAACTACCTTAGCACTCTTTTCCTACTGATAGGAAATGGACACTGTGGTAGAGAGAATAATGCCCCCTGCCAATGTTGCCTGTGTCCTAATGCCCAGAAACTGTGAACATGTTACCTTATATGGCAAAAGGAACTTTTTCAATTTCTCACCTCCAGAATTGTAAGAAAATAAATTTATGTTATTTTAAGCCGCTAAGTTTGTGATAACCTGTGGCAGCAGCAGTGCAAAACTAATATAGACACATTGATATTCAAATTCTACAAAGCTTTCATAAGCACTTTCTATGTTACAGGCACAAAAATATCAGGTTTCCTTTTTTTTCAACCTCTTCTATAAAGCGGTTGAAGAGCTTCGTCAATCATTACTTTCATTTTTGGTTGTCTCCTAAATCAGGATATTTTCAGTTGCCAGTAATGAGAATTTACTGGCTCCAGTAACTGACAAGTGCAAAGGTTAGGCAGCCGTCAGGGCCCTGGCAACTGAATCTTTTGGCTCTGTTGTTTTCCCATTTGGGGCACCATCTTGGGCTAGTTTCCCCTATCTCAGGGTGACGGCCAGAAACAGCTGGAGCTCTGTGCTCTATTCTGGATTAAGATGACTAGAAAGAATTTCATGTATTGTTCATTTAGGGCACTCTATAACTGAGGGTGGGGTCCGTCTCCCCAAATTACTTCACTCAAAGGAAAAAGAGCATTATGAATCCCCTTGAAAAATCTGGGTGCTATTAGGAAGGGGAAAGGATATTGATATATAAGAGCCCTTTACAACCAACAAAAAAGAAATTATAATAATACTTCAAAATATTAAGAGTTTACGATATTATTGACTTGTGTAATGCTTTAATAATAAATTATATCTTTATGTGTATCACCAAAAGTTCTGAATGTCTCCTTTTTTATTTGTCATTCAGAGACATTTTAGACCAAAAAAATTTCAGTCTTAGGAAAGATATCTCTTTTTTGTCCCTTGGTGCTAATTATTACACAACAATAATTTGATGACCTACTTCCCGACCCATGAGGATTTCTTCCATCCTAGTATTGGATTCTTTATCTTTCTCCATCATTAAGGTCCTAATTGCAATGAACTAGACTCTTGCTTTAAAAAGTTTATATACTGATAAGCTGTTTCATATAAACATCTTTTTCATGTAATAATTATTTTTATTTCTGACATCCCTAATTGAGATATTTGATTACTAAAGCCAAATAAAGATGTTTGGTATTCATGATGTTAAGAGATTTATAGTGGACGGTCATGTTTCAGTCTTCGAATTGACTCTGTTAAAAAAAATTAAATGAGCTCATTTCTTGTAAATAAAACCAAGTATAAAGGAGTATAATGATTATTTTTAGAGTAAAGTAGAAATTTTTAGAAAACAAATATTTTCACTATCATACAGTAAGTCAGGATTAGATTTTAATTATCTGACAAATTAATCCAGCAATAATTAGTAAATTTATAGTTAACTTGTATTGTTAGGAGTGACTAAATCTGAAAGTGCTATAGGAGGCTAGATAGAGGATCTTAAAACATATCATTAGTTGAAATAGGACTAGAGGAATATATTATTTGTACATTTGCTATGTGATTTTTTAAATAGCTTTATATAGTTTATTATGAATCGCCTTTAGCAAATAGTTTTGACTTTTTTTAATGTTTTTATTGATCTTTTTAGAGAGAGAAACATCAGTTGTTTGCCTCTCATACACACCCCAACTGGGGATTGAACCCACAACCTAGGCATGTGCCCTGACGAGGAATTGAACTGGCGACCTTTCAGTGCCTGGGATGACACTCAGCCAACTAAGCCACACTGGCCAGGGCATACTTTTGATTTTTATAATGTATAAATGACATACAGCTACAGGAACTCTAGCTCCTTAAGATTTTTGATAATAGTCTCTAGTAACTATATAGTAGAATCACCCACGAGTTCTGAAAAAATTCCCAGAGATTTTTTATTCAATTTCTCTGAGGTGGGGGAGAGTCAGTAGCTGAGGATATCATTCTTTGCCTCTCCAATTGGCAAATATTAAAAAGTATTGGAAAGAAATGTGGTAAAAAAGAGCATATTAGTCCTCTGTATTCTCTTGGTGGAGTTTAAGTCAGCACAGCAGTATCTGCTGAAAGTTAAAATGAGCGTGTGCTTTGACTCAGCAATTCCAGTTCCAAATAATCCTAGAAAAATAATTGCATGTTTAAAAAGAAGAATGTACTAAGACCTTTACTGAGGCATTGCTTGAAATAGCTAAAAACTAATATTGTCAATTCTTAACACTATGGGAATTAAGTTCAGGGGCAGAAGTGGAGAACGGGCTCTTTTTCCTGAAAATCTATAGGTGTCTATAATGTTGCTGTAAAAAAGTATTAGAAATTATTTTAAACAATATTTTCCAGAAAAGTTAACTAATGTTTTCTACTAAGTAGCAATTGTAAGGCATAGGTACTTTCTTTTCTTTTTTAATATATCTTTATTGATTTCAGAGAGAAGAAGGGAGAGGGAGAGAGAGAAAGAGAAACATCAATGATGAGAGTCATTGATCAGCTGCCTCCTGCACCCCCTGCTGGGGATGGAGCCCCAAACCCAGGCATGTGCCCTGACCGGGAATTGAACCGCGATCTCCTGGATCCTAGGTTGATGCTCAGCCGCTGAGCCACACTCGGCCGGGCAAGGCATAGGTACTTCCAAGCAAACAGTAATATTTGGAATGTCTTTCTGTAAAGTTTTATGTCTACTCCTTTGCAGAATGGAAACAGACTGGAATCCCATGGAGATAAGCAGTATGTCAGGATTTGAAGAAAATGCAGACGTGAACGGTTTTGAAGGAACTGATATGAAAGACATGAGGCTAGAAGCTGAAGCAGTTGTAAATGATGTTCTCTTTGCTGTTAACAACATGTTTGTCTCAAAAACCCTGCGCTGTGCAGATGATGTGGCCTATATCAATGTGGAAACGAGAGAAAGGAACAGATACTGCCTGGAGCTCACTGAGGCAGGGCTTAAGGTAAGTGCCTTTTCTTTTTGGAAAAAAATTGTTTATATCTTTACCACTTTATCAAAGAGGGGTCAGGGAGTGGGAAAGAGAGTCTCTTTGTTTCACGAGATACAGTTTCCTTACGATGTGAATGAATCGTGTTCTGTACATTCCTTGCTAGAGGATCACTTACACTGAAACAAATTGCAAAGCCAGCAACTCTACGCCTCTCAGCTCCCTCACAGCTGCCACGTAAATAGCTGCTTGGCTTAGAGAGTAATACCTGAATTTACTAATTTTTTTACACTCCTTTCTAAGTCCCTAAACTTGTACTAAAAGCTTGTAGTCTTTACAAATGGATCTTAAATAGAGATCGGCAAATCAAAAGTAGAGATAAATGACCCTGGGTAAATTAATTCTCTTTTACATCAGTTAATTCTAAGGTAGCTATGGCGAGGTAGGAAGGGTTCTGATCAGAGTCATAAGTCTTACATGTGAATTTGAGTGATCTTGGGTAAGTCAGTCAACCTTTCTCAATGTGATTCTTTATAACCTGGAGATTAAATTTAAGAACTCAAAAGGATTGGAGGATGATTATCTGAATAAAGTATGCAGAAAGATCTAGATCAGTTACAAAACTTGGCATGTAGGTACTTAAATATTTTTTCAGTCTGATTCAGTTAACATTCATTGAGCAACTATCCTGTGTCAGGAATGGGAAATGAAACTATGAATAAGACATGATTGCCCAGCCTGCATGGCTCAGTGGTTGAGCATCGACCTAGGATCCGGGAGATCGAAGTTGATTCCAGGTCAGGGCACATGGCCGGGTTGTGGGCTTGGTCCCCAGCAGGGGTGTGCAGGAGGCAGCCAATCAATGACTCTCTCATCATTGATGTTTCTCTCTCTCTCTCTCTCTCCCCCTCTCCCTTTCTCTCTCTGAAGTCAATAAAGATATATTTAAAAAAAAAAAAAAAAAAAAAGACCTGATCCCTGTCCACTAGGAAGACCAGTAAGAAAGGGGCAAATAGAACTGTAATACAGAGGTTCCCCCAATTATTCACAGTTTTACTGTCCACAGTTTTAGTTACCTGTGGTCAACCATGGTGTGAAAATACTAAACTGAAATTCCAGAAATAAATAATTTATACAGGGGTGGGCAAAAGTAGGTTAAATTGCCAGCCATCATTACCTGAAAGATAAATCATAAGTAAGGATACAAAATAAGGAGAACAAGACAAATAATACAAATAAATAATACAATAATTAAATAATAATACAAGAATAAACTGTTTCGCGTACTCACAACTGTAACCCTACTTTTGCCCACCCCTGTACGTTTTAAGTTGCATGCCTTCCTGAGTATGTTGCCCAGGACATCCCTTTGTCCAGCGCTCCCATGCTGTATACAATACCCGCCCATTAGTCAGTAGCCCTCTCAGTTATCAGATCGGTTTTCAGGGAGAGAGACCACGTTTATATAATTACTATAGTATATTGTTATAATTGTTCTATTTTATTATTAGTTAATCTCTTACTGTGCCTTACTTATAAATTAAACTTTATCATAGGTATCTCTGTATAGGAAAAAACGTAGTACTTATAGGGTTTGGTAATGCCCGTGGTTTCAGGCATCCACTGGGGGTCTTGGCACATATCCCTGCAGGTAAGGGGGGACTGCTGTACACTGTAGAAAGGGCTGCCATAGAGCATGGTTCTGAGGAGGTAAGAGGCATCTTCCTCGGGTGTCTGCCTCTGCTTCTCATTAAAACAGTAACACCACCACTTCTGTTTCTAACACAGACTTGCATCTTCTGTGGCTTGAATAGGTATCATAAAAATTGAGATTTACAGAGGGAATTCACAAGCTTTAGTGAAGTCAACAAAAACTAAAGTAATTTTGCCCTAGACTGTGCTGGTGAACTGCAATATGTCTTATAATCTTGGTGGACAGAAAAGCTTTAGCTGCATTTAAAGAAAAAAAATAAAACAGTAGCATTCCCTTTCGTCTCACTGAGTTGTGCATTCATTTCCATTAGGTAGTAACAGGTAACTAATTGCAAAGGAGGATTAAAGCCACAGACTCTTTCTGGAATTCTTTATAAAAGGAGCCCAAACCAAATAAAGTGTGACAGAGCTGTGGACCAGTAATATATTATCTATCACAGTGCGTTCATACAGCAGACTCAGTATACGTGGAGTTAAATCGAAGCATGTTTTTTTTTGTTTGTTGTGGGTTTTTTTTAAATATATCTTTATTGATTTCAGAGAGAGGAAAGGAGAGGGAGAGAGAGAGATAGAAACATCAATGATGAGAGAGTCATTGATTGGCTGCCTCCTGCACGCCCCCGACTGGGGATCGGGCCCTGACCGGAATCGAACCCCATTCGCCTGGATCCTAGGTCCACGCTCAGCCGTTGAGCCACGCCCAGCTGGGCTGAAGTGTGTTTGAGATTATGAAAATGAAACACTGTTTTGGGTAGCTTTTTAAACTTTTTCTCTATTTTACATTTGTTTTAGGACAAGGAGCAGGTGAATCAAACCATTAAAATTTTGAGAAAAAATTCTAAAGAGAGCATTTTGCATGGGTTGTTCCCATAAGTTAGAAATTGCTTAAATATTAAAGGTTGTATTAAAATATGCATATTTTAACTACTGATTGAAAAAAGTGTCACTAGAGAATGACCTACGTAAACCATTGGTTTTTGCTGTGTGTCCCAAGGTAAATCTAATCATCGCACTCCCTGTTCTCTTGCAGGTGGTAGGCTATGCTTTTGACCAGGTGGACCCTCATTTACAGACCCCCTACCATGAAACAGTCTACTCCCTGCTGGACACACTCAGCCCCGCCTACCGGGATGCCTTTGGGAACGCGCTCCTGCAGAGACTGGAGGCTCTGAGGAGGGACGGCCAATCATGACTGAGCCTTTTCCTTAGGGGGTGGCTGCTGGTTCAAATCGCTGCCGTAAAGCTTGAAATTCTTGCATATGGTCATAGAAAATGCATCTTTAGTTTTATGTCGTTATCGTTTCTTGCTTCAAATTTGGCTTTTGATTCAGAACATTACTGACTGATGAATCGTCTTTCTTACTTCCTGATTCATTAAGGGAATCCTGCTCCTTTGCTATGATTCCATCATTGAGACATTCAGATTTCTTCATAGAGCATCTCTGCGTTTCTGAACCGAATCAGTATTTCATTGTTATTCCAGGGCTTTGATGCTGCCAGCACTCTCTGTAACATAGGAAATTCTGGATTTGCACAGTAACATAGGATTTAAAAGGACCTAAATGCAAACTTTGATTCAGCTTGCTAAATCAGGGGTTTACTACTAGCTTGGACTAACTTTGTAATAAATATTTTGGTACTAGCCTTACTGGAAACAAGTTATCAGCCAGTTTCCCCTGCACAAATTTTGAAATTCATTAGTTCACTTAATCTATTTATATTACTGATATGGACTGATAAAGGTGAATTAATTATATATTACTTAGCTAGTATTAAATGAACAACAGGAACTGAAATAGTTCAGTACTCCTTGTTTGCAACAGCCAGCCACTAAAGACAAACCGTTAGCAAATGAATGTAATGATTACTTTTTCCAAGGTATTTAAGCACATAAGCAAACAAAGGAACAGGCTGCATTCTTTTTCCCAGCAAAGAGCATCTTCAGTGTGGGATCTAAAAGACAGAAGATTCTGATTTCCTGAACAACAATATTTTGGCCTGTGTTGACTGTTCTTATGAATGTTTGTTTACATGATGTAAGCGTATATTCAGAAAGTATTTTGGCTTCAGCGTTTACTTTCTATAACGCAGTGCTTTGCCATTCCCACCGCACCCTCCTTCCCCCGCAGACGTAGTGTTTCGTCTCAGCGCTAAATCCACAATGTAACACGAGTGCATTGTATGGGTTTGAAAACCAAAGGTTGAGGAAGCACTCCAAGACTTAATATTTGAAAAAGGGAGAGATCTGTATTTTATATTTTATTACAGGTACTAATATTTATAAACTTAGTGAACTATACCATGCTGCTGTGTGTTTTCAAGAACATGTTGAATAGTAAGGACTGGGGAAGTTGTTTTTTTAATAATAGTCAAAAGCAGCAGAGGTTAGAAATGTACTAAAATTCTGCATTGGGACACTCCAGACATCTGTCATTTGCAGGCCTTTCTTTTGTGAATCATTATTAAGTAGTAGGTACTATTAGGCTCTGAAGGTTACGTAGACCAGAGCAATTAGGGTTTAGTCCGGCCACTGTTGCTTGTCCAGCCTCATCGGGATGCTTCCATTGTAGTCGATAATGCGTATTCATTCTCAGCTTCACTTTCGGATGCTTGACTCTTTGGGCCGTGAAGTCTAGCTTCAGGTTGAACTTTCTCATGCTAATCTCAGGCAAACTGTAAAGGGTATTTTTAAACGTTGAATAAAATTCCATTTATTCATTTTGAATTATCTGTGCAGAAAGTGATTGTACGTTTAAAAATGGAAATTGTTCATTTTATGATGAATCATTGATTCCATTGATTCCAGGATTGATTCCTGTTTCCATTTTTGAGTTAGGTATTGTTACCTTTTAATGTGAGGTGAGTTGCTCTTTTTATTACTATGAAAGAGGAGCAGAGAGAGAAGACTTAGTGAAACACTGATATTAAAACTTCCACTAGATAGTAAAACCTCAATTTTACCTAGATTGTTTAAAGAATTTAAGCAGATAACTTAAGCCTTGATTACACGTCCAAAGGAAAAATAAATAACTCTTACAAATCAGTGAAAAAAATGAGAATGGGCAAATAATAAAATCAAACAGCTCAGGAAAAAAATACAGATGTCCAGTAACCACTTGAAAGATATTCACCCTGACCAGTAATTCAAGAAGGGTAAATAGGTTTAGCTATGTTGGGCCATTTCACCTAATCACTTAATTTCTCTTATTTAAATATAATGATAGCAGTAAGGATTTAGTGAGAGGCACTCTTACATCTCTTGAAGGATATACTGGTGAAACCTTTCTGGAAAATATTGGTAATAGAGCCTTTACAAAGCTTGTAATTTCTGTATTGGTAATATCCCAGCAATCTAGCATGGCGATGATTCAGCAGATGTTCATTTTCTCTAATGAAAAATTGGAATGTCTCTAAAGGTAATTAAGTTATGCCACATTCTCTTGACAGAAAAATATACAGCCATTAAAAAAATCATGAAAAAACTGCAATGGGGGAAAATTAAACTACATGGCAAAAATATAAAACTAACCTATTTTGAAAAATACTCTTCTATGTAATAGGAAACTAAAATAAGACATTCTACATGTTCATAGTCCTCCACTAGGTGGTAAGATAGGTAATTTCCATTTTCTCTATACTTTTTCACATTTTCTACATTTGTTTGTGTAGGCTAATTAAAGGGGAAAGCCATAGACACAGGTGAAGAACCTTTCTAGCAAAAGCACCAAGCTGTGTCCAGTTGTGTCCGCTCCCAGAATCCTTGAAGAGGCAGTATGATTATGAAAACAGTGCACACCTCACTCCCCACAGTGGCCCTCTCCTCACCTTTCCTCCAGGTCCAGAATCAATTGCTACACCTCCAACACAGCAAATCATAGCTCCTTCCATCGCACACAGCTCCTTCCATTCTCTCGCCAGTGTTAAAAAACAAAACGTGTTGATTGTCAAGGGAGAACAGGTTAGGAAAACGCTGAGATTCTATATGACACATTGACTTCAGAACTCTGCCTTCAGCTACTTTGTTTTGTGGTGACATAGCTGAGACTTGGACAGATTGAGGGACTTGTTCAGTGGCCCACCTGTGAGCAGTAGAGTTGGGCAGAACTCTGGTCTCCTGATTCCACCAGCTTACCCTATACAGTGGGCATTAGTAAAAGCATCTCTTGAACTCTGGTTGTATGAAAGCTGTTTGGTATATGTGTTAATTGGTATAGTAGAATTAACAGAATCTCCTTTCCTAACCTACCACTATGTAAAATTCTCTGGAAGCCATCCCTTTACAACTATGGCACTAGCACATGTACCTGTTACCAGTAGTGTGAACTATAAGAATGAAATGGTGAGATTGTTTATAGTAGCATGACAAGTTGATAACTTTCAAGGTAACTGTTTAACTTCATATCAACAGGGAGAAACTCAAAATCTGGAAATGAGACATCTAGTGATTTCTAGAATATTTGACCTAATAAGTCATTTGAAAGAATCTGAAAAATACTCCCAAGTTTTGCACTGGTCTTGCATGAATACTTTTATATTTAAGCTGACAGCACTTTGTTGTTGATAATTTTTAGAAAATGTTGCTATGAGCAGGCTTTTTCCAAATTGAGTTTGCAAAATTTCAAAGTGTTATTTTATCAAAACAAGGTTCACCTTTGGAGACCACTTCAGAAAACGCTTCCATGCATGTCTGTCTTAGTCCTAACAGCCCTGTAGGCCGGTGGTTTCACTCCTGTTTTACAGCCAATTTAACAGCTTGGGAGAGGTGAAAAGATGGGTCCCAGTCTCCCAACAAAAGGCTGCAGAGCTGAAACTCAGCCAAGTCTGAGTGCCTGGCAGCCCAGAGCCTCCAAGTCCTCTGGAGCTCCCAGGCCACCTCCGTGTTATTGAGCCAATCAGTATTTAAGAAAATTAAAATTGCGGCATGTTAAATATTTACATTTAGCAAGTTAATGTTTAAAATATATATATATATCAACAGAATCAGGCCACTCCAAGATGACAAATGGCAAGATGCAGTCATGAGTTGAATGCCGCCTTTTCATTCATGTTTACCTGGCAGCTGCATGTACCATCGGCCTGGAAAGGTGGGAATCTAAGTCCCAGCCCTTTGCGGGCGATGCCTGGCGCAGTGGCTGCCAGCGGCCTCCAGCCCAGCCCAGCCCAGCCCACTCCCCGGGGTCTTCAGAACTGTCGTGAAGTGACCCCTAGACCAGCTGAGCCCAGGGACCACGCAGCGCGGGCTGCCCGGTGGGGACCACCCGTGCTGTGTCGGGCGTCCGGGACCTGAGTTCCAAGGCGACAGCTCCTCTCTGCACTGGATGATTCTGCCCCGTCCTGGTCAGGCCGCTTCGCATCAACCCCAACCTTGCAGGGGAGCCTGGGCCGCAGACTGTCCCCCGGGTCAGGTCCATCAGGAAGGCTAGTCCTTCCCGTCGCATGGCCCCTGGGGCTGTGTCCAGAGTTTCCGGACGAAGGAGAGGAACAGAGGACGCGCCAGCCCGAGGGCGCGCGGCAGGGAGAGGGGCGCGGGCTGCGCGCGCGGGGCGCCGCGGAGGAGAGAACGGGCCGGGGACCCCGGCGGGCTCCCACGGCGGGGCGGGCGGGGCCCAACGGGCGCGGGAAGCCAGTGGCCCCGCCCCGCGCCAGAGGCCCCGCCCCTCGTCAGGGAGGCCCCGCCCCCGGGGAGCGCCGCGGCGCAGCACGCCCGGGGCCGCGACCCCGCCGCCTTGGCAACCGGAGGCACGCTTCCTCCTTAGCAACCGGCGCGGCTCCCACCATGGCTGAAGAAGAGGAAACCGCCGCGCGAACGGAGAAGGTTATCCGCATCCAGCGGGTGTTCATCAACCTGCTGGACTCGTACAGCAGCGGGAACATCGGGAAGGTGAGCAGACCCTCGCCCGGCGCCTGCTCCGCCGCCAGGTCCCCGGGCCCGACGGGACGGGCGCTGCCGGGGCCTCTCCGAAGGCGCGCCCCTCGTCCCGGGCGCGGCCAAGGCCCCGGACCCCGTCGGAATCCGGGCTAGACGGCGCCCAGCTGCAGGTCCTCTCCCCCACCCCACCCCCACCCCAGAAATCTCGGTCCAGCCCTGGGTCCTCTGCTGTTAATGGGGAAAACGGGGCTCAGAGGAAGGAGGGACCCGCCCAAGGTCACACAGAGGGTCGCAGGCAGGGCCTGGAGAGGGAGCCGGGCCTCCGGCCTCCCGGCTGGGGGTGTCCACTCCGCCACCGCGTCCGCAGCAAGCACCTGACGGGAACATCAGTCCGAAGTCGTCGCGGAAGCGTCCGGGACAGCCCGGGGGACCTGTCCGCGCGGCCGTGACGGCTACGCTGGTGCGGGGCCCTGGACGGCCCGGGGGCGCTGTGCCGGGCGCGAGTCCAGCCACCGCGCTGCGCACTAGCACCAATGGAAATAATGCTGAATGGAAATCCTAATCGAAAAATAAAACTTAAAAAAATTAGCCCAATGGCGATACCCCCGACCAAGCCTCGCACATGGCCAGCACCCCATCAATGCGTGATGCACTGATTCACAAAGGAGAGTTCAGAGCAAGGGCGCAGATCACGCGGGGCCAGGGCCCTGGTTTACATTCCCAGGGAAGCGAATGTGACTTTGTACTTTATCTCCTGTTGATCTCTGTTTTTTTAACAGCCTATCTTTAGAATAAAACTTTCTGTTTGTAGAGGTATTTGTTTTCAAGCTCATCAATAACAGAATTTCCTGGTTATCCCTTAACTAACCAGGACCTCTCTCCAATTTCAAGTAATTGCTGTTGTCTGTATTGTTAACCTAAAAAGAAAAAGCCAAGAGGCAGCAGCGTCTGTCTGAGACCCAAGAGCAGCCATTCGGGAAGCACTGATTCAGGGAGAAGCCCAAATAGTGTCCCAGTTGGGGGGGGCGCGGTGATGGCAAAGGGACTTATGAGACAGGGGAGGAGACTAATTACGTGACAAGGGAGGAATTTCTAGAGGTGCAAATGAGCTAGGTTATTCTTTAGCCGTTGGAGGCGACACTCCTGGTAAAGAGGCCTTTTCTGTCCAGCGTGGCACCTCCAGCGGGCCCTAACTAGGCAGAGCTCCGAGAGTCACCTCGGTGGCTGCCCTGGCCCCACGGTAGTCCTCTACTGGGGACAGCGCTCCTGTCTTGCAGTTCCTGTCCAACTGTGTAGTCGGTGCCTCGCTGGAAGAAGTCACCGAGGAGGAAGAGGAAGACGATGAAAGCAAGTCAGCGATGCCCGACACCGCCTCATCCAGGATGAAGGAGGGCACCTTCCAGGTCGTGGGCACGCTTTCTGCACCCGGAAAGCCTGAGCCCGACTTCGCCCTGGAGACTTACTCCGTGAGTCCTGGTGGTTCCCGCCAGGGACAGAGGGAGGGAAGGGTCACCTCCCCCTGCACCCCTCAGGCATGTGGCCACTCCCTGCCACTCAGGCCCCACTTTCTGCAAATGTATGGGACCAGGGAAGGTGAGGGGCAAGGTGGGGCCGGTCTTTGTCCTTTAAAGGAAATGAATCGCCAGTGTCCATACTTTAAAGAACTTAAGTTAGATGTTCTTGGAAAGTGTGGACCTGATCTGGGCTTTCAGAATCCTAAAACTCCCCCTGTACGCTGCATTTGGACGGGCCCCTCGGTAATCCATTTGGCTGGGCCCCTCGGGATTGCATTTGGGTAGGCCCCTCGGGAATGGCGCCCCTCACACTGCTGCATTACTGAGAAGCTCTGCGGCCTCCACCAGGCAAGTGCAGCCGCTGGTTTGGAAATGCACAGGCCTTGGGTAGTGATCCGCATACCCACCGGAGGTACTGCTCTACTGGGAAATGGGCTGGCATCCATGCAGCAAGGAATAAGTAGTTAAAACACCATGATCACCTTGGCTGGGGTGGCTCAGTTGGTTGAGGGTTGTCCTGTCCACCGAAAGGTGGCTGGTTCATTTCCCGGTCAGGGTACATGCCCAGGTTGAGGGTTTGGTCCGCAGTCAGGGTGTATACGGGAGGCAACAGATCTCTCTCACATCAATGTTTCTCTCTCTCTCTCCCTCTCCCTTCCTCTATCTCTAAAAATCAATAAAAACATATTTTAAAAACATACAGTGATCACCAGTTACTTTTGTCTAATGTAAGAACTTTATACTTTTGACCATTAAAAGTTTCTGTATTTTTAAAATATTCCCCACAGTCAACTGTAATAAGATACCTTACATTTAGAAAGAGAACAGCTTCATTCCATCTTGAGCATTCCCGAAACAATCCCCATAAATCACTCATCAGCACTTCTGGGTGACTCAAGATATATAATTGCTCAAATAATCCTGCAGAGAGTTTGAGTGATTTTTAAATGCCTCCCACATTTTTTCCCAGTGTGTTCTAATTCTTCCCTTCTGAATTGGGGTGTAAACAGCACACCTAAGATCATTATGCAATTTTTTAATCATCTGTTCCCAGCTATTTTCATAAATGTCTTTGTTGTTTGAAAATTATACACACAAGAGAGCCAAAATGTCATTTTACATAGAAATCCTTCTGCAAATGTTTTCTGTGGGACTCAGCATGTCTAATTTGGAAATTTTCTTTCTGCCTAAATATTAAGGGTACTTTGTTAGCTTCTTGATCAAATGACTGTCATTTCTCTTTGCAGGACATACCTCGAGAAGAACTTCTCATGCGCCTGCTGGAGTGTGATGTTATTATTTATAACATCACTGAGAGCCCGCAGCAAGTGGAGGAAGCCCTCTGGGCAGTCTCTGGTCAGTGGGGTGGCCCTTTTATCTCCAGGGACACCACTTTTGCGTAATTTACTTTACCTAAGAGTTATCTAATGAACACTCATCAAATTGGGACCATTAGGAGAAATGATGAGACTTACCTAAAACACGAAATGACATCAGGCTAATGGATATGCCTGTGAGTAGTGTTAAAAGATAAACAGAGACATATTAAACATTTTGAGAGTTTATTTGAGCAGAAATCAATTCAACTTAGGTAGTGCCAAATTGGAAGTGTTTAGGAGTGTTCCATCAACGGGGGCTGGGAAGAGGCTTTTATAGAGAAAAGCAGGAAGCAAAGCAAAAAAATGATTTGATTGGCAATAGCTGAAGCATTGACCTTATTTGGAAAAGCCAAGTTGGCTGTGATTGGTTGTCCTTATATTTTATTTCTTTTATTATTGGTGGTGTTTTTTTGTGGGTGTTGTGTGTTTTTTTGAGAGAGAGCAAAAGAAACATGATTTTGCTGTTCCACTTATTTATGCATTCATTAGCTGATTCTTATATGTGCCCTAAACAGGGATCGAGCCCAAAACTGTAGCAAACTCTAGCCAACTGAGCAAACCAGCCAGGGCTTGACTTTTTAACCTTGAGGCATTTACTGGCTTAGGTTTTGGTTTGGTGATACAGACTGCGAAGCTATCAGAACCACCTCAGTCTATTGGGCCTCCTTGTTTAGTTATTTTTAACAAAATATTCTATCCCGGAGAATAGAATATTCTTAATCATTAAAAGAAATGAAACATTAACTCCCAAAATCTGACCTTTATTCACTCTGCGGGCACTGCTTAAGGAGGTGTGGTTGAATGTATCGGGCAGATGCAAAGCCAGGTAAGGAAAAGATTGTGCCCTCCGGGCACACGGAGGCCTACAAGAAAGCTGGGCCTACAACACAGTGGGGAGAGCACAGGCCCTGCAACCAGGCTGCCTCCGCTGGGCTCTCTGCCCCACCACTTCCTTCCACAATTCTGGGCAAACCGTACGTCCATTTCCTTCCCCGCAAGACAGAGATCAGAGTAGCACTTCCCTCGTGATAGTGAGAGTTCAATAAGCCCGTGAATTGTGCTCGTCCATGTCCACCGTGATTGTCACCATCCCAGCCCTCCCGGCAGGTGAAGGCGCTCAGGCCTGGAGGCCTGAAGGAGGGAGGGAGCTCAGGTTCTCAGCGGGCTCAGCAGAGGCCAGGCGGCTGGGGGGCGACTGCCAGCAGCAGGGGTGGGAGGGACAGTGCAGCGTTGGCAGGGACGTTAAGCGTCGGAGGGGGCATTAAGTTGCTCCTGAGGAAAGGAGTAACTTCCAGTCCCGCTAACAGTGCACATGGTTTCTAAAACACTCTGCATGGATCCAAGTAACCGCTTGCTTTCTGGCCCCGCAGCACTGAATGAAGAAGTGAGTCACTTTGAGAAGCGAAAGCTGTTTATTTTGGTTTCCACGGTGATGACCTGGGCTCGATCCAAACCCCTGGACCCTGTAAGTAGTGCCACTAGCTTCCCCCGTGGGCGGCATTTCACCCTCAGGACCTAGTAATCTGTGTGCGGAGTGAACCTGTGTTTATTCATACTCTCCTGAACCCAGACTCATAATAAGCAATCGATCAATAGGCTTCCCTGACTCTGAGCTCACTCAGTTTGAGGGGCCTACTGCTTTACACGCTGTCTATTAAACGATTCCAGTCCTTGCTTATCACTTATACATTTTATTTTAACGTATTGAAAGAGCTCTCTTCTAGACTTATCAGACCTATATTTCGGTCATCTATATTCTTGTGCATACGTTAGAAGGAAAATAGGAGCAAAATACAGAGGTGATGGTATCCCCCAGCCTTCTTCAGGTCCAGAGTTCAGCTTCCGCGAGTCACACCTGCACCCCGTCTCCACACCACTCGGCGTCAGACCCGAGTCATGTCTGTAATCACAGGCACTTCCCTCTCCTGTGAAAATGTGGCCCAGCGCCCGTGTCCCAGCGCTGCTTGTTTCCTTTGTCAGCGTCAGACTCGCACTGGCTGTTCTGCACCTTTGTGTGCCCCGAACGGCCTTTGACTTCGGTGCTGAGCCGCAGCTCGATCTTTTCAAAGCCACTTAAAAAGGCGGCTAGAGCAACTCGTGTAGTAACTGAATGGGAAGGGATGACCATCGGAACGGTTGTTCTCAAGGTCACCGGGCACCAGCAAGGACAGCGTCAACGCTCCCTTGCTGGCTGCAGTGGTGCTAAGCCTTTGATTACGAGACATCTAACTTCAGAGATGTTAGGATGGGAAACGTGCACATGTTAGAATCCGTGGAATACATTACTTATAACAAGGAAATATTTAGGCATTTATCACACTTCCTGTGTCAAATGGCATGTTTGTTTAATTTTCTCTCCCTTGGCGGGCCAGGAAATCCTTGAGGGCAGGCACCAGGTTTCCTGTTCTTTGCTTGTCGAGAGTCCACTCACCTAGTTGCTGTCACCTCTAGGAGCAGGCTGGCCATTTTATTCCTGTTACGGCTCCTTCCCTCAGAGTACCTAGTCAAGTGTCTGCTATGTAACAATCATTGGTCACTTGGCTGGCCTGATTGATTGTCCCCAGTTATAAACCAACTCACACCGACATTAGCAAAATGGGAACTTAATGACTCACATAACTGGTAAGTCCGATAATGGATTTCAGGCACAGCTGGATCTAGAGGCTTCAGCAATGTCCTCAGAGCTCACCTCCTCTTTCTTACACTCATTTCCAGACCCTACGTGAGTGGGATTGCCAAATTTAGCAAATAAAAACACAGGGCACCCAGTTAAATTTGAATTTCAGATCAATAGCAATTAATATTTAGCATAAGTATATCCCATGTGATAATTAAGATGTACTTATACCAAAAATGTGTTTGTTTATCTGAAATTCAAATTTAGCTGGGTGTCCTATGTCTTATCTGGCAACCCTATGTGGGAGCCGCTGGGCATATTTAAGAGGTCATCTACTTAGGTAGCATGTATTCATTGAGTGTGTGCTATGGACCCAGAATTGAGGTGGGCTAATTTGATCTTCCCCCCAAAAATGAATTTTCCCCTACTCTTTTTTTAAAAATATGTTTTCTTTTTTATTGGTTTTAGAGAGAGAGGGAAGGAGAGGGAAAGAGAGAGAAACATCAATGTGAGAGAGAAACATCGATCAGCTGCCTCCCATATGCACCCCAACCAGGGACTGAACCTGCAACCTGGGCATGTGCCCTGACTGGGAATTGAACCCGGTTGTCCTTCAGCGCAAGGATTCATGTTCAACTGACTGAGCAACACCAACCAGGGCTCCCCCACTCTTTCTCCCGCTGGCATCACCATTGTTTCCGTTGCTCACCTCACTCCCATCCACCAGTAAATTCTGTTAATCCATCATCCAAGATCTATCATAAATCTATCTTGTTCTCTTTGTACCAGTGGACAACGGACAACTCACATGGCTTTGTAACTGGTGCCTGCCATCCCCTCCTCCCGGTCAGTCTCCAAGGAACGGCCTCAGTGGCCTTGTTCAGAATTCAGACCATGTGACAGTCCTGCCGAAAACCCTTCAATGCCTCCTGCCACCCTCAGAATAAATCTAAAGCCCTCCACACGGTCCACCAGCCCCAATAACCCGGCCATCACCTACCTCATTCGCTACCAGTCCCCAGCTTGGCTCCAGTCGTTTGGGTTCTTCCCATTTTTCAAACCTGCCAGCGGCTGTGCCACCTCGGGGCCTGTTTCTTCTGCCTCTCTGGTGTTTCACGTAAGCCTTGCACGCAGACGCTCTGGACTGGTCATTTAACTTGGACCAATGTGATGTGATTGAAAGGCTCCTCACTGAACATATGTTTTTAAATCCTACTCCAAGTAGGACCTCTGAGTCTGGATGGACCTGGGGAAAATCACTGTGTCGTGGAACTCATTTCTCCCTGCGATTCTCCAGTGGGCTTTAACCTAGTCGTTCCAGATGCCTCCCTCCAGGGGAAAAGACAGCATAGGAGGGTGAGTCGGGGAGAGACTGGGCGTGAGGACAGCTCAGTGGACTCTCGGGAGACATTTTTCAGCCCTGTTCTCAGGGCAAACTGATATTCCATCTTATCCGATGAAACCGGTTTTTGCAGCCCGAGACAGACACTTGCATGTGGCATGTTCTTATGCACATGGGGTTGACCTGAGGGCAAGGGGCAGTGTAGAAAAGAGAGAGAGAAAAATCACAATTTAGATTCAGAACAAAAGTACATACAGTGCAAGAACTGTTAAGAAATGGCTTATTGCCCTAGCCGGTTTGGCTCAGTGGTTAGAGCATTGGCCCTGCCCTCGGACTGAAGGGTCCCAGGTTCGATTCCAGCCAAGGGCACGAATCTGGGTTGCAGGCTCCGCCCCAGTTGTGGGGGAGCATGCAGGAGGCAACCAATCAATGCGTCTCTCTCACATCGATGTTTCTCTCCCTCTCTCCTTCTCTCCCTCTTTCTCTCTCTCCCCTCCACTGTCTCTGAAAAAGCAATGGTAAAAATATCCTCAGGTGAAGATAAAAAAATAAAAAAATAAATAATAAATAAATAAGTAAGTAAGTAAAAAGAAATGGGTTATTTAATGACTGTGTGGAGCCACAGTAACAACCTGGCACCATCTCTACAAAATAAAAGAAGGCATTTGAATTTTGAATTTTGTTTAGATTAAGTTTAAATGATAAAATTTAGCTAGCTAGCCCTGGCCGGTGTGGCTCAGTTGGCTGGGGCGTTGTCCTGTCCACCAAAAGGTTGCGGGTTCAAACCCTAGTCCCGGCTGTGCGGGAGGCAACTGATCTGTCTCTCTTCCTCTCCCTATAAAAATAAAAAATTAGCTAGCTAAAACACTTTCAAGCACATGAAGTCATGATAAAAATAAGCAGTAGTTTTTAGAGCACTTTGAGCTTACAGGAGCCCGCCAGGCTTGGCTCCCCGCCGCTCTAACTGCGAGCTTGGCCCTGTCCCTCTCCCAGGAGGACTCGGAGATTCCGTTTACTGAAGAGGATTACCGAAGAAGAAAGAACCATCCTAACTTTGTGGACCACATAAACGCGGAGAAGATGGTTCTCAAATTTGGGAAAAATGTGAGTCTGGAGGGGTGCAGCGCCTGGGGTAAGAGAATTCTTTTCTGAGGCCGTGAGCGAGGGGCGCGGCCAGGCTGTGCCGTGTGCTTTCACGCATCGCCTCGCCTCGGCTCGGCTGACACCTCCGGGTGTGGTTCCCTTGTCCTTACACCCACGGATTTCTGAGCTCCAGGCTCACCCCAAGAGGCACTGTCCTGACCCAGGTTCTGGTCCAGCCCACTAAGTTGAAAGCCTTGTGTCAGGTTCCCAGCAGAACTCAAGGTCCTGCCTACCAAGGAGTCTGGGGGTGCAAAGAGTTGCTCAGCCCAGAAGGGGCAAATAACTCAGAGCTGGAATGGCGGGAGTGGGGGAATCATGTTTTCCCTTTTTCCAGAATCTCTCTCATTTGTTTGTGACAACTCTAAAAGGCGCACATTAGCCCGGCCAGGCGAGGCTCGGCGGTTGAGTGTCGACCTAGGATCCAGGAGATCATGGTTCGATTCCCGGTCAGGGCACATGCCCAGGTTGCGGGCTCGATCGGCATGCAGGAGGGAGCCGATCAATGACTCTCTCATTATTGATGTTACTATCTCTCTCCCCCTCTCCCTTCCTCTCTCTGAAATCAATAAAGATATATATATATTTTTTAAAGTGCACATTAACCTCATCTTACAAATAAGAGGTTTCCAGAGGTTGAGTAACTTGCTCAAGGTCACATAGGTGGGATTTACTGAGCAGCATTCTGAGCACTTCTTGGCCTTGTCTGATCTGCTCCTTACAACAACCGTATTGTAGACGTACATAATTATCCCCATTTCACAGATGTGGACCCAGGTGGTAAGCGGTGTCATGTGGTGGAGCTGTGATTCAAGTCTAGATCCATCAGCTTGTGGGTTTTGTCGTGTTTTTGTTTCTGACTCCAAAGCTCCATCATTCCATAGAGCTGATCTTGACACACCCAGGTCACCGGCCATTAGGACATACCTATGGCTGAGAAGTTCGTGTGAACAGCAATAGTAGCTTATAGCCTTCTGTTGCAGCCAAATTTATCATTTTTATATATATAATGAAATAATTTTATTTCTCTTATATTTTATCGAAATAGAGAACAGGAATGTCCTGGTGATGAATAAGTCCTAAGAGCTAAAATTGCGGGCTCATAAATGTTTACCAGGCACTGTGCTGAACGTTTTACTAATGGTGCCTCATGCAGTCCTCATGGATCTAATGCATTATGCTCAAAATTCTGTGAACTAAGTGCTATTATCATGGTCCCACTGAGCTCATGGAACTTATATAGAGCCCCAAACATCTAAAGATTCGAACCCACCCACTACGTTTTCCCCGGGAGCTGAAGACCAGCCGCAGTGGTATGTAAATGTAGTCCTAAGGTGACACCTAGTGTTCTCAGAGGGTATTACATTAGGAGCTTTGTCCCCAAGTTCAAGTTCTGTCCAACTATTAATTATTATTATTATTTTACTTCGGCAATACAAACACCGTGAGTATAAAATATTTGGTGGGAACCACTGGGATTAGAATTTATAGCCACTTTCCTACCCCATTACCTTATAACCTTAGCCAAGTTATTTAACTTTTGGGGTTAAAATAAATATAATAAAGGGGGGGCAAGACTAGATTAAATGGTCTAAATTTCTTCCAGTTCCAAACCCTATAACTGTATTATTTTATTAAACACTGGACATTCCCCCCAAGTAGAAAATCCATGATTTCTTGATTATTTATGTAATTCACTAATTGATGTGAATGACAGTCTAAAATGAATTAAGCGGGTAATTTAAATTTGAAAGACAAACCCTTGAGAAGCACAAGGCTAAGTTTAGAATTCCTTCCAAAACCTTGGCTGGGTTTGACATGCTTTTCTGTTTCTTTCCTCTGACACGGGGTGGATTTTTTAAAATTGATTTTTAGAGAGAGGAAGGGAGGGGGAGAGAGAGAGGGAGGCATCAACGTAAGAGAGAAACATCAATCGGCTGCCTCCCGAATGTGCCCCAACCAGCTATCGAACCCACAACCAAGGTATGTGCCCGGACCAGGAATCAAACCCGGAACCTTTTGGTGCACGGGACGACCCCCAACCAACTGGGCCACCCGGCCAGGGCTCAGTATCCCCTTTCAAAGGTACTATCTCTATCTTAAACAACACCTTAGAAGCCTGAAAGAGGTCATGAGATTTCCTAAAGTGCTCATATTTAACCAGTAAAATAATCTGGTTCAATAGGGTTAATAATATTACACTTGCTTTTCTTTCCCCGTATTTTACCTAATAGGTAAAAAAATTCGCGACTTACGTAATTGCTGCTGGGCTTCAGTATGGAGTGGAAGGAGGCATCCTGCATTATTTTTTTAAGGTTATGACTTTTCTATGACTATGGGGATTTTTTTCTTCAATGTTTTACAGTAAGATTATACAGTTGAAGATATTTCTGGTTGCTTCTAGACGTGGCTATGCCAGTATAACAGCAGAGAGCTGGGGGACTAAAGGCGTGGACCATAACCGCCTGGTTTCTTTCCCATTATTGACAACTTGTAGTCACACTGTCAGATTAACAAAGGGAAAGGTGTGTCTCTCTCAGTCCAAGACCTCACGCTCCGTAAGCATCTTCTCTCTATGTGGGGAGCGTGCAGATGACTAATAAACACAGCCGATGAGATTATAGATTTCTTGAGAAGCATTTTAGCTCTGAGGCTGCACTTCATTTATCTTAATGGGATTTGATAAACCTCAGCAGAGCTGATTTACCAAAACCTCTCTTTGAGGCTCCCTTTGATGGTTACTGCACGGGGCAGATCGATCCCGTGGCGCCCCTGCCCGTGGCTCTGTCTGTGAGCCGCAGCGGCACACACGTGTACTGAGGAAATACGCTTTTGCTTTCCTTTCTTTCAGTTGGCTTGGCTGGGCGAGGTCCCTGCACTACCAGTTTTTGGAGACGGATCAAACGTAATTCCAGCAATTCACGTTCTTGACCTAGCGGGGTGAGTGCTCTCCCAGAGACGTCACTTCCCCCGAGTCCTCTGACTCATGTCCGTATATGTGAACATCTGTGGAGAAGCCCCTTACGTGTGTTACTGCGTGTGTCCTTCGCAACAGCCCAGTGCAGAAGGCCCTGTTGCTATGGCCACTTGCATCTGATGAAATAGCGTCCACACTTCTGAGGACAAGGTCAGGCCCATCCTTTAAAAACTTGGCCCGCAGAACAGCATGTCTTCCAGTCCTGGAAAAGGGAGACCTGGGTCTGTGCGTCATTCTGGGACCTAGTTGTGTCTTGGTTTGTCCCAGGTGAGACTGATACGTCCAGCCCACCAATGTAAAGTCCAGAAGTCGGATTGCGGACTCTAGAGCTGAAGTGGGTTGTTTTTGGCAACTGTAGGTAAAATTAACACGTGTTTTTCACGCTCACAGGGTATCCCAGCTCTGTGCTCCAGGCGGGCCCGCAGGCCCCGCTCCAGCTTTGCAGACCCTGACTTAAGTAGGGGCCAAAAGATGGTTCACTCTATTTGTGGTCCATCGAGTCTACATTTCAGGTCCAGGGGCTTGTTTTGGGTTTTTTTTTACTATCCCCTTTGCTCCCCATGCACTGCCCCACTGCCCCCTCCATGGACGGGACACACTGCCCCACTCCCCCCTCCATGGACGGGACACACTGCCCACTCCCCCCTCCATGGACGGGACACACTGCCCACTGCCCCCTCCATGGACGGGACACACTGCCCACTCCCCCCTCCATGGACGGGACACACTGCCCACTGCCCCCTCCATGGACGGGACACACTGCCCACTCCCCCCTCCATGGACGGGACACACTGCCCACTGCCCCCCCCATGGAGGGGACACACTGCCCACTCCCCCCTCCATGGATGGGACACACTGCCCACTGCTCCCTCCATGGAGGGGACACACTGCCCCACTCTCTCCTCCATGGACGGGACACACTGCCCACTGCCCCCTCCATGGACGGGACGCACTGCCCACTCCCCCCTCCATGGACGGGACACACTGCCCACTGCCCCCTCCATGGACGGGACACACTGCCCCACTCCCCCCTCCATGGACGGGACAGCTTCAGCTCGTCCCTGAGATTCTGGCTTCTAGACTCCGCTCTTCCTCTCGTCCACTGGCCACTAGGAAATTGGTCACAATCCCAGGCAGAATTACTGGGGGGAAAAAATGAAGCTTTCACTTTAGGATCCCTCCCCGGCATGGGTCTCTTCCAAGGCCCTCAGGTTAAGTTATATTATTTTCCTTAAAGGATCCCCTGGATCGTATAAGCTTCAGACTCCATACAAAACCTAGCCCGCTCCAGCCAGCTTTTACCCCGCGCCTGGAGGGGCTGAGGGCCCCCTGCTTTTCTGCAGAGATTTCACATTATTAGGTTTTAAAGACGTGAAGGGATATTTTACATTATTAAAACAAAAATGCTTAGCATTCGTTCCAAAGAGATAAATCAGAGAGTTAAATTATTTCCGTTACAGAAGGACTTGGTGGCATGTTTTTCCAAAGACTCCTTTGAAGACTGTCAAATATTTAACAAAGGAAGGAACTAAAAGATGGCACGTTCCAAGAAATTAATATAAAATAAATGGACATTTAGATGTGTACTTTTGTTTTACTTTCATTTTACTGAAAGAAAAAAAAGCCTAAATGGAGGTAGATCGACAGCCGTGCGTTAAGCTTCCATCCACTGTTGCTTCTCTCTGGAATCCTTTCATTTGTACTCAGACCCCGGCTCTGCCTCTCACCAGCGTGTGACTGTGGGAAAGCTGCTTCACCTCTCTGTGTCTGGCCTTCTCATTTGTAAGCTAAGGGTAACCACAGCGCCTGCCTGGCCCGACCGCTGCGTGAGTGCAATGGGAAAGCCCCGGAAGGCCCACAGAGCGGCCCACTCGGCGGTGCTGGCCGGCGTTATCAACGCAGCTCGAGCGGCCCAGGCCCAGCCCCCGGGGCAGTGTGAGCCCCGTAAGAAAGCAACCGCTTCTCCGAATCTGTGTCTCCCTGGTGAAACACCTACGGCAAAGCACTGCCGTGCGGCGCCCGCGAGCCCGCGTGGGCAGACTTCATACACCGTGGGCCGTGGGGACAGGCACCCTTCGAAGTACCCTGGACGGATCTGGTGCTGGGTGGATCTGGCTTCAAACCCGGTAGCCCTTCGGCCAGAGAAATGTCACTGAACTCTTATTTTTTTTTAAAAAAAAAAAAGGTGGTTGTTTTTTATCTATCTATTTTTTATTGATTTCAGAGAGAGAGGAAGGGGGGCGGGAGAGAGAAACACCAGTGATGAGGGTCGCTGACCGGCCGCCTCCCGCGCGGTCCTCACCTGCGCCCTCGCTGTAGTGCAGGCCCTCGGCCTGACCCTGAGCTTGGTCCCGCGGAAAGAAGGGGCCATCGTTTCTGAAGCGCGGGCGCCGCCGGCCGGGGCGGGGTGGGTGCCGTGGGTCACTACACAGCCTTGCTTTTCCCCCCGGTGATGACCTTCCCTGTCGCCCTGCAGCGTGATCCAGAACGTGATAGACCACGTGCCGAAGCCCCACTACCTGGTGGCCGTGGACGAGTCCGTCCACACCCTGGAAGACTTCGTCAAGGTACGGCCACTTTACCCCGCATTTGGTGGCTTTTTTTTTTTTTTTTAAATCCCCACCTGCCCGAGGATATTTTTTCCCCATTGCTTTTTGGGAAGAGAGAAACACGGATGTCAGCTGGTTGCCTCCCGCAGGCGCCCCAACTGGGGCAGGGGACGGAGCCTGCAACTGAGGCACGTGCCCGTGGCCGGAACTGAACCCGGGACCCTTCAGTCTGCGGGTCGACGCTCTGACCGCGGAGCCGAGCCGGCCAGGGCTTGGTGGCATCGCCTAAATCATTTCCCCCCTAAAGCGTGGTTATAGAATCAGGTGTGCTGGCAAGACTGGGGACTCCTAAAGTCCAGTACCCGTAAAACCAAACTCCCCACCTGCGCGGGCAGTGCCGGGGCTGGGGAGGGACCGGCCAAACGGCTTTTCTCCAGGGACTGAGTGAGGGCAGCAGGAAAGGCCACTGAGGGTGGCCACACACAGGTCACCCCCCGGAAAACTGAAATGGCTCTGTGGACACACACCTCGATGCGTCGATGGGCGGGTTCTCCAAACCGGCCGGCAGCTCCCGGGAGCCCTGCGTCTGTCAGGGCTCCCCCTCTAGTCCCCGCTGCGCTGACCAAAGCCACCTGTCACCTGGGAGCCCAGCTAGCGTCCCCAGCCCTTCCCCCCATCGGTCACCTTCAGCTCAGAAGCTTCCTCTGCACCCTCCCTGCCTCCCCACCTCCCCGCAGGCACGCAGCCGACAGGAGCGAGTGCTCAGCGGGCTCCCCTCTGCTTTGCAATTGGGGGGCGGAGGGGGGCATTCACTTGAGAACTTTTTGAAACCATACAGGTAAACCAAACGATATTTCTCTCTTCCCCTCACAGTGCATCAGTAAGCACACCGGCCCCGGGAAAATCCAGAAAGTCCTCAAAGAAAACGCTTTCCTAACCAAGGAATTGACAGTCAGTATATAAGAGACTATTTTTTTCCTGCCCTTTTCCTAAACGGAGTGGCTCCCGAGGGGTTTGCGGTCAGGATGCCGGCCTCCAGGCCGCTCTGCGGCTCCCCCAGCGCAGCCCTAAAGCAGCGATCCTGTCCCTCCCGCGGGCCTGGTTTCTGTTCGGAGCCGCTCTCGGGGCGGCGGTCAGAAGAGGCATCTGAAAGCTGTCGGACGCGGAAAATGCTGCGCAGACCCTGGGTGTCATTCCCTCTGGCCTCTGTCTAAAACCCAAGCGGGGGCGGAGATGCAGAGTCCACCCCCACCAAGGCCAGCACAGCGCTGGTCGGGCAGCCTGCGCGTCCAGCCAGCTCCGGGGTGTCCCTCTTTTGGGATGAACGGGTCACAGCACCGCGTTGGAGAAAACGTCTGAAAGCGCGGGCGCCGCTGGTTGCCTCGCAGGAGCAGAAGTGGGTGGGTGGGTGGCGATGGCATCCAAGGGGCCGTTTCCCTCCACTCCCTGTTCTCTGGGATTTTTGAACCACAGGATTGCACTGTTCAAAAAAGAGACAAAATTAAACTTTTTTTTTTTTTTTTAACATTTTTTTAAAAATATGTTTTTAATCATTTCAGAGAGAGGGAGAGAGAAACATCAATGACGAGAGGGTCATTGACCGGCTGCCTCCTGCAGGGCCCTGACCGGGGATCGAGCCCGCACCCCGGGCATGTGCCCTGACTGGGAATCGAGCCTCCTGGTACATGGGCCGACACTCAACCAACTGGGCCACACCGGCCAGGCACAGTTAAACATTTTAAAGACGCAGCCTTCTACGTGGACTCCAGTATCTTCCTGCTCTGAGCGGCTGTGTGACCGCAGGCCGGCCGGGCCGGTGTGGGGAGGGGCAGGTGGGTCAGAGCATCGCGGCGGGCGCTCCGCCAATACCCAGTGCCGCCTTAATGGACGCGCACGTGCGGCCCATGGGTGTATATTTTTCTTTAAAAAGAATAGATTTGGGTCTGTTATAACCGTCAAAATCAAAGTAAAGAGACACATCTCTAATGTGCCCTTACCTCTTAGCAAGAGAACATTGACCACCTCCTGGTGAACCTGAGGATGGAAGGCCTCCACGTGAAGGAGAATTTCAACATTCGCTGGGTCGCCCAGGCGGGATTTGTGGAAAATATCAACAGCATCCTCAAAGAGTACAAGCAGAGCAGAGGACTGCTGGTAAGGGCAACCGCTTCCTGCTCCGACCCCTCCCGTCGTCGCAGCAGTGAAAGCACGTCCTGTCTCTAATGTCCCAATTTCTTATTTCACGTTATTTTTCAGTTTGACCCATTTGTCCAGGTCTAACCACCTACATGTGTATTATATTAACGCTGTCAACTGGATATTAAACTTTGTAAACTTAACATCGGTAACGACAGCTGTGCTTGACACACGTCGAACGTGACGGGAGGCTGGAGACGGATTGTCACGGGGTTGTCTGTACAAGGAGAAAAGCGCGGTGCCTCGTATATCAGCCCTGGATATACGAGTGGGAGAGGGTGGGGGGAGGGCGGAGAAGTCTGATTCTTTTTTTCATTGATTTTTAGAGAGTAGAAGGGAGGGAGGGAGGGGAGAGCCAGGGATCGAACCTGCAACCAAGGTACGTGCCCTAGACCTGGAATCGAACCCGAGACCCTCCGGTCTGCTGGCCGACGCTCCAGCCACTGAGCTAAACCCACCAGGGCTTACTCTCTCTCTCTTTTTTTTTTTTAAAAGGAAAGTGTAAGTAAAGGCCAAGTTCAGTCCAGAAACAGTATTCATGAGGCGATAAATGAAGCACTATCTACACCGGAGCAGAGCTCCGCCCGTTTCTTTGTGGTCTTGACAGGAGTGACACGGTCACGTGGGGCTGGTGGCGTGTCCTGCTCTAGCGCTTTCCGTTGCGGGTGCTCCTAAGCTCAGGCCTAGTGTCCCACTCCCCACGCCCAGGCCGTGCCCACTGTAGGCAGAGGAAGGGATGGGGAGGTCGCCTCGCAGGACCCGCAGCTCAGAGGCCCACCCGAGACCACAGCACCCCGGCAGCTACCGGCCGGGGGGGTCGCGAGGAGCTCACCCATGACCTCTCCTCTCCCAGCCCATTAAGATCTGCATCCTCGGTCCTCCTGCCGTGGGGAAGTCCAGCATCGCCACGGTCCTGACCAAGTACTACAAGCTCCATCACGTTAAGATGAAGGACGTCATTTCCGAAGCCATCGCGAAGCTGGTATGACTCCCCCCTGCTCCCCGGGGAGTTCTTCTGTCTTGAAAATGCTTTTCTTAGTCGGGTCCTAAAGAAGCCACTGATTTTACATGACGTCCTGCAGAGGGATTTGTCACATTTGTTGGATTTTATTGTCGGCCCCACTTATGAAAACACCAAATCCCACGGGGCTCTTCTCTGTGAGGTGGAAACATCTTTTTCTCGGGTTGCCCTTGAATTTAGTCTGTCTCCAGCTGCTGCTCAAAGTATATCTCCTGTTCTCTGTTGACTGGGACCTTTTTAGGTTTTTTTGCTTTTTTTGTTATTTTTTTTTACTATGTCTTTATTGACTTCAGAGAGAGAAAGGGAGAGGGAGAGAGAGAAACATCAAGGATGAGAGTCATTGATCGGCTGCCTCCCGCAGGCCCCCTGCTGGGGATCAGAGCCCGAGACCAGGGCATGTGCCCCGACCGGGAATCAAACCCCGATCTCCTAGATCCTAGGTCTATGCTCAACTCTTGAGGCCGCCCGGCAGGGCAGTTTTTGTGTTTTTTTTAACTTATTATTATTTTTTTAAAACGTATCTTTATTGATTTCAGACAGAGGAAAGGAGGGGGAGAGAGAGAGAGAGAAACATCAGTGAGGAGAGAGTCACTGATGGGCTGCCTCCCGCAGGCCCCCGACTGGGGATCGAGCCCACAGCCCGGGCCTGTGCCCCGACTGGGAATCGAACCTGGAACCGTGATCTCCTGGATCCCAGGTGGAAGCTCCACCGCTGAGCCACGCCGGGCGGGCGTTTAACTTAATATTCTTGATGTGCGTTTCTCAGGGACTTATCAGACGGTTTATGTATTAAATGCTTTTTAAAAGACAGACTTTATTTTCTTAGAGCAGTTTTAGGCTCAGAGCAACACTGAGAGGAAGGTTCAGAGACTTCCCCACGCCTCGCCCCTGCGTGGCAGGCGGCTAGCGGGCAGCGGGCCAGTGCAGGGCACCGGCCCACTGGGGGACCCCTGTGCGCAGGAGGCCCTGGTGGCGCCCAAGTTCGGCGGGGAAGAAGACGACGGCGAGGAAGAGGAGGACGACGAGACCTCGGAGGACGCGCAGGAGCTGCTGGACGGCATCAAGGAGAGCATGGAGCAGAACGCAGGTAACGCCGCCCCCCGCGGGGCCTGGCCTCTGCCTTTCCTTTCCTGCTCCAGGTAAACAGCACAACATTTTTATTTTTTAATCTATTTTATTTTTCTGACTTGGTCTGTGAGTCTTTCCGTCCCATCCCCCCCCCCCCCCGTTACAAAAGTTTATTTGCTATTATAAGTTAAGTACAAAAATTATAACCACCACCAAGAAATTTCACTTAGGATCTCCCCTCCCAGGGAAAAAAAAAGTCACTATTAATATTTCGGCGATGGAGCATAAGACGGGAAAGAGCGTGGCCGGTGCGGCTCAGCCGCCCAGGGCACACGCCTGGGGTGCAGGCTTGGTCCCCGCCAGGCACACGCAGGAGGCAGCACATTGATGCTCATTCGCACATCCGTGTTCCTCTCTCTCTCCCTCTCCCTTCCTCTCTTGCTAAAAATCAATAAAAAGATTTTTTTTTTTTTTTTAAAAAAAAGGGTGGGAAAGAACGACCTAAGTTTTAAAAATCAAATGTGTAGTCATAAATATTTTATAAGCATCAAAAATCATTAATTAAAAGGCAAAAGACAAACCAGGAAAAAATGCTTGCTGCCAGTATGACAGTTAATACCCTTAATATATAAAATACTCAGGCAAACCAATAAAATCATTAAATCCTTAATAGAAAAAAATTGATGAATAACACAGACCCGTAATTGATGCAGGAAGAAATATACCAGATCCGTGGGAAAATATCCCTACTCGTGGTTGGACACAAGAAACATCCAAACCAAAAACGTAGAGAATTTTTATAAGAATTTGAGCCAAACTGACGACATATGCCTGGGAGCAAAATCTCAAATGCTCTGAAGAATAAATAACAGGGCGGCCTCGGTTAGGATTAAGATTAAGGACAATTACAGAGGTGGGAGGAAGCGAGGCGGAGACTCGGTCTCGGGATAGTGAACCAGATTATGTGCTGGCTCTCGTGACAGTTAACACCCCTCGGGGAGCATTACTTCAGGCGGTTCAGCCGGGTGCCCAAGAACAAACGCGCAGCGCTGGCCTAAGACCTGTCGCTGAGAAGTTCTGTTCCTGGGGCCTGACTGCCCGCCACGGCCCGCGGCTCCCCACCACGGCCCGCCCAGTTAGGGATTTATGATCAGGTCACCCCGCAGGTTACTTCCGTAGAACCCCTTTCATGCATCCCCACACCCCCTTGGTAGTTTTAACCAGTTATCTGAGCAAACTCATCAAGTCAAGTGTTATTATCAACTCAAAATCTGGACCCATCTCCTCCCCACCCGGGGTGGAATTCGAGGCTGGTCCCCCTGCAGCCCCGAGCTAATAAGTGAGTAGCCCCTTGTTTGTTGGTGCTTTAAGAAGGCCATTCGGACGTCACGCGCTGGCCTTCTGCCCAGAGGGAAACCGTCGTCAGCGGTTCTGAGGAAAACCATCTCACTTTTATACTTAGCTGAGTTCCTCTGCTCTCCTAGGTTCTTCTGGCTGCTCTAATAATTAAATCTACATGAGGCAGACTAGCGAGGAAATAACCAAGTTTAATGACACACCTCTGCGTGGGGCCCCACATGCGTGGGAGGGTCAGAGACCACGCTGCGTGAGAGGCTGAGACAGGCGGGGAAGGAGGGGTCGTCACGTTCTGAGCCAGGGCGAGGTGCAGCCGTTTGTCTTGCCACACAGGTTAAAAAAATCATTTCTGGTGATAACTCTTGTTATGGGCAAGGCCCCTAGTTTAAATTCTTTAAGGGAGAGGTAAAAGGTTCTCGTAAACCCAAAGGGTCTCAGTTGCCTTCAGTTCAAAATAACTCACAGGTAAAGTGACACATTTTGGGGAAGCATGTTCTGAACCCCTACATCTTTAATTATTGTTCCAGTTTTTTACATTTTTATTTAATTTTTTTTTAAATTTACCTACTGATTTGAGAGAGAGAGAGGAAGGGAGAGAGAGTGACAAACATCAGTTTGCTGTTCCACTTACGTATGCAGTCGTTGGTCGATTCATGCATGTGCCCTGACTAGAGATCGAACCCACAGCCTTGGGATATCCGGATAATGCTCTAGCCAACTGAGCGACCCGGCCAGGGCCACTGTGCCTGTTTTAGAGCAAACGTCTCCCTCCTCGGCCTCCCCAAGCAATTGTGGTGGCGGCCGAGGCTCGAGAGGGACCTGTCAAGGGGGCCAAGGTCAGAAATGCGATGCAGACTGGAAGAGACAGGGAACAGGGCGGGGCCCCAGTCTCCTCTGCAGCTTTAAAGAGAACGGTGCCCTTGAGGCTCAGATCAAGCTTGATTTCTATTCAAATTCAGCAAACGTTTATTGAGCAGCTACTAATAAATCGTGTGCTAGCAGCATACACGGATACTCTCTCAATTCACACGGCGGAAGTGTTTACCATTGTATATAAGGTTTTAGGGGTATAATATCAAACCAGGATTGCCCAGCTGGCGCGGCTCAGCAGTCAAGCATCGGCCTGGGGATCCAGGCGATGGAGGTTCGATTCCCGGTCAGGGCACGTGCCTGGGTTTTGGGCCCGATCCCCAGTAAGGGGCGTGCAGGAGGCAGCCGATCAGTGACTCCCTTATCACTGGTGTTTCTATCTCTCCCTCTCCCTTCCTGTCTCTGAAATCAATAAAAACATATTTTTAAAAAACAGGATTGAGGAACCCCTGCCGCTCAGCAGGGGCAGTGAATGTCTCCACTGGCTCCCGCTCCGCTGTGCCGGGGGAAGCGCCCTGGGCTCTGCCCTTTCTCGGAGCCCAGCCCATCGGGTCCTGCCCCTTGCTGTGCGCTGGACTCCACGGGCCCTGTCTGAAACCCCAAACCGCACGTTTTCCCCTTCGATGGAAAAATAAGGGACTGTTTACACGGTCATTTTTCAGGTGACCGTAGGATGGGACCCCCTACGTGGAACGTGGCTCCGCAATGATATTTTTCTTTCTTTTGACTAGGTCGCCTGGAAGATCAGTATGTCATTCGATTTGTGAAAGAAAAGCTAAAATCTATGCCTTGCAGGAATCAAGGCTACATTTTGGATGGATTCCCAAAGACCTACGACCAAGCCAAGGACCTGTTCAGCAGTGAGTCCGGCGCCCGCTGCCCTGACCGCGCGCAGCTCTGCTCTGCTGGTGGCGACCGTCTCATTTTCTGAGCCCGGCGTGCTAATGATACAGTAAACGCAACAGTGTATATTTGTTTCCTTAGAGGACGAGGAGGAAGAGGAGGAGGAAGTCAAAGGCAAGATGTTTCCCTTCGACAAAGTAACCATCCCTGGTAAGTGCAAAGCATCCCTCCGAGGTCAGGCCTAAGGCGCGCCGCCTGGTAGCTTCCTCCTTTGTGCCAGAGCGATCTTTCTGATGCGAATAAAGTGGCCTTTATTGTTTGCCTCTTGGAGAAAAACAAGTGAAATGATACACTTAAAATCAAGTTTCCAAGCTAGGGGATGCACTGGGGGTGAACCTCGGGGACGTTAAGGCCCTTGGAGAATGTTTATTCCTGCTGCTCCCTCCTGGAAACAAAGCGAAACGCAGCCGGTCTGCCGATGCCCCGACCTCCGAGCCTGCGGGGCGGGCGAGGCCACCAGGGACCCAGGGACAGGGGCGCTGCCACCCCGCCCCGACCTGTTTCAGGGGCCAGCGAGGCCGTCGCCGTTCCAGGAGACACTGGGGATCGGGCGCTGAGCGGGGCAGGGAAAGCCCTCCGGCCTGCTGTGGCTCCGCAGCAGGTTCCTCCCGTCACGTATTTGCACGGAGGTTTCGCAACGTGCTCCTGAAAGAGCGGCATAAACAACTTAAGCCAGGAAAAGGGAGCTGCTGAGTAGCTAGCAGGCATCTCTTCTGACCTTGCCGTGAACTTTAAAAGTTTCTCTCTCTCTCCCTCTCCTTTTTTTTAAATCAGTTTGCCTGAGGTGTGATCACAGGAGGTAATCTCTGCCCATATGGCATTTACAAGCTATTTCCAACAACTTAGTACAAGGTTGTGTCGCAGAGGGGAGAACTCCCCCCCACACACCCTTCTTGAGCTCTTAGGGCTGGACTCGTGATAAAATAATTGATAGAGGAGAAAAGCCACTTAATACATGCGCACAAGAGAATCATAATAAGATGCTCAGGTCATAAAACGAGAGTCAAGGGAACGATCGAACCAGGTACCTTTTAAATACTTTTTAGACAAACAATCAAGCGATGAGAAGGTGGCAGAAGAAAGACCGTGCTTGTTAAAAAGGAATCTAAGCAAGTCTGGGGCATTCCTCTCCTCAGGAACCTAAGCGGAGTTTGGGCTTGAGTAGTAAACTGATACGGGTTACAGGGCTTGTTTACACACGCTTTCCATCCGGTTGCCTCAGCCTTCAGGAGCAGGGAGGTGCCGGTCACACGGGAGAGTCACCTCCTGCTCTTAGCGGGACAGAGATCTCAGGATTTTCTTCTTGCGTAATTTTTAAAGTAACTTTAGTTCAAAACAATCCATGTGCCACCGTGGGATATCTTGGGGTGGCCTGCCCTGGGCCCCGACGGTTGTAACTCAGAAGGGCCTGCTGTTCACTTGGGTCAAAGTCCCCGGGAAAGTGGGGTCACCTCTGTGACCCTCCCCTCCTCTCGGTCCAGGCACAGCTCACAGCGGTGCTCACAGAAGCGCCGGGACCACCAGCGAGCAGCATCCTCGGGGATGGAGGTTCGTGGCAGGAGCATGAAAGGGATGGGTTGTCTCATATTTCCCACTCATTTATGTATTTGCCTTAGAAAAAAGCTAAAAAGTAAAGTCAATTACACTAAATAACCAGGTCTACCCATTTCATGGGCGTTTATCACCTCCGGGTAGTATTTATTCTTCACAAACCCTGCCATAAATCGTCTTATCACAGAAGCAGAAATGGGTTAAATTCAGCTCAGCTCACCATTTGTCATACCCCAGACACCCCCGGAGATGAGCTCCTTGAACCTTCCCACTATCCTGCAAGGTGGGAATTACTCCCAGGTCTATGGATCCCAGGAGCTGAGGCCCACAGACTGATCCAGGCCCACTTCACTGGGAAAGGGGGGTGAGGGCGGCTTCAGTGCAAACCCAGGCCTCCTCATCTACTGCCTCCAAAAAAGCAGAATTAATGAAAGCCCTTCATAAGATAAAGAAATGG
This sequence comes from Miniopterus natalensis, assembly GCF_054644295.1. NCBI lineage: Eukaryota > Metazoa > Chordata > Mammalia > Chiroptera > Miniopteridae > Miniopterus > Miniopterus natalensis. The sequence continues at coordinate 6,563,366 of NC_142081.1, read as the reverse complement.
AAAGAGGTAAAACGAGGAATGATTCTTTATCATGGTCCCCTGGGCTTTCCTCTCTTTGTTGGACGCAGTCCAAACGCATCTCAGATGTTATCCATTTGGAATGTTTAGTGTGTTTTTTGGTAAATTACTCCCTTTCCGGAAATTACCATTATTTTCTATCTTCCTGAAAGAAATTAGAGAGTGTCTCACTTGTACCCCCAGGATTTTAATGTATGGAGGTGACTGAGTGACACCACAAGAGCCTAATGCCATTGAAAGAAGAATTTGTTACGTTTCCCCAGAGAAGGGGGTGTACAGGGCCACATGTGGAAGCACCAGGTAGAAGCAAGAGGCGGGGGACTGTCTAAAACACAGCCTTTACTGGGGTTTCCGTGGGAAAGTCAGGGCAGGACAGAGTATACAGCTTTTTCAGAAGACTGCACGGTTTGTGTAATTCCAGTGGGCTCTGGTCTCTAGTTGCCTGGTGCCGGGCCCTGGATGGTGTCAGGCAGGGGAGAGGTTGGCCTGGTGTGTGTTACAGAAAGGGGGCGGTGGCCTGCGTATGAGAGGCCGGCTCCCAATTAAGTTGCTAACCATGTTTAGAAATCAGCTAGCCCTGCCTGGGGGGGCAGCCTCCCCCCAGGTTGGTGAGGCCTCCTCTAGATGTCCAAACATCATAAGATACAGAAAATAACATGATTAATACCAGCATCCATGCTGGACTTGCGTGATAACACCTTTGAATCTATGGTATTACATCCAGTCCTGGGGGTAAATCATCGCATTTCTCCTCTGCTGCTGGCCTATATCAAGTTTGATTCCTTTCAGATCTCCTAGTCGAAAGAGACAAGTTTAAAGTTGTACCTACCTGATGAACATGGAAACGTGTTAAAACTTTGATTTTCACATGACTCCAGAGAGCCGAATACAGTGACCTCGTTTTGTACAGTCCTACCAAACAGAAATCTACTTGCTCTCCACAGTTAGCCAACCCAAGGAAAGTAGACGTTCTGAATAATTATCTCAAGATACTGCAAAATCCTGAAGTTTTCCCTGAATCATAAAAGATAAAGAACTTTTAAAAATATGCCATCGCCAGGCCGGTGTAGCTCAGTGGTTGAGCATCGACCTATGATCCAGGAGATCACGGTTTGCTTCTCAGTCAGGGCACAGGCCCCGTTTTCCCGCTCGATCCCCAGCAGGGGGCGTGCAGGAGGCAGCTGATGAATGACTCTCATCCTTGATGTTTCTCTCTCTCTCTTTCCCTTTCTCTCTCTGAAATCAATAAAAATATATTTAAAATAAATATATATACATATATATATATCATCTAATGGGAAATATATTTCATCATATTAAAATTCTTAGAAAATTGGAAGCTAAGCATATCACTCATTATGCACAATATTGATTAACTGGACCCTTCCATCTCCCAGTCACTGGAAAAAAGATACAGTATTATATTTTGAAATTCATAGATTAACAGAATTATTAAATTTTGACCTCGATAACTGATGTCATGGAGCTTCAATAGATTCAATTTCCAGTGAACTTATTGACGTAATTCCTATTTAAGTACTACAGCAGCATCTGGGGTCCAGCTGTGCCCTTTTCTTTTCAAAATATAGCTACTCAGGAAAATCAAATGATCAACGGTGAGCATCTAATCTAATTAAGTTAGGTCAGAATCGCGGTGGTATCAGGCTATGGCTGAGCCCTGTCCTCAGCTTCTTCCCACTGTTCACACACGAAGCGGGCAATGTTCACACAAGTTCCCTGTGCCCCCGGGCGCGCCCTGCCCTGGGCTCTGCGCTTCACCTTTACTTTTCTTGCTCATTCAAGAAAGCATGTTAGACTGTAGTTAAGTAGAGTGACATCATTATGTGCAAACCAATAAAATTTTTGAATAAAAATTAAAACATTCCCAAGCTCCGCCAGGCTCTCACAGGCAGGAGTCCCCGTTTGTATTAATTTGGCAAATCAGCTATTAAAGCATTTCGCTCGTAGCCACCAGTCTCCTTGGGGATTGACTGGGAAGCTGGTAACAGATACCACAGGGTTACTATAGATTTGATATTTATAATTTCTGCTGCTTTTATTAAAAGGAAGGGAGGGAAGGAGGGAGGGAAAGAAAAATAATAGATCCTTCAGTTACCAATTGGTCGGGCCTCAGAGGGTAGTCGGGAAACATCCCTGGTTTGCGTGCGCTTTACCTCCAAGTTGTCAGGCCGCTGCAGCAACGCCAGGTCTCGGCTGCCGCCCAGCTCCTGCTGGTCACGCAACCCGCAGTCACTGGGTTAACTCGGGAGCCTCCCCTTCTCCCCAGAATTCGTCTGTGCGCTGGACGCCTCGGACGAGTTCCTGAAGTGTCGGGTGATGAACCTCCCCGAGAGCGTGGTGGCCGAGACCCACTACAGCCAGGACCGCTTCCTCCGGAGCCTGAGCAACTACCGGGACATCAATACCGAAGACGAGACGGTCTTCAACTATTTTGATGAGCTTGAAATCCACCTGATACATATCGGTAAGAAATGAACTCAAAGATAAGGCGAAGGTGGGGAGCCACCGTGGTGCCAGGACCCCCGGCCCGCCCCAGAGCGAGCCTGTGGCGGGGCTGGGGGAGGACGGAAGGGTTGCGAAGTCGCGGGGTGGACGGGGCACGTCTCCTGGGTTTAAACAAGGCACGTCCCCTGGGGAGCCCCACTTGAGGATTTGGTGGTGGAGCGTTGTTTTCTCAAAATACATGGATATATTATGAAGTGGAATACTGCATTTTTAAAGGGCATTTCAAAGAAGTGTGTTTGCTGCAGGCTGCTTTGGGCCATTTCCCCAGCTTCCTTGGGGACAGTCCCTCCTGGCCTTTAGACTAGCCAGCTGACCCCCATAGCTACTCAGAAAAGCAAATCGCTCTCCACTGTTATTTCTTCGGTTTCCTCTAAACACTTCTCTCGAAACTTAGCTCACAGCGAGCACCCAGGAAACATGCCCTCTCGTCGCCCTCACCATGATACCGTGGGTCCTGGCTCCAAATCTCAGCTGTCGTAGCCGTCCCCACTCCCCTTGGCTTGGTGAACCCCTAAACTTCCTTTCTGGTTGTCTGGGTACTTGACACTTCTTCCTCCTTCGGGGAGAAAGCCCAGCTTGGTGGGAGCTTAGTGGCCAGGCCGAGCGCTTGGGCCGCCCAAGGCCTCTCTTCACCCCCGAGCGCCAGATGGGGCTGCGTTTAGACCCTGGAGTGTGGGAGGCTTGGAGCTAATGTCGCAGGAGAGCCGATGCCCTTCCAGCTCCGCCCGGGTTTTTCTCATCTGTGAAAGCGAATAATCCCTGGCGTGTGGAGTTCTTCCAAATGGTTGAGATAAGAGATAGGGAGTATCTGGCACGTAGAAGGAGTTCAAAAGTGGTAATTTCGTTTTCCCGACCAACACTAAGCCATGAAATGGCCTAAGAAAGAAAAAGATAACACTGCGTGTCAGTCTGCACACTCTTCTCTGTTTCGCAGCCTCGGAAGTGACTGGGCCTTGCCCTCGCCTGACTCTGTCTGTGCATATTGGATATATTTTACACGGTTTGCATGTAAAGCTGAGGATCTGACACCTACCAATATGGGAAGTCCTTTGCCCTATTTAATTAGAGAACTAGGAAAAAATGGTGAGCAAATTTCACAAAAATAATAATTGTCATCTTTTCCGTAAAACCCCGGAAGCTATTTATGGCGAGATGAGCAGGGCCCCAGGAGAAATGCCGAGAGAGACAGAAACGGCGGGAGGAGTGAACGAGGGGCCATCGTGCTCCTGTCTCATTCTGTGCCCCACACGCCTGGCGGCCTCTCCACGCTGACGACCCGGAGATAATAGAAGCAAGGGGGAGAAATGTACCGTCAGGATGGGCGTGGGGGAGGGTGTCCGCCAGGGGTGCAGCCTGGCCTCAGAAGGGTCTGGAATGGCCGGGAAAGGTGCTGGCACCCGCATTCCCGCCCTGCGTCTCTGAACTCCACTTCTCGCTCCTTGGACCAGGGTCTCTCCCTCTCTCCTCTCTGGCTCACGTGGTGGCCTGGGGCAGCCCTGCCACCTGGAGTTTCTGTGCTACACTGGAGCCAAGCCCGGAGCTGGACGTGACTTTCAGTCCTAATTCCACATTCCAAGAAGGGCAGGTCAGAGGCCACACGGCGCCCGCTGGGTCAGGTGCCCATCCCCACCCCCCAGGGTCAGGGCGAAGTATTGCTGGGGGCAGCTCTGTCCTCTGTGAGCCCCTCCTCCAAAAGTGAGCCTCTTCAAAGACAGTTTCAGCCCAGCCGGCGTGGCTCAGCGGTTCAGCATTGACCTGGGATCCAGGGGATCTCGGTTTGATCCCGGTCAGGGCACATGCCCGGGCTTCCGGCTGGACCCCAGAGCAGGAGGCAGCCGATCAGTGACTCCTCACTGATGTTTCTCTCTCTCTCTCCCTCTCCCTCCCTCTCTCTGAAATCAGTAAGGACATTAAAAAAATTTAAAAAACACACAACCAGTTTCAGAGCCCTTTCAAGCACATGAAGGTTGTGTTTTCTAGAGGAATCCAGGGAAAATACATTTAAATGTCGGAGTTCAGGCGAGTTTTTGTCTTTGTTTTTGCGGCCTTTTGGCTGCTTCTACCCACTAACTGATACATTGTCCCTGTTCTTCCCTCTGTGCCTGGAGTCTAGGTCACGGTTACAGGGTATGAACATGGGGCGGGGGAGGGGTTCCCCGGGAGGAAGGTCCGGGGTGCCGGGCAGCATATGCCTTCAGGGCACCTTCCAAGGAAACCCAAGAGAGGGTGCAGAATTTACTATTATTCACTATTTAGGGACTATAGGAGACTCGATACCAAACTGCCTTTCTCTTTTTTTTTTCTTCTTGGTTCTGATATTAACATTAGTCAGATAGTGTGCAGTTTGGACTTTTTCCTATTCGGGTAAGCTAACTGAAACAGTTAATTTTTTAAGTAAATGAAAAACATGTCCCGAAATGACTGACTCACAGAAACACAAAAGAAACCAGGAGGTCTCCCAGTTGGGCCTCCAACAAATGTAGGACTTCCTTCTATGGAAACCCCAACTGAAGTGTTCCAGCCTTTGCTTGAATGCTTCCAGGAATGGGGGACTCGCTCCTTTGAGGAAGTCCATTCCCCCCTCCACCATCCACCCAATTAAACCAACAGTGACTGTCAGAACACATAGACAGGAGCCCAGCCTTCCTCCCTGTTTCCCAGCCCCCATCTGGTATTTGCCAGGGAGACAAGACATTCTGGACCGTGCTGGCAACTCGGAAAGGAACCCCCCGTGTGGAAATTCACGTAACTTAACCGCCACCAGTTTACAGTGATAAAGAATCGTCCCGAACGTGGTCTCAGAGTCCACTGCAGACGGGCCCCGAACCAAGTATGTGCTGATCGCCTCCCTCTCTCCTGGTGTTCAGACGTAGGACGGCTCGAAGACGCTCAGAACAGGCTCGCTATCAAGCAGCTCATCAAGGAGATTGGGGAGCCTCGGAATTACGGCTTAACAGAGGAGGAAAAGGCCGAAGAGGAGCGGAAGGCTGCTGAGGGCCGCCTGGCCAAGGAGGCGATGGAGGAGGCCGAGCGGGAGCACCGGGAGGCCTTGGAGACGGCGGAGAAGATCGCGCGCTGGGAGGAGTGGGTGAGTGTGCGTGTGCGCGTGTGCATGTGTGTGCATGTGCACGTGTGCACGTGTGTGCATGCACCTGTGCAGGGGGGCCCCGCAAAGCCACTTAGGCCTATTGCGCTTCCGATCCTGCTGATAGAGAAATGTCACAGAAATACCCCAAATAAGCTTTGTTTACGAGTTTATTTAGTCATCTGTACCATTTTTAGCATGGCGCCCATAATCCTTTCCTTAGTATAAATAGCTAGCCAACACCAGTAGTAGTATCACACACGTGTGATGTGTACCATTTTGCTGCAGGCCGACCTTGTGATTTCATCGGATTTTCCTCCATTTACCCACCTAACCTGGGTGGTCAGCCCCGTGCCACCCCCCTGCCCAGGTCACGGAGTCTCCGCCGCTCTGCTCCCCACAGCAGCGCTCAGTGCCACACGCCTCTCCACTCACCCGGGTGGGAGTCTCTCCTGACCTACCTGGCTGCGCTCCCCACTGGACTCCCCAGCTCCGCCCCAACCCCCTTGTCTCTTCCAGGCAGCCCCCGCTCCACCGCCACTCTGCTCAAGCTCCTCACGGGCTGACCGTCGCATGAGACGAAAGCCCAAACTCCTCATCGGGCCCCCAAGGGCTGTGGGGACCTGGCTGCTGCTAAGGTTTCCCGGTGCCTCTGAACGTGCGCCACCTGCGTGACCGGCTTCCTCACTGCTTTTTGAGTCTTTGCTAGAAGTCATCTTTCCAACGAGGCCTTTCCTGGACATCAGCCACATTTAAAATTTCAACCCTGGCCCGGCTGGTTAGCTCAGCTGGTTGGAGCGTTGTCACAATGCGCCAACATTGAGGGCTCGATACCTGGTCAGGGCACAAACAAAAATCAGCCGATGAATGCACCGATGAATCAGTATCTCTCTCTCTCTCCTCCTCTGTCTCTAAAATTAGTAAATAAAATAAAGTAGGATTTCAACCCCTGCTCCTCTCCAAAACATGCCATGTCCCCTTTTATACTTTTTAACTTCTCTCTTTCCACTTGAATTCTATCTAATGTATGGAAGGGAGGGGGGAGGGAAGGAGGGAGGATTCCTTATGCACACATCTCCCTGTGCCTGACTGTCCCCTTAGCACACCTTTCTAAGTTTTGCGAAGTCAGACTATGTGCATGTGGTTTCATTTTTGATTCACATTTCTGAGCTATCCCAGGCAAGGGTAAACAAGGTCACAGTTTACGGTGTAGCTCCCTGACCACCTCCCACCCTGCTTTCTCGATTTTGCGCACACATGGCACTCACACACATGCCACTCTGGTAAACAAAAAACCGATCTCATTGTTTGTGTTCATTGTTCTGATCACAAATTTAATGACTTTTCCTGAGTTAGGAATTTACGTTTCTTCTTATGCCGCACATTTTCTCTGCGCATGCCAGAGCTGTGTGTCCTTTGCTTAATATTTCGCAAGAAAACTCCCGATAAGGTAGTACAAGGGAAACAGGAATGGGCCGAGCAAACAGCCTCCCAGGCCGTCCAAATCCGGCTCCACTCTCTTCGTAGGTCCGTGGCCTTGCGCATGTTACTGTGTGTCCCAGCTTGTCCAAGTGTGAAACAAGGATGGTTACAGCACCTACTGCACAGAGTCGTGGCAGGGACTAAGGAGTTAATATGTGTAAAAACATGCAGGCAGTCCTGGCACATAGTGTGCACTCCAGTCAGGTCTTAGCGTTTGATAATATGTTGCAAATAGTCTTTCTCAGTTCATCCTTTATCTTCTAACATCACTTATGGTGTTTCTTCTGGTCATAAAAATATTTATGTTTACATGTGGTCAAATCCATCAGTCTTTTCCCATTTTGATTTCTGGGTTTGCTATCTTGCTGGGAAAGACCTTTTTAATTAAAAAAAAATCAATTAGAACTCTTTATCTTGCAAATGACAGAAAAGTACATTTAAAATGGATTAGAAAAAAAATTGATTCACGTAGCAGAAAAGGCCAGGGGTAGGGCTGGCTTCAGGCGAGGCTTGATATAGGTGCTCAGATGATGTCACCAAGGACCTGGGATCCCTCTCTCTGCTCCACCTTCTTTGTTGGTGTCATTCTCGGGCTCTTCCTGATGTGTCCATGGACAGGAGGTGGGCTGGACTGATGGGCTCAGGTTCCACCCAACCCACTAGCCTGAGAAGGAAGATTTCTCAAAGGAAATATGGATTTTTCCCAAGGGAGGGTGGCTGTATGCTGACCAAGGAATAACACGTCCACCAAACCAGTACCTTCTAGACCGTCTGTTAGCACTTCTATGAGCCTTTCCTTTCCCCTTCCCTCTCTTTCCCTTCCCTCCTCCCTTCCCTCCTTCCCTCCCTCCCTCCTTCCTTCCTTCCTTCCTTCCTTCCTTCCTTCCTTCCTTCCTTCCTTCCTTCCTTCCTCCCTCCCTCCCTCCCTCCCTCCCTCCCTCCTCCTTCCCTCCCTCCCTCCTCCTTCCCTCCCTCCCTCCTCCTTCCCTCCCTCCCTCCTCCTTCCCTTCCTCCCTTCCTCCCTTCCTCCCTCCCTCCCTTTCATGACTAGCCCATTGTTATAACACCATTTATATCTATTCCCTGCTGGTTGGAAATGCCATCTTTATAATAACGTGGTGAACATTTAAAGCACGATGTAGTTCTAATGCATTGTGGGGTGAGTTGTGTGAGTGTTCTCCCTTTTCTGACTATTTACCCCACCCCTAAATGTCCTATGTGTAGAATAAACGACTAGAGGAAGTGAAAAAAGAAGAAAGAGAATTACTAGAGGCTCAGTCTGCCCCCCTGAGGAACTACCTGATGACCTATGTCATGCCAACGCTCATGCAGGGCCTCAATGAGTGCTGCAAGGTCAGGCCAGAGGATCCTGTTGATTTTCTGGTAAGAGGTTTAGGATGTATTTTAAGTATCAATTTGAAAATAAAATATACCTGAATCTATACGGGAAGCCAGTTGACACAGAGAAATTGTGTGTCTGGTATTTGGGAAATAGCCTCTAATACCTTCACAGTTTATAAGATTAAACCAAATTTTTATTGAATGTATTGGGGTAACAATACCCCAATTAGTAAAATTATACAGGCTTCAGGTGTACAGTTCTACAATACATCCTCCGTATACTGTATTGTGTTCACCACCCGTTCCTCTCCTTCATCACGGTTTATCCCCTTTGCGCTCAACTGCCCATCCCGTTCCCTCTGGCAGCCACCACACGGCTGTCTGCTTGGATGAGTTTGTTTTCTTAATCCATTCACCTTTTTCACCCAGCCCCTAACCCCCTCCCTTCTAACAGCTCTGTTTCCTTTATCTATGAGTCTGTTTCTATTTTGTTTACTTTGTTCATTAGATTCCACATATAAGTTAAATCATACGGCATTTGTCTTTCTCTGACTGGCTTATATCACTTAGCATAAGATTTTTATTTTATTACTCATTTGAAAGTAAAAGATTTACATACTTTTACTTTTAAATGGTAGACATTAAAAGTACACATGCATGACTCATAAATATCTTGTAATGCCTTCTAATTGCTGACTTGTCTTTCTTCTTTCACTTACAGGCAGAGTATCTCTTCAAGAACAATCCTGTGACACAGTGAACTGGAAGGACCTCGTGCCATAACCCGTCACAGAGCCAGAGATGACTTTGATGTAATTTCAAAAATGGCTTTGAAATCTGCTTTCCCAGTTTTTGGAAAATTTTTTTCCCCCTGCATGCAAATATTTCATTAAGTAAAATCATTATAAAAAGCTACATGGCAACTTCATCAAAACTGTATTTGAAAGGTAAATTTGATAAGGTATCTGCAACAAATATTTACTATTTCATTCTTAGTCTAAGTAGTCTGCATACTGATGTTTCTAGTAATTTATAGTATGGGGAAAATCAGACTATATATTATTTGAACATGTAGGCTAATGAATTTACACCATTAGTTATGGCCCAAATACCAGTGGTATTAGAAACAGAAATAATTTAGGATGATTTATGCTTTGCTGAGTCACAGTTAGATGTGATTTGTTTCCACAAGGCTGCTTTTCTAGGTTCAGGGTGAGTGGTCCAACCAATGAGTCAGAGAGCCTTAGGAACTTCTTGGTAGAAAAACTCATGTAACAGAAGGAATACTTCTAGTATTTGCGATATTAGAAAGTTGCCGAATATTTTTAACAAACTATAATATAGGCATAAGTGATCAATCCCTATGGTCTCACCCAGCTCTAAATGTCCTCTAAGGCCCAGAAATACACAGAATGAGAAATACGTTTAGGTTTAATGGTGTATCTATTTCACCCCTTTAAATAATGTAATCTGAATATAACCACTATTTATTGTGGTAAAATACATACAACGTAAAATGTGTCATAACCATGTAAAGTGTACAGTTCAGAGGCACAAAGTCCATTCAGTGTTGCTCACTCACCACCATCTGGCTCCAGAACTTTTCATCCCCCAATGGAAACCATGTACCCATTAAGCAGTCACTCCCTTTCATCCCCTCCCCCCAGCTCTGAGCAACCACTGATCCGTCTCTGTGGGTTTCTTTATTCTGGATATTGTATTTAAACAGAATCATACATGTGGCCCTTTGTGTCTGGCTTCTTTTACTTTGCATGTTTTCAAAGGTTTATCCATCTCATAGCACGTATCAGCACTTCATTCCTTTCTATGGCTGAATATTCCCTTAGACCACATCTGGTTTAACCGTTCACTTGTTGACGGACATTTTAGTTGTTTCTGCCTTTGAAAGTTGTGAATACAGCTATGAACACCTGTGTACAAGTTCTTGTTTGAACACTGTCAATTCTTCTGGGTAGATACCTAGGAGTAGAATTGCTGTCATATGGTAACTGCATTTAACTTACTGAGGAACTGCCAAGTTGTTTTCCACAGTTGGCCTCATCATTTTTCGTTCCCAGCAACGCGAGGGTTCTAATTCTCCTGCACTTGCTATTTTGTGTGCGTGTTTTTAATGGTAATGAAGTATCACTTTGTGACTAAACATCTTTGCATGTGCTTGCTGGCCACTTGTGCATCATCTTTGGAGAAATGTAAATTCAAGTTCCTGGCTCACCTTTTATCTGGGTTGTTGCACTTTTGTTATTGAGTTGTAAGCGTTCTTTATATATTCTGGATATAAGACTCTTATCAGATAAATGATACACAAATATTTTCTCCCATTTTATGGTTTATCTTTTCACTTTTTTTTAAAAGTGGTTTTTTAAAATTTTAAATTACTTTTAAAAATGTTTTTACTGATGCTAGAGAGGAAGGGAGGCGGAGAGAAACATGGATCAGCTGCCTCCTGAACACCCCCTACTGTGAAATTTTAGTTGTATTAGATTGCAGTGACTGGATGTATATTTAAGTCCCTTTCAGTTTATAATCTCTATCTCCAGCTCTGACTTTTCTCTTCAGCTCCTGAAGCATGTTTTCAATAGCCTGATAGACATTTCTGAAGGTCTCACACGCACTGCAAAATCAACCCACATCAAACTGCTCTCACGATCTCATCCACTCACTGAGTTATTTCCCTGTTTCTTATTTCATTTACTGGTAGCTCCACTGTTACCCTCCCTAGACCCTTTGTAATCATTTTTGTCTTCTTCCACTCCATTACCTCCCACAACCAGGATTAACTATATCACCCCAAATCTCTCTCAACGTGGTCCCTTCTTCATTTCTTTCTTTTTTTAAAAAAATATATCTTTATTGATTTCAGAGAGAGGAAAGGAGAGGAAGAGAGAGAGAGAAACATCAATGATGAGAGTGTCATTTATCGAGCCCAAGACCCCAGCATTTGCCCTGACCGGGAATTGAACCCCGATCACCTGAATCCTAGGTTGATGCTCAACCACTGAGCCACACCTGGCCAGGCATCATTTCAAGCTTCATCTTCTCTTACCTGAACCATGGCAAGATCCACCTCATCTACCCTCCAACTTGGAAATCTCTCCCAGTTCAAATTAATTCCCTACCCTTTGTGTGATCTTTAAAAACATAAATGTAATCTCATTCTGTTTTAAAACTTACAATGGCTTCCCCATTTACAAAAAGACAAAATCCAAATCTCGCAGAACAGTCTTAGGTCTCAACTCAAAGTTGACCTCCCCATAATTCTAACACCTAGTTTATTTTATTCATGGTTCTTAACCACAACCTGGAATGCTCACCTCTCTGATTATGGGTTTATTATCTGCCCCCAACCCCTAGAACTCAAGGTCTAAGTGGATCAGAGATATTTTTCATAGTGGGAAGTAACTCCAACTTAGCACCTTTCCCCTTTTGTTTTTATTTTTCCTTCCACTTGATATGCTCTTGTCTAGTAATCAAATATTAAATTTCCTATCAAGATCTCTCTTCCTTCCCTTTTTTTTTGAAAAGCTGTTCCCTCTACCTGATATGCTCTTCTCCTCTTGACCACGTACTGTAAACCTTAACTTTTCTACCAGGACATTAACAAAGTCGCCTCCTATGTAAAATCCACCTTGACTCCATCCGCAAATACAGTCCCTCTGAACTGTCTTCAGCAAGCAACTCGGCCCCCAGCACGTTCCATGCGAAACCCACCCTCGGCGGTCGTGCTGCGCGGCTGCCCGTCCACGGCAGGCTGGGGCCCCGCGGGCTGAGCCCGTCCCTCCTCTGGGCCGGGCGGCCCTGAGCTCCCGAGGCTCCTGTTCTCCGATTCGGGAAGGACATCGCCACTGCCCATCTTCACGAGCACGGATTTTACTGACGTCTCTGGATCTCAGGCTTTCAAGCTTTCAAGGGCAGGCCTGCGCTGGGTCCTTAGGCAAAGCCGCCCCGACGACAGGAGGGCAGGAAACGCGCAGAAGAGCCGAGGCTCAAACGCGAGTCTGTCCCCGCCCAGCAGAAACGACGGCCGCAGAGACCACTGAGAAATTTCCAGGCGGCCACACTGAGACAGAGAACAGGTGAAGTTAATTTCTGTGATGTTCTAACGCCCCCCCCCCCCCAATACATAACTTGGTCAACGAGGCCGTTTACATTCTGGTTCCCGCCAAGGCCTCCGAAGCCCGCGCGCCGGCCACGTGCGCAGAGCAGCCATGGCCGCGAGCCCGCCGGGGACGCAGGGCTGGAGCCTGAGCCCTGGGCTGCCGGGCCCACTGCAGGCTCCCGGGGAAGGGAAATCCTTTGTCAAATTTCCGTTGTGTATTTAAAGAATTTAAAACGTTAACTTGACCGTCGGTACAGGATTGCTCCCTGCCCCTCCCGCCCACCGACCCGGTGACACTTTATAACGCGCTCGAACTCCAAGGCCCTGGGCGCCTGAGGCGAGCCCGGCTCGGGCGCGGCTTCTCGAGCTTTTGCTGGGGGTCGGGTGCTCCCAGGTGCCACCCAGGGAGAGCAGGGCTGGGACCACGGCCTGGGGGAAGCTCCGGCCGGGGTGTCGGCGCAGGTCCACCGGCGACAGCAGCAGCCCCGGCTCACACCCCGCGGTGCCGCCGCCCGAGCGCCGCGTCGCCCCTCAGCTCCGTCACGGCTCGCGGCTGAAATGACCTCGTGTTCCAGAACCCGCGGCCGCCGTCCGACGCTGCGAATCCACTCGCTCCACAAGCACTTCCCGAGGGCCCACGCGCGCGCACGAGCGGGCGCACCCGCCGAGAAGAGCCGCCCGGGGGGAGCGCCGCCGAGGGGCAGGTGGGTCCCCGCCGGCACGGCCGGCACTTTCGGCGGGAACGAGCTCCGTCCTCGCTGCGCAGGGCAGCGTGAAGAGGCTGGGTGACGCGTTACGACCCCGAGGCGCCGGCCCACGTGGCCGCGCGTGGGGGCCTCCGTCCCGTCCAAGCGCCCGCACAGGCGCCGTTCGAGGGGAGGCGCGGCCGCCGCGACGTGAGGCGACGAGAACCGCGGGATCTCACAATGCGCCGGAAGCGGCTCTTGAGGTTCCCGGGGCCTCCCCGAGCCCTTCCTGGCGCCGCCGGGGCCGCCCGCGTCATCCCCGTGGGCGACGGGAGCGTCTCCACTCGACTGACGACCCGCCACCCGGAACCGCCTTCACCGCTCCCATCTGACGCACCGCATCCCTCGCGAACGCGAGTCGGGATCCGGGCGGAAATTGCTCCACCGTCGGCCGCCTCTCGAACCACCCTTCTTCCCGTGAGGCTTCGCGGCGAGGGGAGGCCACTGCGCAGGCGCGCGCACAGCGTGCGTGGCGGCGTCAGCGGTTCTAGAACGTTGCTGTGGTAGCGCTCGGGCGCCATGTTAGGACGAAGGGGAAGGAGGAGAAGCGCTTAAAGCGGCGGGAGCGGGTGCGGGAGTGGGGTTGGACCCAGGGCTGCGGCAGGCCCCCCCCTCCCTCCCGCCTCAGTGGATCATGCCCAGGGCGGCAGCGGCGGCGGTTGCGGGGGGGAAGTGACTGGGCGGTGCCGGCGCAGGAGACGATGCCGTTGTAAGTAAATTCGTGTTCTGTTTCCTTTCGCACGCCGGCGGGGCCTCGGGGGCGTCGGGGGCGGAGGCCGGGGTGGCGCGCGAGCCGGGCCCTGGCCCCGCGGGGAGGCCGGCGGCACCGGGGCTCTTCCTGTTTCCTCACCCGCCCGCTGCCGCACTTCCCTTGTGCCTGGCTCCCACTTCCCCCACCCCTTCCTGGCCGCCGCGGCCGTCGGGCCGGGGGCCTTCCCCTTCCGGAAGAGCCGGGGCCGCCGCTCTCCCTGCTGCTGCCGCCGCCGCTCCGCTCGGGCCGCGGACCCAAAACAAAGCCCCGGACGGCGCCCGGCGGCGGGGAAGGGAGGCCCTGCTCCTCGCGGGGTCTGCGCACGCGGGGCTCGGGCTCGCCCTTCGCGCCGCCCGGAGCACGTACCGCTCCCGTGGCCGGCCCGCCTCCGCCGCGTCCCCTTCTCCGCGTGCCCGAGGTGCCCAACTCGTGCTCCAGTGTCAGCCCGCTTCCGCGGCGGAGGTCGCTCGGGCTCCAGTTAGAAGCCCCGGAGCCCCTCCGCCCCCCGTCCGCCGCCGGGGAAGGGGCACCTGCAGGTGCTCTCGGAGACGCGTCGGGGGCCGCGTCGCTCGCGCCGTTCTGCTCGGACGCGCCCGCGGGGCCGCTGCCCGCCTCGCCCCCGCCCCTTACGGACGGCGTGGTTCCTCTGGTGGTGCACCTCCAGCCGGCCCCCTCTGCCTTCTAATCGCACTAGGCCTGCAGGTGATACTCCCCCCCCCCTCCCTTGTAGAGGGTTTTAGAAAGTTTTCCCTTTCTCATTGAAAGAATGAGATGTGGTCTTAGAAGTCCTTGTTGGGATAGAAAAATTACAGCTTATTTCCTCCGTATACACAGCAGTGCTGAGGCCTAAATAGTGAGACTGCATTTCTTTCCGTTAGGAGGATTTCAGAGTAAGCGAGCCCCTTTGAGACAGAGTGTGTGTGTGTGTAGCCCCAAAACGATGTATGTCATTGACACTCGAAGCTTTTCTTAAATGCAAAATAATGGTTTCTAGTCGTCTACTGTAGCACATCAGGGTTTCTTTGTGTGTGTTTTTTTTTAAGATTTTAGTTTTACAGTTTTATTTATACAGGGTAGGGCAAAAGTAGGTTTACAGTTGTAAGTACAGGAAAGTTTATTCTCGTATCATTTACTAATTCTTGTGTTATTTTCCATACAAACAACTGTAAATCTGCTTTTCTCCCGCCCTGTGTATGAGTGTGCATATGTGTACATGTGCATGTCTCTCTTTGCGCGTGAGGCTCTGACTTGACACAGGCTTTGAGGACATCTGTTGCATTTTTAAAAGGGATTTCACCCTCCTTTTTTCCCACCCACTCCTGTCGTTAAATATACAGACCTAAGATCTTAGAATCTGGGAGATCCTTGTTAATCGATTCATTCATCCTTTCACGGAGCTGTAAAAACAGGCAACAGAAGAACCCAGTCTAAGCAAGACTTTTGTGGCCTTTTTCAGTTCAGCAACAATTAAAATAAACCTAAATGTTTGGAATGATGCCATGTGACCTCTTTGTATTAGCTCATGTTTTATTGCTGCTTTTGAAAGGGGCTTCTCCTTCTGATAATCATGTTAGTATTAAAAATTGATCAGTGATAGGAAATGTATGCCTTAAAAGGCTTCAATGAGGAAATAACTCAAGAAATAATTTGTCTTTCTAGATAGTGAAAGTCTTTTTTTCCAGACTTTCTCTGAGGAGGGAGGTATACATTTCCTTTGAAGACCTAAGTGCTTCAAATTCTTTGACAGTAGTTCAAATGTATAAAATGGAAGACAGAGTCAAGACAGCACATTTACACAGGGATATTGCCTTTCCAGTGTTTTTTGAAATGTGAACAGTATGGCCAGTTTTTCATTAGCTGTCCCTCTCATTTTTAACCCTAAGTATGCAAGAAAAGGCCACAGCCTGCCTGGTTAGGTAGGCCTTTTCCCTCATTAATTTGCTTTGTTTTTCATGTTCTGGTGTCAACTGTCTTTAATTTTGTTTCTTTGATGTTTTGAATTGTGATTTCCAGGCTATATTAGATTTCACTGTCACTTTAATTTTTGGTATGTCTGTCCTATCAGATTTGGGTGGGTGGGTGGGTGGGTAGGGTTGAGGCATAGACTACTGGTGAGTTGTTAGAATGGACCAAATGAAAATTGATTGTTGAAGTTCAAGTCATTACAAAACACTGAACATGTCCCGTATTTTGTCTAAAAATCATGTATAATTGCATATATGATTTTGAAAGGCTCGTATGATTGAAGAGCCATGGTGATGAAAGCTTCCAACACCTTTTATAGTAATGAGATTCGTTAATAGAATTTCTCACATTTTGGAACTGTCCTGTGTATTGTAGAGTGTTTAACCGCATCCCTGACACTCCCTACCTGCTAGATTTCAGAAGCTCCATCTTCCCATCTCCCTAGTAGTGAGAACCAAAAAAGACTCTAGATGTTGCCATAAGTACTCTGGGGCAAAATCCTTTTGTTGAGAACCACTGCATTAATACAGAGTATAATGCCCTTATGGAAACTGTATTCTGATTTCATTATTTGCATCAGCTCAGTTTCTGGCTATCACACTTAAAAGACTTCAAGGAGAGTAATCAGTATCAGCAACCTAGCATTCATGCCACATTCTTAGGCTATTGTGAAAGTTACTGGAAGCTACATTCAGCAAGACTTGGGGGAGACAATAGCTTTTCTCCCAAGTATTTGTGGGGCTGTCACAAAAAAAGGATTGGAGTAATTTCATGCAGTCACTGGTGGAACTGGGACATGGTTGATACTAACATTGTGTGTAGCAGTGTTTCTCAGAGTGTGATCTATGGAAGCCTGGGGGGTGGCAGTTCCTGAGATCCTTTCAAGGAGTAAGTAAAATCCGAACTATTTCCACAACAATACTGAGATACGTTTTTATACTCTGTTGAAGCACCAGTGTTGCAAAAGCAATGACGGCTAATACTGCTCATGGCTTAGAAAGCATCAAGGCAGAGGCATCATATTGTACTAGTAGTCACTATTACTTCACTGCACACAACAGTTTTTAAAAAGTCTTTGATGAAGCAGTAATTTTAATTTTATCCAATCTTGACCCTGGAGTTTGTCTTTTAAATATGCTTTGATAAAATGGAAAATACACATAAAGCTATATCTAAAATGTAGAATGGCTGTTTTGAGAAGAACACATGTATGAGTATTTGATTTGTGAGCTAAACTAGTGCTTTTCTCATGGAGTTCTATTTTTACCTGAAAGAAGTGATGAACTTGACTATTTAACATCTGCTTGAAAATGAAGTGAGCCTGTCTCTTTAAGGAAAATAACACAGTATTTGTGGCCAGTAATAAAATTTGAGCTTTCAAGCAAAAATTAGAAATTTGGAAAGCTTGTTTCTGACATTGTGGGCTTGATAGCTTCCCAACAATTTAATGTTTCTAATTTGATTGGTGGCAGTATTAATCAGTATAGTTTTTTAGATACTATATAATAATGTCTCAACATTTGGAAAATATGTGTAATTCAGTCAACCGACATTTTCCAAATCACCAATCGTGGTGTAATAAAATCATACGTGGGTAAAAGGTATATTCAAAGTGCATGATAGACCAATGGATTTTAATGCAACAGAGTACAAAGGGTTTGTTGATCCAGTTTCCTCTTTCATACTATAATCTTAGTGAAATTACCAGTTGTGGAGTTTTGGTGTGGTATCAAAGAAGAATATCCACAATTATTTGAAAAGATTAATAAAATACTCTTCCAGTTATAATGGTATGCCAGGTTTTCTTCATATGTGTCTACAAAAATAGCTTAGTGAGAGGGATTGAATGTAGAGGCAAATATGGGAATCCAGCTGTCTTTGATTAAGCCAGAATTCAAGAGATTTGCAAAAATGTAAAACAGTGCCATGCTTCTAACTAAATTTTTGTTTTGGTAAACAGTTACTTTTTTAAAAAGTTATTTATATTAACTTGTAGTGGGTTTCTTGTTACTTAAATGAATAAACATTAAAGAAATTTCCCAGCTATAATTTCCAATGCAGTAAATACTGGCAGACATAATCCATATAAACAAAAGCTCTTTGGGGTCCTCAGTAAATTTTGAGTTATAAAAGCATCCTAAGACCAGAAAGTTTGAGAACTGTTGCTGTATAAGTAACAGCTGACAACTGCCCCAGGCTGCTATTTCCAGTGGTGGTATCAGTGCAGCAGCTCTGGTAGGTTTTGTTCTTTGTTTTTTGTGGGTGTGGGTTTTTGTTGTTGTTGTTGTTTGGCATAGTCTGGAGGAAAAGACATGATTTAAAGAAATTTTTGTTGTCAGTGAAATTGCATTAGATAATCATTGGAGGGTATAACTTCTAAGTGAGAGATTTTGATTCTCAGATTTTAGGATTTAGAGATTTTATAATGAATTGTTTGCTGCTTAATGCGTGTTGGTTGTGCTTTTGAAATGTGATATTTTACCTTGTGCATGTTTTCAGTTCACACTTTTTCATGGATAAGTTGGGGGGGGTATTCGAATTGAGTAAACGTGGGAGCCTATTCAGTTCTATTCCCCTATGACTCCCTCCTTCTGGCTCGATAACATAATTTTTTAAAGGTTTGTTTGATTCATTAGAGCATTCCATTCCTTGGTAACTAAGCCACCTTCAAGTTAACATTACAATTAAGTTTCACCTTCACTTGCATCTAGGAAAGTTTATCAAAGCTACTTTCGGGTAAAATGAGACCATTTGGATTCTTAGCTATTTCTCATTTTTTTGGTGGGGTGGGAGGCATGTTTTTTATTCTGTATGTTTATTGTTTGAATATTCAGCACCTTTTAAGTAATTGCACGATCTCAGTTTACAATTAGCAAGATAACAGCATTGGAGGAATTATTAGTTCTCCTTAAAGTTGGTTAAATTGAGGCTCAAAGTAGTCACTTGTCCAAAGAATTAAGGGTGCTAAGTTATAGATTGGGCCTTGATTCCAGTCTGGGTTCCGTGTTCCATTCTCATCTAGTACTGTACCTCACCTGTGAACCTGGCTGGGAGCTGTTTGATCAGCTCAGTGGGAGTCTGTTTATATGTCTTAAGTAGAATTAATTTTCATTATCAGGGGTTTTTGTGTGTGTGTAGAACATTTGATTCTTAAAATTTTTATTGGTAACATTTATTATGTACATATAATATAAATGAAGTATAGTATAATATAGAGCCTAAGGTCTTAGTATGTGTTTTAGTGACTTGTTTTATTTATTTAAAGCCGTGTACAAATTTACCAGTTACCCCATTTTGTGACCACTGCCTTCTGTGGAAAGGTGCTTGTCACTTTTTAATCTTTGGGTTGCAGGTCTACGGAATTGTATAGCATTCTCATCTGTGGAAATTTAAAGCTTGAGATAGAAAAAAATTTAAGGCTTTTTTTACAGAGTCTTTACTTTCTCCCTCTTCTGTCACAGAATTGTCTTTCAAATTTATATTTCCTTTATATTTTGTCTAGAAGCCAGCTCCTTGGAATTTATGGTAGTTTTTATAGTTGAAGTTAAATAATATTCCTGTCATTTTGGTCATGAGAAACATCTAAATTGTATTTCCTGGAGTTATTTTGTATAATACTATGTGCATTAATATATTTCTGAGTATTCCTTTCTGATATATTTTTATACTTCTTCAGATTCTCTACTTTATTTACATCTCCTTCAAGTGTTCTTGGCAGATTGATACAGCTGTGATTTGTTTGGTTTTGTACTTCTAGTAGTACAAGATGAGTAAACCGATAATCATGTCAGTATTAAGTATTGGGCACTGATAGGAAAGGTATGTCTTAAAAGGCTTTTTTTAAAAAAAAAAAAATCTTTATTGATTTCAGAGATAGGAAGGGAGAGGGAGAGAGACAAGAGAGAAACATCAATGATGAGAGAGTCATTGGTAGGCTGCCTCCTGCAGGTCCCCAACTGGGGATCCAGCCCACAACCTGGGCTTGTGCCCTCACCAGGAATCAAACCACGATCTCCTGGATCATAGATCTATGCTCAACCCCTGAGGTATGCCAGCCGTGCTTAAAAGGCTTTAATGAGGAAGTAACTTAAATAGTAATTTGTCTGTCTTTCTAAAAATTAAAAGTCCTTTTATATCTGCTTTTCCCAAACTTTATCTTATGAGGGAGGTATACATATCATTTGAAGACCCTCTGGAGAGAGAACAAAGGGGCAATTGGAAGGGCACTTAGGAAGGAAAAATAACCTGGCCATTGTGATAATTGAGTAACAAGTACCCTTTCCCTGCATAATTAACCTTGAATTTCCAAAGTTTGGCCTTGGGATTCATCATAATTTATTCCCCTTCAGCATAAACTATTAGTTCATCTGTGTCTGAACTTCTGCTGCAGCTTTCTAAATATTGGCTGGATGATCCACCTGGAATGCAAATTTAAGGTTATAATTAGGTTCTAAATGTTTTAGTACCACTCACACAACACATGGCAGGCGAATTAGCCATCCTTGGGACAATTTCTTAGTGAACAAATAAATACATTGTCTTGGCAATATGCTTGACTCTAAGCTATTAGTAAAATTAAAATATCTTAAACTTACCGTGAAAGAGATTTGCACTATTTCTGCTAAGAATTAATATTTAATGCACATTCACATCGTTTAGAGGGATCCCTTATTTTCTGTCTAGTGCCCTTTTTTCCTGCTTAATCTGAACGAGCATATTATGTTTAAGGCCTTTAAACAACAATTTATACTGTGGTGAATTGTTACATTAAATAAGTTATTGTGATTTATATGATTGCTTCCAAAGGAGAATATCAGGCTTTCAGTTTTTTGTTTTTAAATCCTCACCAGAGGATATTTTTTCCATTGCTTTTCAGAGAGAGTTGGGGAGGGGGGGTGGGGAAGAAACAAACATCTGTTGGTTGCCTCCCACACTGGCCTGGGGACCGGGGCTGAGCCTGCAACCGAGATACACACCCTTGGCCACAATCGAACCCAGGACCCCTCAGTCCTCTGGCTGACACTCTAACCGCTGAGCCAAACCAGCAAGGCTTTCAGTTTTAACTTGACTGACGAAAACTACAAAGAAATGATGAAGTGTTTTGTGTTGGCTGGTAGCTGCATATTTTGAGGCTGTTGACCCTGTTAATATCATGGGCCACAGCATATACCAGACGCCCAGTGAGGAGGCAGGAATTCATCAAGTAGTATGAGCTTTGTTAAGATTGGGACACAAAGGTATGAAACATTTACTATTTGGGAAAGCACCATTGGTGATTTGTTGTCCTTCTCTATCAGTCATCTGCCTAGACTGCACTTTGCCCCCCTCTCTCCCAGTCGTTTAGTGGGCACACCTCCTTCACTTTTTCCTTCTGTATAGCATTGATTTTTTTGTTTCTGTAATATTTATTGTAAGCTTTTACTTTACACTTAACTGTTGTTTAAGGATCTGAATCCCAGACCAAATTTGAGACTGTCACTGAGAACAGAGGCTGTCTTTGTATTCCTGATTTTAACATTGTCTTTCATACATATTTAGGAGTTCAGTAATTTCAGCCTAAGTATTTATTATACTATTCTTTTTGGCAGAAATAAGTTAAATGAGAAAAAGGTAATTTTAGGAAAATTGGATTGATGAAGTTTGATCACCTTGGATGCCTTGGCAGTTTCTGGATCGATTAATAAAGCATGATGTGCCATCTATTTGCTATTTCTAATCACAGAGCATTGCACTGAAAAGTTCATTTTTAAAATCTTGTTTTATTTTACTACTTTAAAATACATGTTTTGATTAGCGTAAACTGGGGTTTTAGCTAACCCGAAATCTACTTATTGTTTCATATTGTTTGGTTACCCTTCCTGTCAGGAGGTGATTTTAGCCTCCTTACTATCACTAATTTAATTTAATGGTGGATAGTAGAATTAGAAGATTTTCAGCTTTTGTATGACGTTAATGATTGTTTTTTAAGAATGATTTAACAAATTGAAACAAAAATTTGTAAAATAGAAAGTGAAACTTTCTCATTTCTGCTTGTGTTTCTATAAGCACATATAGATATCATACACATAATTTTTAAAGATATAAGACTACATTGTGAAAGATGTATAGAGACACTTGAGCCTCTATACATTGTGGTTATGGGTGTAGCCAGATGCCTGGTACCCTAGTTCAGTGAATTTATGTCAGCCCTTTCACTTTCTCTCTTTCTTCACTGTGAAATGGAGACAGTTAATAGAGTTGTTAGAACAATTGAGGATAATGTAAAATGCTCCATACGTTACCTTGGATATGTTCCAGGAGATAGTAGCTATTATCATAATTACATACTACGGCTTTTTACCTGATAGTGTGGGCACCTATCCATGCAACTTACACGTAATAACCACCTTATTTTAAAAAACAACTTTTATTGCATTTATTGGGGTGGCATCGGTTAATAAAATTACGTAGGTTTCATGTGTACAATTTACAATACATCATCTGTGTATTGTATTGTGTGTTCACCACCCCAAGTCAAATCTCCTTCCATCGCCATTTATTCCCCTACCTCATTCTTTTTATATCACATAGTATTACATTATAAGAATGTACTGTAATTAACCAGTTAAGAGAGGTATTTATTTGCAAATATCAAGCATGCCTCCTCTATAGGAAATAAGCCTGGGATAGACACTGCTAATTTCAAGTTCATTGTTGCTCTGCAGGCTCTGGGGACCAAATCCATATTTGCCCTGTCTTCTAATCCATTGTACCCTACCCCAAGAGTGGCTTGAAATTAGGATTTTTTGTGTAATATTTTATATATTAGAATATGAATTAAATAGGATATGTCTTCTTACTGCAGAGCCTTTAGTTTGAGTCCTGTGTCCTAATATTTCTGTATGATAGCTTGCTAGAGGTGAAGTTGTTAGACATAAACTTTAAAAATTAATATGTGCATTTTTAATTTTGATGAATACTTCCAGATTGCTTTTTAAAATGATGTACCAAGCTCACTCCCATTGTGATGGGTAAGAGTACTCATTTTCTTACACCATTGCCGACATTGGAGGTTTATAATAAGTTTTAAATATTTCTTCCTTTTTATTGAATTTATTGGGTAATACTGGTTAAAAAAATGACACGGGTTTCAAGTGCACAATTCTACAACACATCTGTACACTGTATTGTGTGTTCACCACCCCAAGTCAAGTCTCCATACATCACCATTTATTTCCCCTGTAGAATAAGTGTGTAATTTTTATCAGCTATCCATCAACTTTGTTTTTCTCCAACCTGGCAGAAAATGGTTGTTTTAATTTGCTTCCCTGATTTGCAGTGAAACTTTGTGTATGCGTGTGTGTGTGTGTGTGTTTAGAATATTACTATTTTGGCAGAGGTTGCATGTATTTTCCTCACTTATCATTTGCGTACATTTGTTTATGATATACTTTTGCTATAGAAAAGTTGGAGTATTTTTATTTAGGCAAGTCTGTTTGTGTATGGCTTCTGGGATTTGTGTCCTGCTTAAATGCTTCTGAAAATAGTGTTCATTTCCTCTAACATTTAAAAACATCTATAATTTTTCAGTGTTTTGAAATATATCATGGCATCTGGAATTTAAATTTTATATCTAACCAAAACTATTTGAGTATTTTAAACTTTTTCCACTGACTTGGAGTAGTTATCAGTAATAATATATCCAAAAATTGATCATACTTTGACTGTTTGGATGTATGGCTGTTAAACTGTAGTTCACAAATCATGGGAACCTATACTCTGTGAGTTAGCTTTGTAATTACTGTACCAAAGTAGTTCTTAATATTTCAGAGTATATATATTGGTTAACTTGGATGCCTAAACCTTTTTTGTTTGTTTGTTTTTTATTTTTTGTTAATCCTCACCTGAGGATATTTTTTCCATTGTGGGATTTTGTTTGTTTGTTTTGTGTGTGTGCGTGTGTGTGTTTAGAGAGAGAGTGGAAGGGGGGATGGAAAAGGGGAGAGAGAGCAAAAGAAACATCAATGTGAGAGAGAGACATAGATTGGTTGCCTCCTGCGCTGGGGATCCAACCTGCAACCCACAAACATGCCTTGACTGAGAATCAAACCTGCTACCCTTCAGTGTATGGGCCGACAGTCTAACCATTGAGCAACATCAGCCAGGGCTCGATGCCTAAATTTTTTTTTAAACCAATCAGTTTTTATTTATTTTTTATTTTATTTTTCATTTTTAAAAAATGTATCTTTATTGATTTCAGAGAGAGGAAAGGAGAGGGAGAGAGATAGAAACATCAATGATTAGAGAGTCATTGATCGGCTGCCTCCTGCACGCCCCTCACTGGGGGTCGAGCCGCAACGCAGGCATGTGCTCTGACCAGGAATCGAACCCCGATTGCCTGGATCCTAAGTCAACGTTCAACCACTGAGCCACACCCAGCCGGGCTGGATGCCTAAATTTTTGAAACAAATATCTAGCTGCAATAAGGAGTCTACTTATGCTAATTGTACAAAAATGTTGCTATTCTAAGTACCTAAATATCCTAATTAGAGTCAGGTCTTGGACAGCCTATAACGGGGAAAGGATGGAGCTTTCTTTGAGTATTGGTTTAAAATCTTTCTTGTTTGGAAAACTCTTTAGTGTCACAAATGTGTCATAGCTTTAAAGTTCCTAGTTTGCCATCTAACTTAGAGAAGAGATATAATAAATTCTAAAATAAATCTATAGAGATACAGCTTACTAAGAATGATATAACTAGTGGCGGAAGCGAAACCAGAGTGATATAACTGATAGAAGAAAATAGGCCTGCTTTTTTTTCTCTTACTACTTTATGAGATTGCCGCAGGGTTGGGACTTTGTAGACTGAGTTTTGAATGCCATTACCAGAAGTCATGGAGGTTTGTTAGGAAGCTGTGTTTTAGGAAGATATGCTTGGTGGCAGTATGGATATGGACTGGCATGGCAAAGCACTAGAAGGATGGAGTGGGACCAAAATGCCAAGCATCAGAACTGGAATAGTTGGAATGGAATTGTTACATAGAATGTTGTTAAAATAATTTTTTAAAAAGTTAAAAGGAAATATGGGCATGTGTCCTGTGTGAACTTGTTTAAATACAGTAAAGAAAATATCCTGTGTTCTAAATGTTCTAAGGGAGAGAAGGATTCTGAAAACACTGAGCCCTCTTCCATCAAAATGTTAGTGTGGAAACTAATATAGACATCAACATCTGTTTTTCAAATTAGAGTGAACAAACTTGGTGTGAATTTAGAAATTCGAGTCTATATCCTACTATTCTGGTAATACAGTTGAAGTAGACAGGCTTTCCAACCATTGTTTTTTGTATGGCAGTGAAAAAGAAAAAAATGGGAAAGATAAGTGAGGAATTTTAATCCCATAGAGAATGGGTACTCGTGTTGTTGATGATCAAAACTCAACTGGTAATGAACCCCTTCAAAAGGGAAATGAGTGCATATTACTTATAAAAACAACAGACTATCCAGTAGAGGTTTATTGCTTGAAATTTAGAAAACATGAATTCAGTTTACACTTGACTTGAAAGCTCTCCTTGCTTGAACCAGTTCTGTCTAGAATGAACTTTATACTTGTTTTCATTTTTGGCTTTGATCAAATTAAAATTATTTATAAAACTATTCATAACCCTGGGATAGTAATGAGGGGCTGTAGTTTACTTGGAGAATCTCATGAACCAGTGAACAACAAGAGAATGTAATTAGGATATGTGGTAAGTGTACTTTTTTACATTTAATACCTAATTTCTCTGAAATCTTAGAGTATGGTGTAAAGAAGGATTATGAAATGACTGGTTTTGAGGGCCATCCTTTTTTAAAAAAAAATATGTCTTTATTGATTTCAGAGAAAGGATAGGAGAGAGAGAGATTGAGAGAGAGAGAGACAGAGACAGAGACAGAAACATCAGTGATGAGAGAGAGTCATCAATTGCCTCTGCACGCCCCGACTGGGGATCTGGGAATCTGGGAATCGAATCCACAACCCAGGCATATGCCCTGACCAGGAATCGAACTGTGATCTCCTGGATCCTAGGCTGATGATGCTCAACCGCTGGGCCACACCCGGCTGGGCGAAGGCCACCTTTTTGATTTCAGTTTTACAGAACCTGGTAACTCTTTGTTGGTTAATGAAAATGTGTATAAACCAAGACATTATGAATGCCCTTAAACTTAAGTTAATTTTGTATATTTTAATCCTAGGAGATGTTACATAAATTTGAAAAGCAGAGCATTAATTTAAGATAGTCTTCAGTAGTGGTTGGTGCTCATGTGGATCCCCAGCTCTGTGAATTAACATCATAACCTTGTAAAAGCTATGCAATTTAGATTAAAGGAGTAGGAGGACGTGATCTGACATGAATTAACTGCTGCAAGAGATAATAAATCTGATATTTACTTAGTAAATGTTACTGTAAAATCTATGTTAAAATTGAGACAATTGCTGACTAGATCAGGAAACATTGATTAGATGATACACAGCCCACGGCCTAATTAGCAACAAGCAGTATGGGTTTCCTGGCGTTCTTAGGTCTTTGTTGATTTTCAGAAGACAAAATACAAATCAGAGGCCAATAGTCACAGTATCAACTAGAACCCAGTGGATAGGTAGTAAATGTATTATGGGGACTTATTTGCCTAGGGTTCTTGGATTTGGCCTGTTACTGCTTAAGTAGGTTATTGTACTTTAATTTTAAAAAGAAATGTGTATTTAGAACTTAAAAGTGTATATGTGTGTAAAACAAACACTTTATCTGCTAAGGAGTATAATTGGGAGAAATAACTGATCCAGATGTTAGGTTCTTCCCTTAGCCCCTACCTGGTTTTGTGTTATTCAACTTGTTAGTTTTTAAATAATAGTTGTACTACTAATCTTTAGAGTCCTTGTCCATTCAGATACAAAGTTAATTATTAAAACGGGGTGGGTAAAATAATGAGAATTGTTTTTACCCAAAAATAATTGAGTCAAATTAATTTATTAAGCATTTAAAGCATGCTATATTAAAATCCTGTTGTAAAAATCTGCATTTCTTCTAAAATGGAAAAACTTTTAGGTTAGCATCATTGTTGAAGTGTGAATACAGTTCTTCCGCCCCAAGTTATGTTTATGTTATATGTCCTGTTCATCACTGAGTTTTATTCATTGTGAGCCAGATGTTAGTTCCACTTGGGGAGTCTCCTGTATTGTTAAATAGTGCTTTTGTAGCATGTTTGGCATTGCTTCAGAAATAACTGTATAACAGTGTAATACCCGAGGACATGCTGAGAGAAGGGGGAGAGAGAGAGATCTGTTTTTATTTGTTACTTTCTGCACACCAGCAGGCAAATCTTACCCTCAACTCTTTGGTGCACAGGATGCAACCAACTGTGCCACTGCGGCTGGGCTTTACTTTTTTTTTTTTTTTTTTTAAGTCTTTATTGATTTCAGACAGAGGAAAGGAGAGGGAGAGAGAGAGACAGAAACATCAATGATGAGAGAGTCATTGATCGGCTGCCTCCTGTCGCCCCCAACTGGGGATCCAGCCAGCAGCCTCAGCATGTGCCCTGACTGGGAATCGTACCCCGATCGCCTGGATCCTAGGTCGACGCTCAACCGCCCGGCCGGGCTTGACTCCTTTTTAAGAAGTAGAATTTCTCAGTTTACTTCTAGTCTAGATTTACTTTTTTTTTTTTTTTTTTTTTTAGCAGTGTATTTGATACGGATTCTTACAGTTTTAGATATTTAGGTAGTGACAAAGTGAAACTCCTTGGAGTAAGAGGAGAAATACTGTTTTCATTTGTTCACTTTTGGTTACTTTTATTTTAAGGCAAGTAAACTGTAAGGCAAGTAAAGTCTTTTGAAAGTAAAGTGTGTTGGGGTATGGCAGGGATCCAACTATGTTTAGAAATGCATCTTACTAAAGCATTTTTCTAGTCATGCCAATTTGGTTCAAATTGTAGAAATTTTTTGGCAGTAATTTTATCCAATTTCATTTGTAGTCCAGTTACAACGCAGGGATCACAGCAAACACAACCGCCACAGAAGCACTATGGCATTACCTCTCCTATCAGCTTAGCATCCCCCAAGGAGACTGACTGCCTGCTTACACAGAAACTAATTGAGACTCTGAAGCCCTATGGGGTTTTTGAAGAGGAAGAGGAACTGCAGCGCAGGTAAATATCCAAAAATTTGTAATTTCTTAACATAAAGTAATTTTGAGGCATTCTCAATTCTGAAAGTCATAGTTATTCTTCCAAGTATGTGTTTCAGACAAGAGTGATATTTAGAGACAACTTTTTCTACAGAGCTCCATTCCCTTAATTTTGATTTTTGAGACTTTGGTTATTATAGTATAGAATTGTCAGGAGGAAGGGGAATGCCTTCACATAGCTAACTGCATACTTCCTTTCTGATAACTTAAAACTGTTCAAAATTTAGAACGCCACCTATTGAAAACTTCTGCATTTTAATCAGTAATGATTCGGAATAACAAACAACTTAATTGATATTTGCTCTATTAACAGGATTTTAATTTTGGGAAAATTAAATAATCTGGTAAAAGAGTGGATACGAGAAATCAGTGAAAGCAAGGTAAGGTAACTCCTTTGTATATGAAATAATTTGCCAGCTAAGCATAGCAGTTGTCTTATGTAACCTGTTCTTGCTTGAGTAGATTTAGTTTTGATAACAGAATTTATATTTTGTTTCTAGTTATTTTGAAAGCAGGAGAAGCAACTGAATTCAGTAATTTTTTTTCATTTAAATTTTATTTTTTATAAGTATTTTTTGATTGCAACATTTCAAAACTAAAAACTGACTTCCTTATATACTTTCTGAAATAGTAGATATTTCTCTGGGAAGGTGCTTTAAAAATGTGTGTTAAATATTTGAGTGTCTTGTT
This sequence comes from Miniopterus natalensis, assembly GCF_054644295.1. Lineage (NCBI taxonomy): Eukaryota > Metazoa > Chordata > Mammalia > Chiroptera > Miniopteridae > Miniopterus > Miniopterus natalensis. Next base: position 6,534,448 of record NC_142081.1, on the reverse strand, counting down.
ACTTTTTAAGTAATCCTACAACAATGAGCATTTTTTAGGTTTGCAGGTATTAGATTCTCAAACTGAATATTTTGACATTTCCTGAGTTTCTAATACTTAATTATGAAAGATCATACACACAGCTGATGAATCCATCACTGGGCTCCTGGTAAAGGGAATGTATTCTTAGAATTGTGTGTAGAATTCATTTGACCCACTTGAAAAAAGATGATTTTAAATGCTTTTCTTTCTCCTATTTCTGGTGTTTCTATTGTAAGAAACCATCAGCAAGTTTAGTTCTGTTCAGAATCATCCCACCAAAGTCTTGGAAATCTAAAAAACTAAACCATTATGGAACAGTATTGGCCTCAAAGTCAGTCTCTTTGATGTGGTAAAATTATACTCTAATGTATTATGGAGTATTTGGTATAATCACTGAATATAATATAGTCTTTTAAGCAATGATTTATGCAGCATCTTTGTCATGAGTAAAATCTCATTGCTCTAGTGTAATCACATAATCTCGACCACAGTCGTCTTTAAAGCACTTTTCAGAAATGTGGCAAAATTCTAAATAGTAAAGGTCCTTCACCAAAGAGCACTCAAAAGTTGAATGTTGCTTGCATTTCAAATTAGGCTGATCTGTGAAGGCGTGGTATTTTGTAGGGCCTATAAGTTTGTTTACCCTCTATATAAATTTGCACTGAAGTCTTTAAAAAAAAAAATACTGTCATTTGAAATAATTTTCTTTGTGCTCTACTGGGAAAATAACCATTTTCTGTTTGTTTCAACAGAATCTTCCACAATCTGTAATTGAAAATGTTGGAGGAAAAATTTTTACTTTTGGATCTTACAGGTTAGGAGTACACACAAAAGGTAAATATTGTTTTAATTATTTTGAGAAGGAATACTGTTTTTAGTTCTTGAAATTATAATATATCCATCTCATGTGCTTGTGGTATATCATAAAGCTTAAATTTGCATTCAAGAGAATACTTCAGGGAGACTTAAATTGGTGAGGAGAAAGAAATAAACGATGCCTTCTATACCTGCACTGTCCCATGCAGTATTAAGTAAAATTTAAAATTCAGTTCCTCAGTAGAAGTAGCCACATTTTAAATGTTGAATAGCCACGTGTGGATAGTGGCTACTGTACTGGAAAGTGCAGATATAGAACATTTTCCCCATCAGAGGGCTCTTTTGAACAGTGCTGCTCTCTATGCCATTTCTTGTACTTGAAGAATATCAGTCTGGAAGTCAGAACAAATACGAATTAAGGCTTTTAAAAACACCTATGGATTTTCTTTCCCCATACTTTTATTACAGTTGTAAAATACAGTTAAGCAAGAAATCAAAAAAAAAAGTTTATCTGCAGCCATTCAATTGACAATCACTGTCAATATTTTCTTATTGACACTAGTAGTATTTTCCTCTGTGCAGATAAATACACAATAAAAATGTTATGGCAGAGAACACTTATTAACCTTTAAAAGACGGCATTTAAAAGACAGCATCATACAAACTCCATATATTTTCCAGGATCAACTGTACAACTAACAGTTTCTTTCCTTTTGCCTGTAAAAAAGAACGTATATGCTTAGGTTTCTGAGTATTTAACCTTTAAAAGACAGCATTTAAATTCCGTCAGCATTTAAATTCGGCCAGCAGGACCCACTCCTTGCCGGGAACTAAAGTTCCCTTTCATTGGATAAAGGTTAAGCCTTTTCTTTTTGCTAAGCCTGGAGCTAATATGTTTTTGGTCTTCATTATCTTATTTATTCCTCAGTACTCTCATTCTCATGTAATACATACAAGTCTGAGACTTAAAGAAGCAATAAAACGTGAAGTTTCACCCAGCCACTTCAGCAGAACTAGGATTCTTCTTGGGCATTCTTATGCTGTACTTTTCAACCGTTAACCACTGGCCTCTATGTTAAAAGTTATCTGCCAATGTTATATGTGTGTGCTCTGTTCTGGTATCCTTCCTTCTCCCCATTTCCCACTACTTTTTTCCAGTTGTGTACTGTGTGCTCTTCGGCTTCATGAATATGCTAAATAACAGCCTTCATGGTAGTGCCTCAGCTGTTGAGTCTTTTAGGAAAATGACTGTGTTGACCTAATTCCACATTTATCTCTCCCTATTATGATCCCAATTACTGATTTTAATCATCTTTTTTTGTTCTCCCTATGTACTCAGTGCTGGCCTGCTATCAAACACTAAGTTAATAACAGTCCTTACCCTGGTCTGCCTCATTGAATTCTTACCAATAATCCTTCTCTATGTTTATCCTATACGTCCCATTTAGGGGATAGGCAGGAGCCTATAAGCACCAGTCACGTAATGTATAGAAGAAAACTGTTTCTTTGTTTCACTAATGGACATGTGTATGACTAATGACATCAAGATGCTGGGCCTGTTCTTAAATAATTCTTTCTTTTCACCATAAAAGTCCTATCTTAGTCACCTTTCTTTGCCTCCCAGTTCACTTGGGCCACTGCAGCTAGAGGATGCCGCAGGAAAAACGTGTCCCATTAATTAGAATCATATTATTCCTTTACTGACTGGTAATTTTCTTTAAGGGGCAGGGTACATTTTTAGAGGTTTACTAGTATAATGTTAACAGATTCTCAACGTCAAATACTGCCACGACAAGATGCAAAATAATTTTCTCGTAATAGTAATTAATGGCTGACAGGCTTAATCTTTTCTAGGTGCCGATATTGATGCGTTGTGTGTTGCACCAAGACATGTTGATCGAAGTGACTTTTTCACCTCATTCTATGATAAGTTGAAATTACAGGAAGAAGTAAAAGATTTAAGAGTGCGTAAATGTTCGGGGTGAAAGGGGAGGAGTTACAAAAATTAATTTAGTCACTTGAGTGAATTTTATGGTATTGACATCATTTGCTGAACTCTTAAAATTTTCGAAACTCTTTTAAGTGCCTACCATGTATACTTGCATTTTATTCTTTACAATAAGCCTAAAATCATAAATCTGTAATTTTATGTACAAAGTAGGAAATAAGGCAAACAATATATTGTGCATTTTGGCCATGATAAGATATCTGAGTGGTAGAAATCAAGGATTTGAACTTAGGCTTATCTGATTCAAGAATTCAGTGTGTTAAAGCTAGTTGCTGACAACCTGGTCTGTGTCAGACATTATGCTAAATTATTTCAAAACAATTTCAAGTATCACATTCATTTAAAAGTACTAAAATTAGTGTAGGTCTGATATGTGATTTGCAAGACTTTGAACTTGTTTGATTTTCTTACAGGCTGTTGAAGAGGCATTTGTGCCAGTTATCAAACTGTGTTTTGATGGGATAGAGGTAAGGTGTAGTTCAGATAGTTTTTGCTATGTGTAATTTTGATTGATGTAGGTTAAAAACTTGACTTATTTTAAAGCTTTATAATTGGTGAATTGGTGTGATATTAATAGGAATTCAGGGTTTTTGTTGTTAATCCTCACCTGAGAACATTTTTTCCATTGATTTTACGGGGGGGGGGGGAGAAAGGGGAGGGGGAAGAGAAAGGGAAAGAGAAACATCGATGTGAGAGAGACACATCTATTGGTTGACTCCCACATGCACCCTGACCAGGGCTGGGGATCGAACCTGCAACCCAAGTACATGCCCTTTACTAGGAATTGAACCCGTGACCCTTTTGTGAGCAGGCTGATGCTCTAACCACAAGCCACACCAGCCAGGGCTTAAAGGTTTTGTTTTTGTTTTTTAATAGAATTGCCTGCTTGTGCTTTGTAGAATACCATTTTTAGTCTTTAAAAGAGTGTAGTGAGAAGTAATGAAACCGATAATGAAATGCTGCTACAAAACCGTTTACTTGGTAGTTTTTCCATATCTAGGTTTTGTATACGTCCAGTCTCATTAAGACAATACAATATATTTTTGCAAATAGAACTTGCCTTAATTTCATTTAAATTAAATATTTGCCCTGGCCAGTATGGCTCAGTTGGTTGAGTGTCGTCCCATGGTCCCATACACCCAGAGGTTTCTGGTTTAACTCCCAGTCAGGGCACAAACCTAAGTTTCCAGCTTGATCCCCAGCAGGTGGTGGTGAAAAGGCGGCCAACTGATTTTTCTCTCTCCGTCTCCCTTCATCTCTCTAAAAATCAATAACATATTTTTAAAAAATTAAATATTTAAGAAATTGAGTGAAAATTATGACCTGGTATTATGAATGCTGAACTACTTTTTGATAGGGGAGATATATCAGCTCAAATTCTTGAGATGCTGTGCTCCCCCCGCTTCCAGCGTGTCCTGAGAGTAATTGAAACAAAGCTGACAGTGAAGCAACTTTAGTTATTATGTTACTTCTCCCGTACATAACGGGGCTGAAAAGTCACTGATAGTAATATAGTGCAGATTATAAAATTTTGGAAACTTGAAGAATAATACCTCATTGTTTTGCAAAAAGAGGCGGTTTTGATCATTGCTGCGTAAGATGCCCAACTCAATCTATGAAAAGTCAAATGACTAACCTTAATAAGTAGACATAAAATGTGAAGTTCAGTAAAGAATTGTCAAGTTGAGGTAGTTTTGATTTACTCTTAATGTTTAAATGAATATAAACCTTCTGTACTGTAAGGTGATGCCCTGTTTCCCAAAAAGAACATTACCAACAAAGGGGAGACTTTTTTGTATGGGAGACTCAATTCAGTTGTGTACACTTTTCAGGATGGAGGTGAAAGTCAGATGGTTACTTGAACTATTTAATGTGTTTCCTATTTATTCATTATGTATAAAATATTATTTTAGGGAATGTTTTTCCATTTCAACATTTGCAAAATAACTTTATTAAATGTCAGTGTCATCACTGAAATGCTTTCTGAGTTAATATTTTTGTGAGCCTGTAATCTTTATTTCTGTCTAAATTGGGGCTTTGGAATCTGTTTTATTGGAAAACTTACGCTGCACCACAAGTACTATTTGTCTATGTACAGTTTTTTCTATCCCGTATAGGTACATGTGAATGATTTTTCACAATAAGCTCTTAAAATACTTGTATTTGAAGTGATCTTATAAAAGGCTTGTTTTGAGCAGCATCCAAAGTTCTGGAAGCATGAAATCATACCCTCAGGAAATAATGAACAAATCTGTGCTAAGTTTCTTTGCATGCCAACCTTTTTTTGAAAAAGAAACAAAATGTCACTTGTATTCTAGAAGCCTTCAAAATTAGCATTTGTTTTTGTTTTCTTAGTCAAACTAAGTTGGAGAAACATACTATAATAGTATAGATATGTAAGTTCTTAAATATAAGGTGGTACTTTTTTACTAAAAGGTGTATTTGGGCTAAATATAAAGAAATAGCCTTATATTTGTGTACCTTTTAGTGCTTAATCGTTTTATAGTTCATGGAGATGGAGAACTAAACAGTTAATTTTAAGAAAACCAGTATATGAATTTAGCAAACTTAGTAAATCCAGTAGATGCATTTAGTAAACTCAGTAAATCAAACTTAGTGTGATTAAAATGACAGGTAGGTATTTATGCAAGTTTTGTTTCATATTACCATGTTTTAACATCTGATCAAAATACTGGTGGTGTGAATTAACACTGTTTGGACTTTTGGAGGCATTGTCATATTCATAATTGATGAGAAGATCCTGGCTTTAAGGAGCACTAAGTGTTTTTTTTAAAGAAATAACTTAGTTTGACAGATACAGAATGTTGAGTTTTGTTTTTGTTTTAGATTGATATTTTATTTGCAAGATTAGCACTGCAGACTATTCCAGAAGACTTGGACTTACGAGATGACAGTCTGCTTAAAAATTTAGATATAAGATGCATAAGAAGTCTTAACGGTATGTGAAAGCCTACTTCCTTTTGCATAGCAGTTTTTGTCAAATATGAAATAGTTTAAAGTCAGGTTTTATAATGAAGCCTTTTATAGGGACATTGTTTATCCATAGTTATTCAGGTTGAATGTACCTCATTTGTTAGACTGTAGAAGGTATTTGGTAATTTATTGTACTCATCTTTCACTTTTTACTTTCTATTTCTTGGGACATTTAAAGACTGTCTGACATTGGTACTCTATTGCTATTGATTTGGGTTTTACTATGTAACCCTAATTAATTTTGACCCTGAAGTCCTTTGTAATGTTTTCAACTGTTGTGTTTAAAAGATTGCTTTTGAACACTTTGTATTAGCATTGCTTTTTGCCATGCTCTTGAAGAACAATCATTGGCAATTTAAGTCGATCAAACCTTCCTCAGATATGGACTGGAAGAAGTTTCAATTATGGTCTGAAAGTTTGAGATGAGGCAGATTACAGTTCAGATTCTTTGGTCGAGGGTAGTGCTTATGATAGGAGATCAAAGTTTTAGAGTTTTTAATTTGCCTTTTTATTGAATTAACATTACTGATTCTGCCAATAAAGTTTTTAAGTTTGACATTAATCTCAGAAAATTTAAAAGAAATATTATCATTAAATTTTTGATGATTTAATGTTCTGTTTTTTCACTCCCATTAATCAGGTTGCAGGGTAACCGATGAAATTTTACACCTAGTACCAAACATTGACAACTTCAGGTTAACTCTGAGAGCTATCAAACTGTGGGCCAAACGTGAGTTCAGAATTTGTTGGCTAGCTTATTAAAACTATTTAAACTTTTGTTCAACACTAACTTTTCTTTTTGCTTTTCCCTTATCAACAGGCCACAACATCTATTCCAATATATTAGGTTTCCTCGGTGGTGTTTCCTGGGCTATGCTAGTAGCAAGAACTTGCCAGCTTTATCCAAATGCAATAGCATCAACTCTTGTACATAAATTTTTCTTGGTATTTTCTAAATGGTATGTGTTTAGATTATATTAAAATAAAATTGATTGTAGACACTGAAGTTTAGTCTTATTTCTATGACATTTCTGCAGTTTGTTTCAGATTCAAATTTTAGTTCATGATGTAGCCATTTAGGTAGTCTTGGGGGGAAGATCATGTTGTATATAAAATGGCAAACTTAATTCCATTCCTTTTCCCTAGCTTTCCCAGGATAGTAAGGCAGTTGCTCTTTGTACCTCTTGCGTAAACTTACCCTGTAAATAAATTGAATTTTAATGTCTGTAAAGTTTAGTGAGTTGATAGGCTCAGATATCAGCTACTTAGGATAAACTTATGTATACCACCTTTTACTCTTCGAATTCTTCTAAATCTAGAGTCCCGTAGTTTCTTGTGATTGTTTTTTGCTTTCAGTTGCCCATTTAAAATATTAAGATGCAAACGTATATAAAAAGCTTTTAAGAATAACTAAGTGCTTGAAAAAAGGCAATTAATTGACCATCACTTTGAGATTAGTCAATAACCCTGGAGAGATTTTTTTTTCCACTCCCCCATTTCAGCATGTTCACATTTCTTTTAAGAAAAGATAAAAGGTTATTGCCATTTTGTATTAGTTGTTTTGGCCCAAAAGCTTAGGGTTTTTGGTTTTAATAAAATTGATTTTAGAGATTTGTCTTCGCTCCCTGTTCCTGCCAACTCCTATACCTCCTCCCTCTAGAAAAAAAAGTCTTTTCTAGTTATTTAATAGAAGTCGAGTTTTTTTGATACAGTTGATAATGTAGAGCTGTGCCACACTTTTTTAAAAAAAAAAAAAGTCCTTGTTGATTTCAGAGAGAGGAAGGGAGAGGGGGAGAGAGAGCGAGCGAGAAACATCGATTGGCTGCCTCCTGCAGGCCCCTACTGGGGATCGAGCCTAAAACCCAGGCACATGCCCTGACCGGGAATCAAACCGTGACTTCCTGGTTCATGGGTAGACACTCAGTCTCTGAGCAGCACTGGCCGGGCTGTACCACACTTTTTAAGACATCCTCTGTTCTTTATGGATTTGATAGTACTTAATTATATATAATCAAGTTTGATGAGGATGGCTAAGGAATGTCAGAATTTTTCTTAATGCTACACATACATAGCAAATACTGTTTTAAAGGTGTTAACCTTGACATTAAGGATGAGAAATGTTTTCCAGTTTTTAATCTATTCCATAAGGGACTGGAGTTGCTGACACATAGGCTGCATCTTGAAAATAATGTGTTCACATCACAAAGTTTTATCACACATACTCATAACCTTTAAGTCATGAGGTAGAGAAAAAGTTTTCTAATCCTTTTTTATAATTATTCATACTTTGCCTATAATGAGTTAAGTTTTTCATTCTTTGTTATCTTTGGAATGAGCTAGTATAAAGACAGGATTTTTGTCTTTCAAGAGGGATTTATCCTGTTCTGGGTTGAGGTAAACATATCAGATGTCCTGGGGTAGTACTTTTTAATTTAAATAGTGCTTTATCAGTTCTTTGAGGGGCAGATACGATGTGTGGCTTGAGTCTGAGAAAGCTACCAAGTGGTTTAAGTTAATTTCATAGAGCAAAAGTGTTTCAAGTAGTTTAACATCAACAGGAATAAAAGATTATATATACCAAGAGGGCAAAATGAATGAAGAAGGATCACATTCACAATGCTGTATGTTTAACAAAATTCGTTTAGATGGTAATATCCAAGTCTTATCAAGTGCTACAATCTTTTTAAACAGGGAATGGCCAAATCCAGTGCTATTGAAACAGCCTGAAGAATGCAATCTTAATTTGCCTGTATGGGACCCAAGGGTTAGTGTATTATTTTTTCCCCTACAAATTCACACTGTGCAATAACAAAAGTCATCTGCATAAACTTCAGGGACACTTTCCATCCTTTTACCTATGAGTGGACATGTTCGTATTACCCTTTCTTTTAGATAACCTCAACTATAATTGTCCTCTGATGTGAAAAGCATAATTATGTACCTACCCTGTAAACTATTATTTAATTGTATATAGTTTATAATACCAAGTTCACTAACATTTTAATTTATTTTATATAGAACTACCTTGTAAGTCAAAGTTGTGTGGGCATTTGTGCTTAAAAAAAAAATAATAAAAGGATACTAAAAATCCCTGTATTTTTTATTTGATCTAAGTATTGTTAAAATTGGGTTGTTATAGGAAAACTGTTGCTTAATGTTTACCTGTGACAGATACCTTCTAAGCAATATCACTTTAATTTCTATGATGTAATTATAAAAATTGGTTTGGGTATGTCAGATTACAAAAGGAAGGTTGGACTAAAGAGCTTCCATTCTGCTCCTTGGGAAGTTACGATCTTTACTGCTTACTCAGTTTAGATGTTAACAACATGCACTTTTTAAATAAGTAAAATATTTAGGTTTGAATAAGGCTTTAGAGGTTTATAAATTCTATTTTCCTACATTGTTTTGCTATCTTATTGCAGTATCAAAAATATTGTCAGCTTTAAGTTCTGTTAATTACATCAAGCTATATATCTTCGAGTTTTCCAAACCCCAAGGCATTTTTGGAGGGATGTGAGTTTACAATTTTCTTCATGGAAAATATGCCACTTATCCTTAGTATATGGATTAAGATGAACAGTCATTAAATCATTTCATTATCTCTTAAAATGACACCAACATGGATAATGTAGTTTCACCGTTTGTTAATAAATTAAGCATAATTCTTTATATGTTGAGGGTATATTAAAACATAAGTTTTCATCTTGTTTAAAATTTGTTTTACACAGAATATTGGAGTATGACATTTCTGAAAAGTGTAATTGTGTGTGCATCCCCGTTTCTGTTGTTGGAAAAAGAAAAACTAAACATCAATAGCTGTTTAAGTAGAATCTTTTTTTGCTCAGCAGGCACACTGTTTCTGTAGAGTAAGGTTGCCAAAATAGTCATGCCCAAATGATTGAAACAAACCATTAGTTTAGACCAAATCCTGATTCTACAAAGAATTTCTATAAAAACAATGTTTCCTTACATGGTTTTTCTTTCTCAACTCCAGCTATGAATGAAATAAAATTTAATCATTGGTTCAGTTTAACAAGGGGTAAAAAGTCCAAGTATCTGTTGCATGTGTACTTGAAGAAACTGATTGGCTGTTGTTGTATGTAGGTAAACCCCAGTGATAGGTACCATCTTATGCCTATAATTACACCAGCATACCCACAGCAGAACTCCACGTACAATGTGTCCGTTTCAACACGGATGGTCATGGTTGAGGAGTTTAAGCAAGGTAAGTGGTTATCCTTATGCTCTCCTTTAACACAGAGGGTTTATGTAGCCATTGCAGACCCAGGCAGTGGGTAGACAATTTAAATCGAAGAAAGCAGTCACCAAGGTGGATTCTGGTGTTTTTTATTGATTGATTATAGTATATATTTGTGAATTGATTAGAAAAACTTAGTTTAATTCCTTTTAGGCAATTTATTTTTGATTATATAGGAAGATTAACCAATATTTAAAGCCATATCGTTAGCAGGGCTTTTTGGAGTTGGTTTAGTGCCATACTATTGCCATGTAAAATTTTAAATGATATCGTGACATGAGATGTTTTTACCAGGCTATGTTCTTTGAAAACTTTGAGCAGGATTGGGTTCGAACTGCCCATTATTTTGGAAGAACCTCTAAACTTTTCTGAATCTCAGTAGTACTGTTTGTTTGAAAGTATAGCTATTGCCAGTCTTTGAGGGAAATTACCGGAAAGGATTGCTTGATTTGACTGACACCAGTTTAGGAAGTAGAATTAGTTGTACGACTACCAGCTTCAAACTCAGAGTGTAAAATTCTTTTCTGTAGTCTGAAAAGGCTCCTTATGGGAAGATACTGCTATCCTTTTAGAACCAGCAGGAAGCATGTTTTTAGAAAGACAAGAAGCAAAGCTTTTGGGGAAGATTCCTTGGGTAACTACAGTGCTTCAGTTCTTGCAGAGTTATTCTGTGAACATGGCATTTTAGAGTAATGCTAATTTACCAGACACGGCTCAAAAATTCCTCCAGCTTTTTGAAAAGTGTGTATGTGTGTAAGAATCTTTATGCTCTAAAGTCATAGACTAAAATTGCTTTTTGTTAAAATTATTTTAGGGTTGTAGTGAACGCATGTGGTATGTTTAAGAACTTTAAAACTAGATTGTTAGACCAAACCATGCAAACATTTTAATATGTTTTTAATTTAGGTCTTGCTATCACAGATGAAATTTTGCTGAGTAAGGGAGAGTGGTCCAAGCTTTTTGAAGCTCCAAACTTCTTTCAAAAGTACAAGTATGTATTTTAAGGCATGTCGGACATGTTGCTCTCTTAAATAATGGTTGCATATGTGAAATCTCTTCTTGCTAGATGAATGTAGTTTTGAATTTTCCTTTAACATTTTCTATAGAACTTTCCTGTCACAAAGGGTGCACTATTTTTAGTTAAACCTCTTATTTTTTTTATCCGTCCAAGCAAAGTATAGCCCCTACAGTTTTGCTGCCTTTTGTAACCAAACTCCTACATTTGTAGCAACATCAGTTTGTAGGCATATGTTAGTCCTTACCAAATCTCACAATCTGTGTACCTCGGCAAAGGAGTGAACTCTTAAAATTTGTAGTTAATATTCTCTATTAAAAAACTAAGTATTTTCAGCTATTTCTGGAAACATCATTAAGATTCTCTATAACATAGGCAAAGCTAATAAAGTGTCAATATATAGTCAAATGTTTTCAATAGTTAGAGCATACAATTGGCCTACAGTTTCCCCCTAATGCTAATAAAGCCCCTTCAAATATTTCTACAAATATTTTTTTTGGAATCTAAGGTGGGGTAATAGTTTTTACTAATGGTTTTAATATAATGGTTTAACACCTTAGTACAGGTTAAAAGCCTGATTGTGTTGCTTTTGATGAAAATTGTAAGTTATAATAAATCTTACTTTTAAAAAAATGGACTTGCACTTTTATTTGCCCTGAGCTGAAAACTTGCCAAAGTCCCACTTAAATTTTTTCCTTTAATGCTTGAAACTTTCCTGACCATTTGATCTTGTGGATTGTGTTTTGTAATAATCTAAGCAAGATTGCTTTATGCTATTTCCCCAATTAAAAACAAGAATGATGACCTTCATGATGTCTCTGTGTTTTGTTTCTGTATCTTTTGCATGAAAAAGCAGTGATGGAGCCAGCTTAATGTTGTGTTCTGGGAGCACTACCTTGTCAGTAAACAGTTAATAGCATAACACTGAATGTTCTTGTTTATTACTTACTCCCCATAAGTTGTGCTTTTCCATTTGGCAGATAATTTTTGTTTTTTATTTGAACTAGTGTTGAGGGAGTACTTTTGAACATTTAAGCTAATGAACATACATGTTCCGATACTTTAAAAACTGCATAATAGAGTAAGTACGTCATTACTTGTGTGGAGAATGAGAAACTGGTTTTGTAGAAAAGGGTCAGCATCTAGTCCCCGAGCCTGAGGTGTAGCTAGATTTGTGCTTTTCCCATCTCATTTCCTCATGGGAGGAGGTGAGTCAAACAGAGTTCCTGAGAGTGCTGAAATGTCTTTCTACACTGTAGGAAAGATGGTTGAAATTGAACGAAGCTTGGTAGTGTTACTCATTTGAATAAATTTGTATTACTAGAACTTGGAAGGTTTCTAAAGCTTGCTTAATAGTTTTCTTTTAAAACTTTTAGGCTGTCTTTCAGTCTATGCCAAATAGCACCTGTCAGCTCTCAATGGACTGATTAAAAGATTATAGATCACTATCTTTACTGAATTCTTTTGAATCAGTCATTTTAGGTTATCACAATGACTTTAAACATAATTAGATGTGAGGATATAGCAACAAATAGAGGAAATTCTATCGGGAAAATTGAAATTTCAGCTGAGTCTTTGGAAAACAGATTTGAAGACTTGACAATGATGGGCTAATTTTATCTATACTAAGTTGTATTCAAAAATTTTCCTCACATTTCTAGTAAATACTTTTGATTAGACTTTAGAGGTATTTACAGATTTGAATCTCTCTTTTTCTTTTTTTAGAGAGGGAGGAAGGGAGAGAGAAACATCGATGTGGGAGAGACACATTGATTGGTTGCCTCCTGCATGCCCCAAGTGGGGACCAAACCTGCAACCTAGGCATGTGCCCTGACCAGGAATGGAACCCTCGACCTTCCAGTGCACAGGACGAAGCTCCAACCAACTGAGCCACACCAGCGAGGGCTTGAATTTTTCTTTTAACATATATGAAATACTCCAAAGATTGGCTATACAACTGAATTGAAATTCCCTTGAGTCAAAATTGGTTAAACTTTATTTGAGGTGTATCCTGCAAATATTTGTTATGTCTAAGATTTTAAGTTGTGTAATATATCTGCTTGCCATACTTGGAAGGGAGAGAACCATGGAGGAAATTTTGTCTGGCTTTTTAAGACAAAAATCATCTTCCTGAAGAGATCAGTGTTCCTTGTGAAAGGGGCAACATTGCATTGTGAAATTTTAAATAGTCCTAAAAATGTATTTTTTATGTTTTTCCTTGAGGGTTACTCAAATTGACACTTAAATAATAATAAAATAAATTATTATTGACATAGGAAATGTAAATACTTTTTTTAGGTGTTTCATTTCACTAGAAAAGGAAGGGAAGGCATTAGGGAAAAAAACCTAGAATGTTCTTTAAGGTGTAAGATTAATTTGTAATTTCAGGGAGTTTATATGTATAGAATATTTTAGCCTTAAAATGTTTAAAAAACTTTAAAAATGGTGAACAATAAGTCTTGGTCCAGGGTTACTTTAAGATGGAATTGCATAGATTTTTGTCTAAGATAATTAAATTTTCACTCATTTATGAGCTATGATCTATGCAGGTAAAATGTTAATGTGATAAAATAGCCAGGAAACCTACTTACAAACAAGACACTTTTTAGGGGGTAAATAGTTATTAAGTAATAATAGCAACTAAATTAAGTGTTCTTAGTAGTTTTTAAATAGGTTTCAATTCATTTGGAGCACAATATTATACTTAAATTTCTTATTGGAAATTGGCAATCTTTAAATTTGGGGAAATGTTAATCACTATTAAGATTTGAAAGTGCCTGATGGTAGCTGAGCATCTGAAGCATAACAGTATGAAGTGGGGGGTTACATTTTTTGGGAACAGCAACAAAGTCTAAATTTGGTACCACTTGGTCTTTGTGCTCTGATGGGGATTTGAGGAACTGAATACCAATTCTGGTTTTTAAAACTTAAACTGAGTTGGGATTCTGTTCTTAGTTTCTTAGATGGGTGAGTGTTTTATAAATAAGTTTCTAATGGCAGGTTATTTACGTTAAGCTTAATTATTGTATTTTCTATCTAACACTTTAAATTTGCTTAAATGTGGCTGAGTACAGAGCATTTAACCTCAGCATAAATACTTGTTAGTTGTTTAACACTTTCAGCTATGTTGAAACAAATGCATTCGTATGTAAACAGTGTCCAGAGTAGATACTCCCCCCATTTCATTAAGAACAAAGTTGAACTCTAAGCTTCAGAACATTACACTTTGAATTGCCAACAAAATTAAGTGTAAATGAATCGTATATTTGCCTTAGTAAATAGAAAGCATTGTACATTTAAGTTTTTGTGAAAGACTCAGGTGGTCATTAAGAATATCCATTTTAATAGTGTGGTAAAGTGATTTAGAGACCGCAAGTTCTGTCCATAAACTAGGTGAACCCAGACAGCTTTGCTTTTCTTGAGTTTTTATGCATGCCTTGCTTTTCATACTTTGTTGTCTTCTGTTATAAGTTGTTATACTTTGTCAGAGAGCTCTTCCTCCATCTGCCTTTCCCTTTTTTTGTTTTTTAAATCTCCCAATTGCAATTTCCCAGGGAACTGGAAATGAGGTTACTGATCTTACTAGGATTTTGTTTGAATTAAGAGCATTTAGGGCTCTTGAGAATAGGTTTCTGTGTATATAAAATGCATGAGCTTTTAAAAATGCTTTCATGTGACTTATTTATTTGGGCCATCTGTGCTTGTTTTATATACAGTTGAGTCTTGAGAAATGCAGAGGTTAGGGGCACCAAAACCCCCATGCAGTTGAAAACTTTCGTGTAACTTTTGACTCCCCAAAAACTTAACTACTGATAGTGTACTGTTGACTGGAAGCATTACTGATAACATAAACAATTGATAAACAGGTTTTGTATGTTATTTATTACTTGATCCTTACAATAAAGTAAGCTAGAGAAAGTGTTATTAAAATGCATTTGCAGTATTTATTGAAAAAACCCACATAAAAGTGGACCTGTGCAGTTCATACATACTTGTGTTGTTCAAGGGTCGGCCGTATTTGGTTTTCTCCAAATAATGCTGATTAAACTGGTAAAGGAAGTATTAGTCTGTATGGCCTTGGACTGCATATTTGCATATCTGACTATATGTTTCATATGTATATATATTACCTCTGATACTGCCAGTTTATAAATACTAGAACTAAACTCATTTGAACTTCACAATTCCTCTGTCATTAAGACAGGCATTACCCACTGTACAGACATTGTACACAAGTCTTAGGGCTGCGTTGCATAGCTGTGAAGAATCAGAACTGTTTTATTCAAATACTTTGTGAGCATAAATAATCAGATGGTCTGTTTTAAGGGAGTTTGGTTTAAAGAAATGCTTAAGACTTGCCACATCTTCAGTGTCCCTTGTCTAATGTCTTTGGTGGTGGGGTGGGAGGTCGGCTAATTTGAATTAGGGTTGGTTGGTGTTTTTCTAGATCTCAATCATACTTCACTTTTGACCAGAAATCTCACTTGTGAAATGTGAAAGATAACATAAAGGGTCAGCCTTTTGAAAGAATAAAGTAATTTAAAATTTTTGGTTACACTTAGACTTTCCAAACCAGGATCTGCACCAGATCATGTCAGGTTGCACCTTGAGGTAAAGGGAAGAGCTTGGCCCGCAGCACCTCTAAAATGGGTTCTGTGGAAGAGAGTATTGCACTGAACGTTTTTAGTCTCATGAAATTGAATTATTACACTTCAGTTATAGTTTATTTTTAAAAGACTTAAAAATAGTTATTTGGTCATGATGGTATTTTCTAAAAACTTGTTTTTTCTCTCATTTCAATGGAATCGGCATCTGCATAGAAATCAGATTTCTTTGATCCTCTGACATTAGTGATGTGATGTCTGCTGCTTTGTTACTGAAAGTTAGGCTGCTGTTGAAAAAGTCATGAGTCCTAACTTCAGTATTAATTAACTTGCGTTCAGTTTTTGCTACCTTTTAATTTGAATTAAGAAGCATGATGTGCCTGATAACTGCTTTTTGGAGTTACTGATGTAATACATTTATTTAGTGATCCTGTTTTGGTGGCTACAACCTTGGTGGTTTATTTCCATTAAAATAATTTTGTTCTAAAGGACTGTATTTTAGTGAGCAGCTCTTTAACTTTATAGGTGAAGCACTCCACTGTAGTCATTGAACCAAATCATCAGTTAATGTTTATTCAGCTGCTTTTGGGGAAATTATTCATAAAATAATTATTTTTGGAAGAATTAAACTTGCTGGTAGTTATAGCAACTTGGGAATATAGCTTTTATGGTTTTATGTACATTTTCAGATTGCGATTTTCCCCTTGCTAAGTTGATGCTGATACATAGCTCACGAAGCTTGTTATGTTATGGTATTAATATCCAGCACAAAGCACTTAAATACAATAAATAGCATGTTGTCTTTATCTTCAAAGGCATTATATTGTACTTCTAGCAAGTGCACCAACAGAAAAACAACGCCTAGAATGGTGAGTACCAGACCAGACTTCATGGAAAGTAGACCTCAGAGTCAGTCTGATAGTCACACGCGCAGTAGGAGCCGGGGCAGGCCTGTCAGCACGCAGTTTGGTTTATTCAGAAACGGCACTTTACTATGGAAATAAAAGGACAGGAATTTGGGGTTTCATATGCAGCTTTTGTTTCCTTAGATCCATGTGTCACTTCCTAACCTTGTGTTTTAAGTACTTTAAAAATAAGAAAGTGCTTTAATTTAGCTTACTGAGTTTTTTCTTTAAATGTTTGTGAGGCTCTCCTTTGTAACTCCTAGTCTGAAATGTGGCTTGGTTATCTCCTCCCCGTTTTCTCTTCAGCATTTTTGGGTGGAGCATAAGGCTTTGGTTTTATCTGTGAGGGTCCAGACAGTTGAACTGCCCCTCACCCTGTGTGTTTAAGTATGATCTTCAAAGTACTGCTCTACATAAACATTTGATTTTGTGTATTTTGTTTTCTCTTTTAAATTAACAAGTCTTATTAATACTAAGTGACATTTGTTCAGGGTGGGCTTGGTGGAATCAAAGATCCGAATCTTGGTTGGAAGTTTGGAGAAGAACGAATTTATTACCCTGGCTCACGTGAACCCCCAGTCGTTTCCGGCACCCAAAGAAAACCCCGACAAGTAAGCGCCTTCTGACTTAACCTAGCTTCCTCTTCCCATTTTCAGCTTTTACTCAGAGAAGCATTTATAGGCAATTTTTAATAACGAGTCTATTTTATTGATCATATGGGGCTCAAAATCAGTTTGAGATTTACAGTTTAGGTTTCCCTGATCAGAAACACTGGAGAGAAAAATTCCTTGAGAATAAATTGTTTTCTTTGATAATAGTCTGTAATGATTAGGTGCCTATTAACTAATTAGAGTTCATATTCTGCAGATTGGCTTTTTTTTAATAATTTTTTTAAAAAAATGTTTTTATTGATTTAAGAGGAAGGGGGAGAGAGACAGAAACATCAGTGATGAGAGAGTCATTCATCGGCAGCCTTCTGCACGACCCCCACTGGGGATCAAGCCCGCAACCTGGGCATGTGCCCTGACCTGGAATCAAACAGTGACCTCCAGGTTCTTAGGTCGACATTCAACCACTGAGCCACGCCAGCCTGGCCAGATTATTTTCTTTTGTAGTCATGTAAAAGTGTGATTCAAGTTTTGTAGAATTTGTTGTTGTTCCTCCTGCAATCTTTAATTATTGAAAGACTATAAGATCCATTTAGTAGGTATGTCAGTGTTCAAAGGTAGCTGAATTACCCTTGTTTCAGTTACTGTACTGCAGTCAGATTCTGTTCATGTGGCCTTTTCAATTGAGTTTTAAAGGGTTAAGTAATATATACTTGAGTTCTAGTTAAATTTTTATATCTAGAATATCCTTTGTTTCACATTTTTTTACAATATGTTAATTCCATTCCTTCATTAATTTGAACATAATTTTTCTTTATTTATAGTGTCTCTTGGTACTTTAGGGTCATCATTAAGAAAACTTGCTATCAGTACGTAGCTAATACAAGTAATTTGTCTTAGTAGTCTGATTATATATTAATAGAAATACAGAGGACAGGTGTGGGGGAGGACTTTTGGGTTTTAATGGAGTTTGGGCCCAGAACTTTACTTAGTTTGCTTATACATTTATATTTGAAGTTTTCCCACATACCTCAGGTTGTCAATTGCTTTGATAAGTGTATTTTTATGAAATCCTGGTAAACTATAGTAATATTATTCTTACTTTTCAGGGAAGAATTTCGCACGATGTGGGTGATTGGGTTAGTGTTTAAAAAAACTGAAAACTCTGAAAACCTCAGTGTTGATCTCACCTATGATATTCAGTCTTTCACAGATACAGGTATATCTCTACTTGGATAATAAAACACATACCTGCATGTTTGAATGTGTCTTTATGTATATCATAGTGGTGTTTGTAATAACTTAAAATTTCCTGGGAATAGTGAACGATAACCAGCAAAGTGATCTCAATGTTTTGAACTAGTTACTGGTTTCAGTCTTGTCTGATGGAGAAATGATTTTTTCTATTGTGATGGACCTTGAGTTAAGTAGAATGACTTTAAGTTTGATATGTCCACACTTACTTATTAGAAACCACCTGAGTATTTGATTGTCTAGAATACCAAGTCTATGTCTAACTGCCTTAATAATCTTTTACCTTACAAATTTATGAAGCTAAATTTTCAGTGACTTTGAGGAAATTTATCCTCTGTGTCAAATACAGACTCAAGTGTTCATTCATGGGTGGGGGAGAGGGTGATTGGAGCTGCATTTCCAACTGGCCTGTACCCTGGCCTGTACGATTCAGAGGCCACATGGTAGATGTAGTTGACAGAAGCTAAGGCTGTATGTATGCACAGCTCTCAAGGGAATGGTGAATATGTATAGAGACAATAATGGATGGCATCTTTTTTAGGGACTAATTTTTCTTTCCAGCATTCCCCCCCCTATTTAAAAAATTCTAGTGTGTGTCATTTTAACCTGTCCTCAATAAGGCATTTCCCACAAGGACATTCAGCTTTAACATTAAAAGTTTTTTTACATCCTTAGAGAAGGAGAGATGACAATTGGTATAATTTGTTAAGAAGTCAGGAGTGTCAGTATCATACACTAAATGTAATGAAGAAGCAAAGGGGAAAGAGTATGTATTTCAGTGTGTCAGTGCTCAAATACAGTGAGCAGAAGATACACTCTACTCAGATAATTAGACCTACATGTCAAATCACTAGCCGTGTGACACCTGTGAATTCCTACTGGTCTGGGTGTTACCTGTGTGATCCAGAGACCAGCAGCGTTGCCATTGGTGACATAATAAAAGTTAAAGGTTTAAATAGAACAAAAGGTGATTTCCTGATATATGTGGTAGTTGCATTCCTGGAAAATTCAGATTAAAAATCCTTCATGTTTTTATGTAAAATTGAGTTAAGTTCTTGCTTTAAATAATTGATGAGCGGGTTTTTCATCTTCAGGAGTATAAGTAGGACATGGTACAATTCTTCATTGTGAGGAACTGTCCACGTTGAAGGATAGTGTCCATAGCAAGTAATAACCCTTAATTATTGTGACAACAAAAGCACTCATAGGCTTTCTAGGATGGGATTTGGAGGGTGCTAATAACTCCATCTGCTGACACACAGAAGTATTTTTTTTTTTTCCAAAGTAAAAATTCTGATGTCAACTTAAACCATTTGTGAACTAACAAATCACATAGAGATACTTGAATTAGAAAAGTTGTTTGGTACTTTGCATCTAAGTTGAGCTGTTTATCAAAGATTGTATTAATAAACCATCAAGATTTTCAAGGAACTTTCAGGTATTTGGAATTAGGAAATATTTAGTTGTCCTGTATCTTGAAACATTTTAATGGAATACTTTGTGAGATTTTTATTTTATTTTATTTTAATAAAACAAATTTAACATGTTCAAAACTCAAATTTTTACCCTCAGTCTTCCAGCTTCTCCAAATCTTTTTTATCTCAGGTTTTGGCAACTATAGCCTTGTAGTTGTTCAAGCTAGAACCTTGGGGGGAGTCCTCTCTTGTTTTTCTCATATAGTAAGTCCTCAGTGTCATCAATACAGTCTTGGAAAATGGGACTTTAAGCGAAATGATGTATAACGAAACCAGTTTTACCATAGGCTAGTTGATATAAGCATGAGTTAAGTTCCTACAGCATAGTTCTGGTCTCAAAAACATCACTGAACTTCTAAATAAAGATCCCAAACACAGTATTAAACATTGAAATAAGTGTGAGCTACATATAACATTTAAGAAAGATTAATAAAAAGTAAGATAACTATTTTCATTTATTCCAGTTCATGGTGACAGGTAGCTGGAGCCTGTCCCGGTAGCTCAGCGTACAAGGTGGGACCCACCTGGGCAGGACGCCCTTCCAGTGCAGGGTGCACTCACACACCCTGAGACTGGGACAGTTAGACACGCCAGTTCGCCTAACTGCACATCTCTGGGATGTGTAAGGAAACGAGCCCCCAGAGGAAACGCAGGCAGACATGAGGAGAATGCGCCAACTCCACGCAGACAGCAGTCCTGGCCAGGAATATTTTTTTTCCTTATCAACAGTGTAATGAAATGACGATACAAATCCATTAAAAAGTTCTTTTGCCTCTGCTTTCAGAATGTATTGAGATTGCTGCTAATTGCTATTTCTGCTGTCAGCCTAGTCCAGGCAACTTACCCACTGCTTGGTTGGATTTCTGCTATTGCTATAGGATCCCTGTTCTGCCCTTGCCCACCTTCAGCTACAGCCCACATCCAAATCATGTCTTGCCTGTTCAAAACCTATAATGGCTGTCCATGGCACTTGGAAAAAAAGTCCAAGGCTTTACTGTGGTTTTTAAGCCTTTACCTGATCTGACCTCTCATTGCATTTCTGACCTCACTTTTTATTATAAGTTCAGATTTCTTTATCCATGTATCGTGGGGCCAGAAAGTAATAAAGTTAGTAAGTATCATCCAGGGGCCTGGAACAACATTTGTAGTCAAAGATAGCAACATTTCTGCAGGGAACTGTTTTATAGTCATATTAAGCAAAAGCAGAGACCAAATAGCCACAGGGTAGTTCAGATCAGGGTTTGCTGCTAATCTTACGAAAAACTGTGTTGGGTGGGAGCTTTGGGGACTTTAGAATTGCAGATAAAGGATTACTGATGTCTACTTTTCCTCCTTCCCGTGGCCTTTTTGGTGTTCCTCAAGCATTCCAGGCATGCTCTCCACTCAGGACGTTTTGTCCTTGATGTTTGCTCTTCCTGGAATGCTAGTCTGCCAGGTACTGTCAGCTCACTTTCCTCACTTTCATTGTCTCCACTCCAGTGAACCTAGTTTCCAGGCTGAACTGCGTTTCTTCCCTGCTCAATTTTTCCATAGCACCTGTCACCATCTAATACGAAATACAGTGGACTCTTGAGCAACACAGGTTTGCACTGAGCAGGTCCACTTACACGTGGAATGTTTCCCTTGACCCACACAGCTCAAACCCGTGTTCAAGAGCCAACTCCTTGTTTGGGAATACACGTATGCGGAGCACCGGCTAGAGTTCCCTGCATATTTATGACTTCCTGGGGGGGCGATGCCCCTGGCCCCTGCCTTCAGAGGATAACTGTGCTTTGCTTAATTTTTTTTCCTGTTCAATACATTTTTCCTACTGGAATGTAGTCTCTGAAATTATTTTGGTCTCTCACTCTCTGCTGTATCCCTTGTGTCTAGAGCAGTTTGATACTGTATAGCCACTTCGTAAATACTTGTTTGACCCAGTGGATGAATTTTTCCATTTTGGGGACCCTCTGGAACTAAATTATTCAGATTTACTTACTTTTAGCATATTACTTTTGTTCCTGAGACCTCCGTTACTTGAGTTATTTCTGTAATAGAAAATGTTACTACTTGTCTTAAAATTTTATCTTGCAGATTCTTGAAAAGGTATCTTTAGGTTTATTTAAATAAGTTTGACTTTTGTTTTGCTTCATTTGTTGCATACTTAATTAGAATTTTAAGTTTCACTGGTAGCGTGAAAGGCTGTGGCCTTCAGAACTGCCTTTTCTCCATTCCGCTGTTTCTTAAAGAGTTGCTTTTCAAAGTTGCCACTTTAAGAGTTTTTACACTGGAAGGATTCATATACCCGTGCTTTTGTTCATTATGTAGACCTTCTGGTAAAAGCTGCTTAGAGTTTGCTCAAGCAGTGAATCATCAGAGTAGAGGTAGTAATTTTACCTGGTAATTTTACACATACGAAGTATCGATGTAAAAAACGATCCCTACTTAGAATAGCTTCTCCTAGATGAGTTTAACTGCCGTTATTCAAATGTTTCTGTTTCTTGTAACGATTTCCTAATTGTGTAGTTTATAGGCAAGCAATAAACAGCAAGATGTTTGAGGTGGACATGAAAATTGCTGCAATGCATGTAAAAAGAAAGCAACTCCATGAACTACTACCTAATCATGTGCTTCAGAAAAAGAAAAAGGTAAATTTAGAAAGTACTTACAAGAGCATTACTAATATAATGTTTTATGTACCCAGGCTATCAGCTCTGCAGGAATTTAGGCTCAGTGAATTAGCTATATTTGAAATAGATCACAGCATTTTAAAAATTTGTTGAGGGGAGCAGTTCCGTTATGTGAAACCTTGTTCCTGATCAGGCTCCTTGCACACACTTGCTTCAGAAAGATTAGTGGGGACGCTTTGCATCCATGTTGTATATATACTTGGATTCTCCTCAGAACCTTTTGCCCTTACCTACTTAATGTTCACATAAGTCTTGTTTCCTTTTCTTTAAAAAGTAGTCAAATTAGGGATTATGTAGCTCAAGTAAATTAGATGACTTTTTAAATGAAAATGGCTCTATTTTGGTAAGAATTACACATTTTTAAAGTTATTGAAGCTAAAGATCACTAACAGGTAACCAGAGTTAATGTTTTATGTTATGTTCTGTTGTTAGTGTTTCTCGGTGAGTGACTTAGCTTTTTTCTTATTTGGACTTCCTCAAGAGGCCATAATGGGGTTTTAGTTCAGAGATAACAGTTTAAACATAGCAGTGAAAATAAATGAGCTGCAGCTGCATATTAATGTTGAGTTAAAAAGGTACAGATGAGTATGTACCATTTGATAAAAAATGTAAAACCATATATGATTTAAGAGAGAATATGAAGTAAAGTCTGTGTTAAAGAACTGATAACCAGCGCGTTCACCATGGTGGTTGGTGAGCTGGGGCTGGCAAAAGAGGAGTAAAGTTAATGCTCAGGGGGCTTCCGCTTCATGATGTTCTGTTTCTTAAAACATAATACGTAAGTATGTAAGTCAAGGCAAGGGCTTTCGGGTAGATGTCCTCGTTGAATCTCAGCTCTGTTTCCCAGATTTGGGTGCGTTTCATAACAAACATCATGTTCTTGGCTGGCCTCATTTCTAAAATCGATATAATTTTTACCTACCTCATTTGGTATTTCGTGAAGGTGCAGAGAGTCAATACCTGTAGAAGGTTGTTTAGACTAGGGCCTGGCTCATAGCAAATGCTTGTTTTTGTTTCTGTTATTACCACCATCATTATTATTTACTAAACTTGGGGTACTTGCTTGCTTTTTTGGTCTAAAATGCAGTTTTTAAAATGTTTTATTTTTTTAAATAACATCACATTAAAGCCTTTATGTGGCTTAACTTGCTTTCTTCTCAATCTAATTGTTCTGTGAGTTAACTAAATAATCTAGAAAGTGATAAAACTGTACTGTTCTCTTCCTGAGCAATGTTCGTTTTTTGTTTCATTCTTTCTTTGTCATATAATATACATAACATAAAATTTACCATGAAGTAATTTTCTTTTTAAATTTAAGTGTCAAGTCAAATATTTGTCTTCTAATTGTCCCTTGGTGTTACATGATGAATGGGGTGTGTTTGTAGTTACTACATGTAAAAATACACAGGCGCACACCCATTTCTGTTCCATTTAAACAGCTATTTACGACTGAGGTAATTAGGTTTTCCAGAACCCTTGATTCAGATTACCTTTTAAAACTCCTATTTACATGGCAATATTGATATTTGGAACAGCTAATGTATAATTTAAGTAAACTTTATTTTTATTCTATTTCTTAAGGTAGTATTTATATATAATCTTGTAGAATATAAAAGGCATCATTAATGATCAAAAATTTATTATTTAGTCCAAAAGTTGTATTTGTGAAATAACGTTTAACTATAGTCTCATCATCCATTAGTAGTTACTCTTAACAGTTTATTTCTAAACAGACTATTCAGTGCATATATTTAACCACATGTAATAAGTATTTTTAAAAGGTTTTTGATGATACCATTTTGTGACCTTTTTTCGTGCTTACTATATTGTGACTACCTATCCAAATTACAAGTACTACATGGCTGCTTAGTATTTCTTTGTATGGCTACAGTGATAAAATCTGTCCTCCATCTGACGTCATTTAAATTATTTCCAAGTTTCTCTTTGTAAAATAGCACTTTTCTTGTTTTTATAAATTAACAGCTGTCTAGAAATTTACATCTATGAATCTCCTCATTGGATTCTCCTAATAGCTTCCTTTGATTAACTGCTATTTGCAAAGCACAAAGCACATGTGTTTTTCTATATTTAATGGTAGAGCAACCCATAGCTATTGTCTGTTTTATAGAAGAAACAGAGAGGTTAAAAAACTTGCCCAGCGTCATGTATCAGGTGGATGGGACCTAGGTCTCAGTGCAAAGTGTGTGTACGTATTTCTCTCTGTAGTACATTCTATCTTATCCTTTGCTAGGAAGTTCTGATAGAATATTTATGATTTCTTAGCATTGAAGTCTCTTGTGCCAGTAGACACAGAGACAGAGATATAGACAGAAATGTAGACACAGAGGCAAAGCAAAGCAGCTTAATGCTGTTTTCTCTGCGGTCCAGCTAGGTAAAGCCTCCGTGTTTATAGGTCATCCCCAACAAGAGCTGTTACCTCGCAGGTGTTTGATTGCTTGGTCAAGGGGCATCTGCTCTCTCCTCCCCCTTCTGCTAGGTCATCTTCCCCGTTTGATCAATGTGTATTTATGTAACAGTGGTTTCTCTGTGCTTCTGAATGAAAAGTTAGAGCGTATTTGTGCACATACATGCATGGGATATGAGTTTTTTTCAGCAATGCAGATTATTTCCATTAAAATATTTCTGTAGGCAGGTGAACACTGAGGCTAAAAGTGTTCCAGAAAAAGAAAAGCTAAAGAAGCACATTTGACATTATAGTAGCATTAATTGCCAAAATGGAAAGCTTAAGCGGCTTTAGAAATCAACTTTCATTTATAGAACCACTTCCAGTTTTTTAGCTTTCTTTTGGTTTTCCTATTAAGTAACTGTCTTTGAATGCTTTGCTTTTTAAGAAGCAGGGCCACCATTAGGATTTATATGTGGATATAAGGTTTAGTTTTCAGAAAGTTATTCTTTTCTGTAGAATAATTTCCACTATTAAGTGTCCATGTTGATATCCTAAGTTGCCGTTAGAGCACTAAGAAATCCTTTGCCTTAGAGAAGCTCATTTATTTACAAGTAGTTAGGAGTGGCACTGAATTGTACTTACTGATATTTCTTGAAATTTCACAATTTCTATGTTTATTGTAGAATAATTTTAAAAATCTAAACAATTCTAATCCCGCTAGCCAGAGATATTCATTGTTAGCATCATGTTACTGAAAGACTTTTCTAATATATATATGAGTGTGTATGTATTTAAGCCCTCAGATTTAAGATCCATGTGTTTTCATGTACTTTTTTAAATTTGCGGTATGTTTTACATTCAGTGTATAGTTTAATGTATTATTCCTTTCTCCTTATTTCTCCCCACTGAAGAACTGTAGTTGAATTGAAGGCCTCTTGGTAGTCAGGAGTGTGTGTCTGTCAAATCTTTGCCTTTCATAGTTGGCATGACACTTCTGATTGTCATAAATTTTGGTTTGTACTTTTTAGTAGAAATCATTTATCAGTAAAAGATGTTTGTATTTCAAAGATTTGGACAAAATACAGATGTGTTTGATTAAATATCTTATTGATTGCAGCATTCAGCAGAGGGTGTCAGATTGACACCTCTGAATGAGAACAGCCTCGACTTGTCTATGGACAGTGATAACAGCATGTCTGTGCCTTCACCTACGAGTGCTATGAAGACCAGTCCATTGAACAGTTCTGGCAGCTCTCAGGGGTAAGGAAAACGAGGGGATGGAAATGTAGTGGCTCCGTGTAAACATGTTCGATATAGTCTTGTTGAAGTCACCTATTTAGAATATTTTATTCCATCTTGTAATATTTTTTAGGTAGCCATTTAACTCTTAGTTTTGCAGAAAGTAATTTTTTTGTCCTATTGTGTCATACTTGTGTTCCATATGTCTTCACACAGATGTGAATATTAGTGTCACAACCCCCTCAGTTTCATACACTGACACGCCTACTCCCTGTGTGAATGGTGTGGTGTGGTGTGCTAAGGAGAACAGACAAGGGACAGACGACATTAAAGTATTACCAATGTCAGAGGCTCAGATTGGGATGATTCTTTGGATAAGCCTGAAGTAGAAAATGCTGAGTGCAGTGGGTAGGCTTAGTTCTCATGTCTTGGATTTTGAGTGTGTGATGTGTTTTTAGGCTAATAACACATAACCTGAATACTTCAGCCATGAATAAGTCTTTAGTTTTAAAGCAGTTCCCCATTTGTAGAGCGTTAACTTCCAGATTTTTATTTTTTATTTATCTTATTTAAATTTTTAATATATATTTTTACTGATTTCAGAGGGAGGAAGGAAGAAGGAAAGAGAGAGAGAAACATCAATGATGAGAGTCATTGATCGGCTGCCTCCTGCATGCCCCCTACTTGGGATCGAGCCCGCAACCCGGGCCTGTGCCCTGACCGGGAATCGAACCACAGTGTCCTAGATCATAGGTCCATGCTCAACCGTTGAGCCATGCCGGCCGGGCCAGATTTTTATTAAAAGCAGAATTTTTAATAAGAATTAAGGATTTGTATTGAAGCCTTTGTGACTTTGGGTTTATGCACATTCGGGGTGGGCAAAAATAGGTTTACAGTTGTATTACAAATAAATAATGCAAGAATAAACTGATTCATGCACTGTAAATGTATATATAAAATAAGTGTACATACTAAGTAATTTTAGAAGTTTTAATAGTTTCAAAAGTTTAATATTAGAAGTAATATTAAATAGCTTCTGTAGCTAAGACTTCTGGATTTTAAGTTTATGATTACATTTGCTTAACAAGTAGTATATATTATGTACTGGCCACTTCGCTAGCTCTTTCAGGTTTCTTCCTGCATCTGTGGTTCTCTGGCCAGCTCTCTGTTTCTGTTTAATCATTAGATGTTTGTGCCCTTGAGGGCTTTCTCCTTGGGCCTTATTTCATCTTTGTATTTTCCTTTGGTTGTGGTACCACCTGCTCTGCTGACTTTAGTTACTCTCATGTACGATAAGTCCTCACTTAATGTCATTGATAGGTTCTTGGAAACTGTGACTTTAAGTAAAACGTATAACAAAACCAATTTTACCTTAGGCTAATGGATATAACACTAGTTAAGGTCGTACAGCATATTTCTGGTCTCAGCAGCATCACCAAACTTTTAAATAAAGACCCCAAACAGTTCTAATACTAAACATTAAAATACATGTGAGCTATTCCTACATTTAAGAAAGATTAATAGAAATAAGTAATTCTTTTCTAACCTGCCAATTCCAATTCGGGATAGCGGGTAGGTGGAGCTTATCTGGGCAGCTCAGGGCCCACGGTGGGACCTGCCTTGGACAGGATGCCCTTCTATCTCAGGGCCACTTACACACACATCCACACTCAAAGTAGGATAGTTTGGACACAGCATTCACCTAAGGTGCACATCTTTGGATGTGGGAGGAATCCAGAGTACTTGGGGAACACCTGCGTAGACATGGGGAGAATGCACAAAACTGCACACAGATAGTGTCCCCAGCTGGGAGTCATCTTCATCAACATTATAATGAAACAATCTGACGTTGAATGAAACAATGTTATTTGAGGACCTGCTTTACCAGTTAGCTCCAAAGCTTTAATAAGCTGAATGCTCTGGGTTTTTGTATGAATGTCACATAGGCACCCAAAATCTGTAAGTCCTCTAGTGTTGCCCACCTTGTCCTGACAACATCATTCAACAGTTCCAGTTGTGAGCTTTAGCTGAGGGAAAAGTAATCACAGAGGACCTTTTGCTTCCCCCCTCCCCAGGAGGTAATTAAAATGACATGATTTAAGTGCTTAGGTATAGGATTTATTTGAAACACAAAAGTTGGAGAGAGAGAAGAGCGAAGGAGGGATGGCTGGAGTGTCCTGAGATGGCCGGAGGGAGTGGGATCCAGAACACAGGAGGAGTGATTGGGCTTTGTCTGCTGTTTCTCTGGGCCACTGGATGGCTTTCAGGGTTTCATGAATCCTTAGATTTTGTGTGCAGAAACTTCTTTTTCTCAGGTCGTTTTCTTATTTATATTTTTTGATAGGATTCTTTTATACCCCAAATCAGATAAGATTTTTTAAAAAAATATGTTTTCACTGATTTTAGAGAGAGAGGGTGAGACAGGGAGAGAAACAAACATCAATGAGAGAGAGAAACATTGATTGGCTGCCTCCAGCACTCTCCCTACCGGGGATCGAACCCACAACCTTGTGGTGCAGGGGACGACGGCCAACCAGCTGAGCCACACCAGCCAGGGCAGATAAGGACGTTTTTAAAGAACTGTTCTAATATGGTAGTAACTAATCACATGTGGCACTTTACATGTAATTAACATTAAATAAAATTAAATATTCCATTTCTCACTGCCCATATTTCATCTGTATATTGACTACATACATATAGGATAGCACAGGTAAAGGACGTTGTTACAGAAAGTTCTGTGGGACAGCACTGCTTTACAGTGTGTGTGTGCTTTTTTATTTTTTATTTTTTTTATTTCTATATTGATTTCAGAGAGAGGACAGGAGAGGGAGAGAGACAGATAGAAACATCAATGACGAGAGAGTCATTGATCGAGCCTGCAACCCGGGCATGTGCCCTGACCGGGAATCGAACCCCAATCGCCTGGATCCTAGGTCGACACTCAACTGCTGAGCCACGCCTGGCAGGGCTTTTTTTTTTTAATTGTGTGCTTTTGATTGTGGGTTATATGTTACTGAATGAAGTCAGTTACTAATGTGTATGTCTGAGAAGTAAACCTGAACAATTCTTTACTTTAGAAAAGAACGTCACATAAATTTTATTGCTGAATTTTATACTTCTCTGTTTACTTTTCAACTTTTTTTTATAGCAGAAACAGTCCTGCTCCAGCTGTAACAGCAGCATCTGTGACCAACGTCCAGGCTCCCGAAGTTCCTGTGCCACAAGTGAATTCCAGTGAAAGCTCAGGGGGTAAGGAAACAGGGTAACAGGTTGGAGAGCAGTTACACTATGCGGAGCTTCAGCCTGCATTTTGAAAGATGGCTTTATTTGTTAAGTAGTTTGAATTCAGCTTTTTAATGCCATTTTAGTATTTGCATGTAAAATTATCAGTGAAATCAAATCCAGGGACATAAAGCTTTATTTGTAACTTGACCTTGATATGATTTATTTTCGTTTTCATGTATTAACATATACTTGTTACTTAGGTACATCGAGCGAAAGCATTCCTCAAACTGCCACACAGCCAGCCATTTCATCACCACCAAAGCCTGCGGTCTCCAGAGTGGTCTCTGCAACACGCCTGGTCAACCCACCACCACGACCTTCAGGAAATGCAGCAACAAAAATACCTAACCCTACAGTGGGAGTCAAGAGGAGATCCTCACCTCACAAAGAAGAGAGTCCCAAGAAAACCAAAACAGAAGAGGTACCTATATATTAGTTACTTGTGGGAATACCAGCTTAACTATTATAAAATCCAGCAGAAGAAAACCTTTGTGAGCCAAAACTGAGAAGCAGCCAGGAGGAAAGCTTTTAGGAAATGTTTAGGCAGTGCTGTAGTTTCTCTTCGCCCTGCTTGCTCTCTCTCAGTGATGGCCTCTTCTTAAAGCAGGGCTTCTCATTCTAGCTTCTGCAGCATGTCTAGTTTGTAACATGACTTAGCATGGACTTAATGACACCTTCATTTATTACTCTCATACAGCAGGCTTTTATGGGCACTGATTTTTCATACCCTTTTGTACACAGTTTTTTGTTTCTGTGCCAAATGGAGTTTTGGAGTTTCTACACCATACTTGGCATTATAGGGTCACTGAATGCAAGTGGTTCTCAGGAAATTCTTATGGAAGGACTGACCAAAGTTGCAAATTCAGATTAGTTTTGGGACCTGGAATGATTATTTTTTCTAACTCTTTAGGAAATTTTCTAGCAATACTTAAACTTTTTATAGTGGATGGTTCATCTTGTCAAAGTCTCAGCTAAGAAAACCATTAAAAGTATATATTGATTTTAAGTGTGTGTCTTAGACTAGAAATAGCCCTGTTACACCGTTTCATTGATTCCTGGAGCCACTCTTGTGTTGCTTCCTGTTAGTGAGTCATTCACCTTTGCCACAGAGGGGACAGTCCAAATCAGAAATTCTATTTTGATTTTTGGCTGATAGTTGGTTGTTTAGGAACTTAACTCATTACGACAATGCTTCTTTAGAATGGAGAAAAAAAATTGTTTCTCATGAAGTGTTTGATCTGTGATGGTGAAAAATTACTCTCTAATTTTTAAATGTTCTATTCCCTAGGTTACTCTGTAGTTTTTTTGTTTTAGGATATAGTCACTATTAATGAATAATTTGTTGAATTTTGTCACTCTCAGGATGCTAAGTGTGAATGAAAAATGGCTACAGTATATTTTAAAACATGTGTTCTAAACACCCATCTGTGTCTGTGTAATTATCTCCAAAGGTGCAGTGGTTTTGAACCCTGGGTGTACATCAGAATTACTTTTTCAGGTTGTTTTTTTGTTTGTTTGGTTTGGTTTGGTTTTACAATAAGGAAATAACTTTGTTTATTAATATTTCTGTGTAAAACTTAACTGAAAAAAAAAAAAGAAACATCACCAAAAGGGGATTAACTCAGTCCATCCCTTCCTCAGTCATGTGCTTCTCACCACCTTCCAAACACTGTACTAAAACATTTTGGAGGCAGGGAGTGGGTAGGGAGGCAGCTAACCAGAGTCCCTGGGAATCTTTCTTAAAAGCCCCAGTGCTACCTGATTATGTTGTGCATTAGCCTAAGAATGTCCTGCTTTTGGTGTAATTCCACTTTTTGTCTATTGTTTGGAGTTGTCAGAGCATTTCAGAATTCACATTTCTTTTTACCTTAGTAAAGTATATTTAAGTATAACTCTGGACACCTATCATTCTGTTTCTTTAATGTTAATTGGTTAATATTTTAATGATTCTCTCTGAGCTCTAACCAAATTGCAATATTTGTAATTTCATTTGTTCTTACCTTGGTAGAAAATACTCATGTTTCTCGTCTAGTTTAGAAAGCAATAGGAATGTAGTTTTTAAACTTAGTATGGAGAATTTAAAATGTGCGCACGAGAGAATAATTTCCTGTACCCACCATATGGCTTCAGGTGTAAGGCACCCAGCCACTCTCTGTACCCTTAATTCTCTCAGCCTTCTCCATTTCCCCTGTGCTTGGATCCAAACATCATATCATTTCATTAGTTTTTTAAACTCTCCTATCTAAAAGATAATGGTTACAAAAAAGTATTATCAAAGTGTAAACCACTTAGAAAAACATCAATAATTCATTAATATCAAATATCTAGTCAGTGCCCAAGTAGCCCTGATTATGTCATTCATTTGTTTTTGAAAGTCTTTATTTGTCCAAATCTGTAACGAGGTAAGGTCCCTGTTTAGCAATTGGTTGATGTCTCAAGTGTCCTGTAAAATACAAGTTTCTCTTTTTTCCTGCAATTTTTTGTTCTGTATAGTTTCTCAGTCTGGGTTTTGCTTATGACAGCTGTGGAGTTGACTAATAAAAACTATGAGCTATAGAAGGGATCTTAGGATCTTAGCTATAAATCTCATTTCTTAGAAGAAAAACTTGAGGTTCATTGGCTTTTCCATTTTTAGAGCTAGTGAAAGAGACAGGATTAGAACCCAGGCCTACAATCATGGTGATAAATTCAAAGAAGATTGTTAAAAATACCCTAAATATCCTAATGCTGAAGCTGTCCTAAACTGGTCTATTATTCTGTTAATGAGCACTTGGTATTAGAAATTCTAGCAAATCAGAAAGAAGCATTGGTTCTACTCAATTAATAATACACTAACCTGTATGTAGATAGGAGGGTTTTAGGTATTGTCAGGTAGTTTATCTCTGCTTAATTTGCATCTATGCTAATAAAGCTTTTCAAATATATATAAAAGTCAGGAATGTAAAATAAAAATAGAAAAATCTGTCCGGTATATGTTTTTGAACCTTACGACGCTCTATATATTCTTTCTATGATACTATACATGTACAAAGTTATAATGAACAGTCATGTTTGCCTCACGTAGCAGTTAGCAAGTCACTGCCAGCCTCTTTCATCTACACATCTGCTCCCTTCCCCATTGTTAGGAAGCAGGTCCCAGGCATGTCATTTCAGCCGTAAATACTTCTAAAAATAAGGACTAATAAAAAACACAGCGATAGCATATTATCACCATATATATTTGTGTGTGTGTGTGTATAAATACATTTACCAATATTAACAATAGCTCCATAATATCACAACCAGTCAGAATTGAAATTTGCCCAATAGTGATTTAAGTTACTATTTGTTAAGTTTGTTTGCAGGATACAAATAAGGTTCTTATTGGAATTGGTTGATATTGCAATTAAATTTCTCCTACTCTGTAAGTTAGCCTGTGGTTTCTAAGTCTTGTTTTAGAGCCAATTTAAAATTAAAATTTAGTTCTGCCTAGTAAATAAAGCAGAGAAATTAGTGACAAAATTATTTTTCATAAGAAAGTGATGTTTTATTGAGGAATCACTGCACAAATAGGAAAGTACAGCCATGTTTGGCTCCCCCTTTTCCTCTTTATCAAAAATAAGTTGTTTTGAATAGAATTATAATAAATTAAAAAGTTAATACCTGAGGAGAGCATTTCTCAAACCTTCTATTCAGGATTTTACTAGGTCTTGCTAAGCAGGGGGATTCTGTATGGTTAATTAACTTTGGGAAAGTTAAAGGGATGTTATTTTTAGAACCTTTTATGTTCTAGTGTGGTGTCCGTGTGGTGAGAATGACTCTCCCAGGATGCAGGTGGTAGTATTGCAAGATCCTAAATTGTTCTTCTTTTTCTTACAAAAAGTATTTTATGAACTTAGAGGTTTGGGGGAATGTACTTTAGGTGGTGATAACAGTTTTCGTCATGTTCTTTTTAATTTTGGCAGATACTAAAAATTAGTATACGAATTAAATTTGTTAATATGGAAAAAATTTTAAATGAATCAGTAATCTGTTTTAAGGCCATACTTGATCTTACAGGTTATTTCATAATTTTAAAAACTTACATAAATTAAAGCATTGATTGGCAAATAATCTAAATTTTTCATGTTAGAGAATAAAGCTTTTCTTTTTAAAAACAGGATGAAACAAGTGAAGCTGCTAACTGTCCTGCTTTGAGTGGACATGATAAAACAGAAGCAAAGGTATACTAAATTAGCCTTGGATACACGCAGTAAGAGGATGAGATGTGATAGGAATGTGTCTAGAATATTGTACTATAGTTTGTTCTTAGGTTGTTTTCAATATTGTTTTCAGAAAAGTGTCTCTTTTTCATGTTAATTTATAATGCTGAAATCGAATTCTCAAATGTTTGAGGCCCTGGTAAATACACTGCAATCTGGTGGGCACCTAATGGGATAGCAATGAATGAGCTCTGTTCCATACCTTTAAAGAATTTACAGTTCAGTACAAAAGATTAGAGGCAGAAGCAATGAATTACATTATCAAAGAAAATCTAAGTAGGTGGGGGTGATGAGAGTCCAGAGGAGCTCGATGTTACTTTTTGACTGAGTAAATAACGTAAGGCTTCAAAAGAGGCAGGCCAAGTGAGGTAGCCTTGGAGGGGTGCCTAGGATCACGGGCAGCCTCAGATGAGGTCACCTCACTGCTGGCATGAGAGGATGGTATGTTTAGAGGACTTTTTTTGACAGAACCCGAGGTGCATGGGACTTTGAAACAAGGTAGATAGGCTGGGAGAGATTGGTTTAACTAAAACGTCATTTCCCCCCCCAGAAATTGAAATGTACTGAACATTAACATTTTCCTCCTTGTAGAAAAATTGGAAGTCTTCTTTCCCCCAAACTCTCCAGATTCCCATAATTGGTATTTTAGCAAGTATTGTTTTGCTGTCTTTATTGATTTTGTTTGTGTATACTGCCAGTGCCTTTTGCTTTTAAATCTTTAGTCACTCCGTAAACCAAGAAAAATTTTTGTCATTTAATAATCTAGAAAATATTAATAGCTGCGTAGAACACTATCTTAAAGCAGTTATCATTTTTTTATGCAACCGTTTCCCATTGTTTGCAGTTGTTTCTGTTAAAAAAAGAAAATTTCTCTTTCCTACTATAGTGTTGACTACAGGTAAATATCTGCCATCCATTTATATTTATTTTATTAGGATAAATTAATTAAAGAGGAATTACTGAGGCAATAGTATGCTTCCTTTTAACACTTGATTCATGTTGCCAAGCTGTGCAACAGAAATACTGCTCTTTTTTATTTTTACTTCTGACATCCCATTTTACCCTTTCAGTTTCAGAGAAGTTGGTATTTCATTGTCTGAGTATTTTTATAAAAATTCAGATTTTTATGTTTATTTTCGTGTGTGTGTGTGTGTGTGATTGTGTGCACTGCTTTTTACAAGTTTGGAGCAGTGGAATGACATGGCTCATTCACCCCATAGTTTCTGATTAACCTTAGAGCAGAATCATTGATTATTGTGGATGGGAAGAGAAACCAAAAGGAAGGAGGAATGTTTTAGAGACAATTTCTACTTTTAATTAAAGGTGTGAGAGCAATATTTGTGCTTCTGGGTAATTTTATTTAATAACAATGAATGGACTGCGTTTTTTTTTTTTTTTCATATAGCTAAGAGCTTGGGTTTCTGTTTTGTTAATTATTGTCTGGGCCACATTTCATAGTGTGCCTGTGCATGTCTTTAATTATCATTTGCTTAAAATGTTCAAATTGGGGCTGGTTGGAAAGTCATGAGATACTTGACCATGCCTTAAAAGGTTTAAGTAGACAAATAGAAATCTTACATGTATATTAAATGGAGTAGTAATCTACAAACAAGGCTTAATAGATGATTTTGTAATGTAGTTGCATCTTTTTCTAAACCCTTTTTGTTTTCTAATATGTCTACTTTATTAGCCACCGAACCCCCTTATGTTCTTTTATTCTTTTCTAAGTCTCTTTTGTCCCCCATCTTCTTTGTCTCACAGGAACAACTTGATACAGAGACAAGTACAACTCAATCAGAAACTGTTCAGACAGCGGCTTCTTTGTTGGCCTCTCAGGTACTAAGTGCAAAAAGCAAGGAGAGTTTTATAAATGTTAAGATTAGTGTGGTATAATGAACTAAAACGAGCACATACAGGGACCAATGAAAGTATCTTTGTGAAAGTAATTCTTTGCTAGCCTATCAATGTGTGTGTTGTAGTTCAGACCCCAGGATTTGACGGAACCATTTTTTGAGTTTTTTTTGTGCTGTTCAGGTGCTTACTCATCCCCTTGCACATGTGATATTACAAATCACTTAAATCCTCACTAGTCCCAGCATGCAGTGTTCATAGAGGCTTTATTTAGAGGTCATGGTGGAATTTAAATTACAGCAACTAAAAAACATTCTTTATGGATTTTATTTTTACGAGGCTAATATGATCTTATTTTTAAAATGTGTTTCTGCCTCACTGTTTACTTCTGATTTTCAGTTATTTAATATAACCCATAGTTGTTTAAAATGATTTTTTTCATTTGACCTAGAAATTCTACTTGTGACAGTCTCTTGCATACAGTAAGCAGCTGGAATCTTTTTTTCCCCATTGATTTGTGCACCTCCATTTTGTTTGTGAAATGTTTTCTTGAAGTCCTTCAAATTGAATATATTTCAAAGCCTAGGTCACACTCTCACACAGAGTAAATATTTTCTTTAACTAGAAGCTAAGCGGGTTAACTTAACCCCCACAACATAATGGAGATAATCGCTGCAGTGGTTGCTGAGCTGATCCAGCGATGTCTTGCTGCTTTGTGGTTCAGCGTTAGTTTAATGTGATAATTCTAAAGTGTGATTTTGCTGGCTGTTAACCTGTGTCACAGTCCCTAAAGATATTCTAAATATTATATGATATTATGTATACGCTTCTGGAATGTCTTTTGTTTTCATAACCTTTGTCTGATGAAATGTGTTGGGGGGTAATTAAAACAACACTAGGAAATGTGCTTGATGTTGATACATGGACACACCTGTTCATCAGCTGAACTGTCCTGCCACGTGGTTGCCTGGCTTTCAGTTTGCCACGTTCCTCTCCAGGGAGCTGTTTGCACAGTTCTGTCTTACTGAGTTCATCCCTGTGGTGATTAGTGCCTGCGGGTGTGTTAGCCTTTTAGCTATTTTTATGAGGAAGTAGAATTTTCTTTCTATCGAGAAGATTCCTAGAGCCAGTGAGAGGAAAATCACCCTTTATAAGAGAGTGGTTATGTTGAATTAAAACATGCATCTCTACATTTGGTGGTATAAGGGGAGTATTTTGGGGAGGCGGGGTGATGAAAAGGTTGTGGCTGTGTCTAACAGAGAGTCCTTAACTGTTCTATGATAAACTTGACGTATTTGCAGATGAAATGGTAGGATCTCTGGGATGTGCTTCAGTAAAACCGGGAGTGAAGGGGGGAGGACGGTGCACTGGCTTTCACTTGACATTGATGAAGTTGGATGATGAATGCATGGGGTTCATCCCACAGTGCTCGCTACTTTTGTGTATTTTTGGAATTTTCCATAATAAAACATTTAAAAATTCATCTCTCTGTTTTTGAATGTTAAAGAAGGCTTGTGACTTAATTTATTTTTAACATGAAGCTTCCCTGAAATTTAGAATAATCAAACTATTGCTCAGTTGTGTAGATTCAATTTCATAATTTACAGGGTCAGAAAATAATAGACTTACTGGTAACTGCTCCTCCGTGTGTGAGGTGAGCTTCAGTGTTCCCCCACACGGGGGCACTCCAGTACCAGCCAGCTCTGCAGCCACTGGTGGTATTGCCTTAGTAACCACACGGTAGGGATTCCCAGAGGAGCGTGTTTGTAAAAGCTGTACTGAAATTACTAAAGTTTTCTATATGTTGCTAAAATGTTTCTACAAGTATAGAGGAAATAATTTCATAGTAAGTCATATTTATTTGCAGTCCATTTTGACAACATTTTAGAACATTTTTCTTTAAATCTGTGATGCAGAGGTCTCATCCATGTCTTAGGAATAAGCAGTGGGAAAACATAGATCTCTTAAGTTACAGCACTTTGAACAACGTTGTGTTCTTTGCTTTGTCCTCAGAAAACATCCAGTACAGACCTTTCTGATATCCCTGCTCTCCCTGCAAATCCTATTCCTGTTATCAAGAATTCAATAAAACTGAGACTGAATCGGTAAAACCACCTCAGGGGTCCATAAACAGTATCTGCCAACTCAACCTGTTGTCTTCAAATGCTAAAAAAGGAGACTGGAGGGTACAAGACTAGACATGGCTGAAAATGGATTTAGGTTTTTTGTGTGACCTCCCTTACTGGGCTAATCAGCACTTGATCGGAAGTCCAGGTTAGTATGTGAAGCCAGGAGTACTATTATTATTGTGTTAGCAACAGTTTCATTAACTATTTCAAAAAATTACTGCCTTTAAAAAAAAAAAGCAAAAAAAAAAACACACCTCAAGCTACATTTGTTTCCATAATTGACACCTGGATTGGGTTTATGTTTGACGCATTGTTTGGGAAATTTGCGATACAAACTGGCATAAGAACTTATTCTGATGATGCACTTTTATGTATTTTTGTTACTAGAAAGTAGAACTAATTTTAGATTTCAGCCTGATGGATTTTCATTTTTTCTTGAAGAATTTCCTTTGCCATTAGTCTTCAGACCGGATGCCATTGGGCAGTGGTGCCCTGCTGTACTTCAGAGAAAGGCTGAGAGTACGTCTAGTTCAGCCCCTGAGGCAGCTGAAACCCTTCCAAGTGAAATGTCAATTCTAGGATGTATATTTGACATTGAAAGAATAATTAGGAAATACTTGGTTTAATGGGGGTCATTATTAAGAAATGATATATTGGTTTTATTTATAGAATTGTTTAGAGTGCAGATAAATCAGCGATCAGCCCGCAAATATATTTCTTTGAGCTTATTAAAGCTCCGTATTCTTTTGCCTTCAATCTGTTGTCTTTGAAACAGACAAAGCTTTTTGCTCCCGCCCCTTGTTTTTCTTTTCCCCTTTCTGCTTGTACGCATAAGGTAGGATTTATTTTTCACAAAACAAAATGCCAGTATTTTCTTAAGCCGGAATGTGGACTGGTGGTGACCCTGTGCCGCATGGCACAGGACACGGATTGTGGTCCCACGGCTGGAACTTGAGGGTGACTAAAGTGATGCCTGTGAACACGCCGCCGGTCGGGACGGCATTCGGTCTCTACAACGGAGGCACGGTGTACACTCCACAGAACTGCTGTCTGGAGGCAAGCCAGTTTCCATTTTCAACACGTGGGCAAAAAGGCATTTTCTCCAAGAATTTTAAACTAATTTTTACTTTTAAATGGTTGACCAAATTTGTCAGTAAATTTTACATGTAGAAGCATTTTAAAAGTCATTTCTAGCACTCACTTGACATCTAGTCAGCTCTCTCTACTGCCTTTTCATTTTGCTTTGTCAGTAGATTAGGAACTCCTTAAAGAAGACAACTCACAGTTAAGCAGCAGAACACCCGTCTTCACGACTAGGGATGCCAGATGTTGATAAACTCAGTCTGGACAGAGCAAACCTAACAGACTTTTCTGATGCGCATGTTTTAGGAATCCTCCGTTGTGCTCCATTCTTTCACACGTGCATCTTCATGTTAAGCTGCAATTACTTAAACTCTCCCCATCCTTTAAATTAATTTTCCAAAGTTGGAGTGCAGTCTTCCCCTTAGGCGATGCATTAATTGAGGCTTTCTTCCCACCACACTCTACAGTGTCTAGTACACAGCATTTCCAGTCCCCACATCCTCGCTCTGCACAGTCACCTTGCCCTCCCACCGCCGAAGAGGAGATGGTCGTGCTGACAGGTGACGTGTACAAGGTGTCTGTGTGTTTTGTGTAGCTTCAGAGTTAGATTGAAATTGCCAGGCACAGATTTAGTCTTGTCATTTGTTTACACATTGGGGAAAAATTCAGTTTATTCAACGTTTCATGTAACTGCACCCAAGTTTTGCCGAGCTGGAAACTTGGGCCTTTTCTGTGTAGTGACTTTTTTTTAATTCTAGTTTTCATAACCTGGAGATCAGACTGTTGCTTTCGCATGATGTACGTAGTGTCTCATGACTGGAGTTTGCTTTGTTTTATAGTATCTGTACTCCTTGTATTTTTCAAGAGCTATTTTGTAAACAGATGATGTATTTCTCCATTGAAAACACAATAAAAAAAACAA